>NW_010972677.1:314838-416034 GCF_000737465.1 Haliaeetus leucocephalus
CCCCGCCGGCAGGTGAGCGCCCCCGCCGGCCGGCGGCACGTGCATCCATCCCTCCGGGCCTGTTTTCCGCCTGGCACTCCAAACCGGCCAGCAAGAGGGCTTGTTCTTGAATTCCCTGGAACTTGCCCAGAGCTCTGCACCTGACAGGCCAAAGTCTGCAGAAGGGCCTAGCTGCGGTGTTCGGAGAAGAATAACTAACTCTATGGATGATGTGTAGCCTTGTGAAAGAGTGGAAATGTTAAAATATTTTCATCAAATAGGTTTTCATTGTCTTAGTTATTCTGTATAACTCTAAGAACAAAGTGTGAGCTGTTACTAAATTTAATCAATGTGAGTTAGTGTTAAGACTATAATAAAAGTCAGGTGAAACCAGCTGGTTTTAAATGATAAGTCACAGCTTACATTATAATTTCCAGAAAAGGTGATAAAAATTACAAGCGAGTTTCCTTCACAACTCTCCCCCTTCTAGAAAAAACAACCAAACCCTAATGAACAACAAACAGTAGCAGTGCTGGAATTGAGGATAGTGACAACCCCAAATCTCTGTGTTCTCGTTTTGGTCCACTGTTGTCATGCCTGTAATGCTGTTAAAAACATCACACTTGGGAGATAATGAAACATGCATCTCTCTGTCTCCAAGCTCTTGTAGGTCTCAATTCAGTTCTTCAGAGCAAGTGCCCTGTGTTTGGAAGATCAATGGCAAAAATGTAATTCATCGTTATCCCAGCCTAGAACAGGTATTTCTCTGACTGTTAACTCCAGTTGACAGTTTGAAGAGGTGGAGGAGGGAAGAGCTAAGAAGATAGCATGATCCAATTATCATAATAGTTTTTGATGTATAAATTATCCACTTCATGCATAAACAGTTTGTTACTTAATACTATTTTACATAATTAAAACAGCATGATGGAACATGGTTAAATTGTAGTTCCTAGACAACTTATTGTTCCATTCAACATTTCCCTAGAGGAATTTGCTGTTAGATCAATAAATGTAACGGAATTTAAGAAAGTTTTGGGTGGCAGTTCACACAATATAGCTGCAGGTTTTTTAGTTTTATTGAAGAATAGACCTCTCTGTCTGCTGGAGATAGAAATTCTTTTTAAGTATGCACTCCTGAAGCTCTACTGGCACTTCCTTGTATTACTCAGAGCAAAGGATTAAAACCAAAATTCTGAGGTTGCCAGTAGGAAGCCTTTAATGTCTTCCATTGGCCATTCCACCATAGCCTGGTATTTCCTGAGGGATGGTGGTCACTGAAGGAATATATCCACTGGAACGCTTTTCCCTTTATGCTGGACTGCTTACTGTATCCCTTCTGTAAATAAACATTGCCCTTCTATTGCCTGTCCTGAATAGTAGTAACCTGAGTAATGCTAACCTGTGCTCTCCTGGACAGAATCTCAACCTCTTTTGCTTCTCCCTGATACAAATGCTCTCACTCATGCAGAAACATGAAAGTTGTTGGTATTTGGTAGAAGTGAATAGAAATGATCTTCTTTTTTTTTTTTTTTATGTCAGTTGACATTTCAAACCACTTCTAAAATGTATTGCTCATTTGTACTTAGATAGAACGCCTGTGGAAAGTCTTGCAAACTCCAAGGTTGAGGTTAAGCCATTGCTTTCACAGCAGAGCCTCCCAGGGCTCTGGGGAGAAAGCACCTTCCATCCCTAGATGGTTCTGAAGTGGTGGGAAAATAATGTGCTACTGATGGATTTGGAGTGAAACACTTTCAGTCTTTATTAACTTTATGGAAAGATATCACAGCTGAGGGGCCAAATATCTTGCTGAAGAATGAAGAATCTTTTCTTCTTTTCCCTATTTCTGAAAACTTGAAGAAATAGAACAGGCAGTATCAGGAAACAGCAAGGAATGGTAATAAGTACATATATTGACCTATTTATTGTGCAAATAAATTCCATAATGCATGATAGTAATAAACACTCTTTATGGGAATTTGACATCAGTGGAAAGTTCTGCTGTAAAAATTTTGCACTCATGAACAACTATGAAGTTAAACTCCCTTATAGTTTCCTGTCATAAGAAGTAATGGGTATTCTGCAAGCCAGATTATTTATTTGGTTTTATCTGTATTATTGGTTTGCCTTCACTGGGGTGGTACATGTGCATTTCATTAGCTGTCTTGTGGGCAATCTGTTGACTCTGTGCTGAGTCAAACTTGACTTTGCTTAGGTATATTGAAACATCAGGGATTGCACACACAGACAGTAAAACTGCTGCAGAAATGTATAAGTTAGATTAAGAGCACAGAGAGCAAGTCTGTTGAATAATGGGTGAAAATCAAGAAATAAACTTCAAGTGATAATTTTATTCTGATATGAAGCCTGTTGAAAATTAGTGATTTTTTTTGTCTATTTATTTTAGTAGGTCTTAGATCAGGCAACAACAAAACTCGCTGTGTAGCAGCTACGATCCAGGATACAGTATCTTTGTGTACAGACTCGAAAATTCACTTCTACCAATCAAGTTTAATACACGTCCCATATGTGTATTAAACAGAGCATTTCATATGTGTATTGAACAGCAGAAAATCATGTAGGAATCCAAGGACACCATATCTGTCAAATTAACACTTTAGAGTATTTTTGTGAAAATACTTAGTTTTAATTTCATTCAGTACATTTTTGATAGCTAATATCTGCAGAACCTGTTGACCTAGGAAAAGTTACAAGTGCCCCATGTCTCTGAAATGCAGCACCGTAATGTATATGGCACGGAAGGCAGGCTAGAAAATACTTCAATGTTGGTCAGCATCCAAGAGAATCTGGGGCCTTTTGCATTGAAGCAGAAGATGCTTCTGTTTCCAACAGGCTCCATTAGAATGTAGGAGGAGGTTGTACCTGACGGTCAGGACGCTGAATGGTTGGCTTGGCCGTACCTGGGATTATCTATTCATATGCACCATTATTCTGAGCATTTTTTAATGAGGCTGTTAGAAGTTTATCAAGACACAGTAGTGCAATGAAGTGTGAGAAGGTATGTTATTGCCCCTGTTGGAGGAGAGCATTTGTAACCAGAGATCAGATTCTGGATTTGTGTAAGTTGTGTAGCTTAGCTGAAATTAACAGAGGTACTGCTGTCTACGACCTTAGAGACATTCTGTGTGCACATCTTAATGTGAAAGTATTGTACGTGTCAGATCCTTCAACTGTGGGGACTTCAGATCAGAAAATTCTGTCAGGTACTTGACTGTAGCTCTGGTTTGTCTGAGTTTAAGTGACAGTGTGCCAAGACTGACAAGTGTGGATCAATGCTGTTGTGATTCTGGTTCTGGTTTGTATGTGATCTACTAAATGAAGTATTCTGGGCTTTCAATTGATTTGAGACATATTGGTGGTCCGTTTTGAGCAAAGATCAGAACAGGAATGGCTGCTGCTTAGGACTTGAGACTCTAGTTAAAAAGCTGTGTGGAAGCTTCATGCAACGTCAGTCAGCTGTTTTCACCCTTGATCTTGATGATGAAAGTTGTTGTCACACTCCTTACTAGAGGGTGAATATCTACTCTGAGCCTATGAAGTTCTTTTTTAAGACATAAATTACCCCTAAGTGAAGAGGCTGTAATTGATTTTGTAATTAGCTTTCAGGTAAGCTGGATATATTGGTCATTGTACAAAGTTTCTTTTATAACTGAAAATAAACTGTAAAGTACGCAGAAAAACAAGTTATTTTGTGGGAAGTTTCCACAGCTCTGTTCTGCAGGAAAGAGAAAAGTTATATATTGTGACAATGCAAAAAAACCAACAGAATTTAATATAACTTTTTATATGCTTTTTTTAAAATAACATAAAATATATTTTGCAGTCAACAATGTTCAGTTAATATCGTACATAAATATTTTATATGATACTGTTTTAATGTAGTTGTTGGGAATCACATATTTGTAACTTACTGATTCATTCAGCTTTTCCTTCTTGAACAGTCCCTGCAATTGTGCTCCTTTGTCTGTGTGAAAACACAGTCCTTAATAAACATAATTTTATATTGACATTTTAAAAACAAAAGGGCATGAATGCTAGATATTCCGTGAAGGAGTGAAGAGGGATGAATTCTGAAGATGGATCTGTGCATCTTCTAAGGTGCTTCCTTATCTCATTCATTTTGGTGGAGACTGACAGACCTTTCAGAAATAAACTCAGTTTGAGGAAATACTAAATCTTTTCATGACAGATGGAAATACCCCTGTGAATTCCATATAAGTAAAAACAAGGGGCAGGCTTAAATATCTTTATATTTTAAAATTGCTACTCTTAGTCTTTTTAAGAGTAATTTGCTCTGGGTTGTTTTTTTCTGTAAAGAAACATATTCATTAAAAGAAAAACCCACTCTGTCAAAGTGGCACCTTCTAAACTTTTATGCATATTAGGTAGAGCTACACTGATGAATAGGGGAGAGCTAGGTTCTGTGTTATATGATTGACCAACAGTATTGTTTATTGAGTTCTAACTGAACACATATCACAAAGTTACTGCAGACTGCAAGAGCCATGGGGGTCATAAATAGTTAAAAGGCTGTAGAGGTGTAACTCTAATTTGTCTTGCCAAGCCACTGCTGCTGGTAAGGATGTGTCTGTGGGAAGGGACCTAGCTTGATACAGGGTGTGGGTATTCAGAAGAAGATATCAGAGGCAATGGAGGAGTTTTTGCTTGTAAAAGAGCATATTTGAAATAAAAAATAATTGAGAAATAAATATATATGGGCTCATATCCATAGATTTTATTGTCACCTGTGGGTAAAGAGCTTCTTGAGCTTTCTTACCTGTAGTCTGCAATAAATATTGTTGCTCGTAGTATTTTAGAGTGTAGCTGTGTGTCTTCCATAAACAGTTATACATCAGTTCTGTGGTTTGATGCATGGGTGTAAGATAGCCTGTAAAGAGATAAATGCATGTATAACAAGCATTGTAGGTTTGATTGTTAGGGGGAATTACCTGGATGAATCCTCACATTTTTTTCTGTCACTTAAATGCTGTTTTTACAAAAGGGAACACTGAGTCCGAGAGTTCAAGTGCTGTGGAAGTAATCTGGGGAAGGCTTCGTAACTACATTTGAAGCTCAGGCTTCCCTGTCTTGCAGTCTGATGATCAGATCAGTCATTTGTCACCTAAGTAAGACACTGTTGTTGCCATCCAGCTATGCCTATAATTTTCAAGAATTCCACCTGCTTTAGCGGATGTCCCAAACGCTGCAATGTAAAATGAATGCAGTGCTCCACAGTATGTCCTAATGAGATACTATTGGGAATGTTTATGAAGCATTTTATGCCTATTACAATTATTTATTCCGGCTTTCATAGCACTGCAACTCCTGTAGCATTACTACAGGTGTATGCAGACATTCACACGTGCCCTACCCCTGACCTCTGATGTGAGTGTCTTTCACTAGAATACACATTATGAAGCAATGCTTCATCTTCAGTCTCGTAACAAAATAAAGATTCATCCCAGGTGGTGAATGGTATTTCTTGTTTTGTGATGGTTGCTATGCTTTTAAGAATAAGATCTGTTGCAGCCAGGGAATGAGGCGTGTCTTTAATTAAAAATTGCATAGTAGCTTTGACTCAGTCTGTACCATTGCATCCATAAAATTCGCATGCATGGAACTCTGATTTCAGTTTGGGAAACTGGGGAAAGACTGAATGTTCAGCTGTGGCTAGACAGCACAAAATAAATTGTTTCCTATCTGAAACAAATAATAAAAACAACTAGCAATAATGATCACTGAGCGTTCACTGATAGCACCTATGTTTAATGAAGTTTTCATCAAAAGTATTCTCACTGCATTTCTGATACATCATTAGTTATCATTTTTACACAGGTCATGCACATTTGACGTGTGTTTTGACTTATGTATTTGTGAGTATCTAAATTAGTGAGACCTTTAGAGCCTTTCAGTTTAGAGCATCCCCATTATATGCTAAGGATTTGATCCTTAACACCTTTGTCATTATTAAAATACCTTTTCAAGAAGACTTGGAAACACTTGAACAGACATTGATTTATGAATAAGCCAAGGATGCTCTTCACCCACTTTCCTTTGCCCACTGAGCTGCTCTCTGCAGTAGCTGTAAAATTCACTTTTGGCTGTGCAGCTGCTTACACCAGGATTGTAGTGGGTTCCTTTGACTGTAGATTCCTTTGTAGGATACTGCCCAAGAGTTGTTCTTGGGCTTTGTGTAAGGAATGGGCTGATAGAAGAGAAATTCTTGTCCATCCAAATTCTGGTGTAGCTGAAAAGGTACCCTGTGACAGCTACTACTGAGCATGATCCTCATCGGAATGGTGTAATGGGTAAAGTTGCTTCACACTAAGCCCACCCCCTCCTTTGTTATCACTCAGGTTTGGGCTTCATGGTAAAAGCCAATAACTTGCATTCTGTTATGATTTCTGCAGTATGATAATTTAGAATAACTAAATCTTTATGCAGTAGAATAGACCAGTGCTGGGCCTGATGCCTTCCCAGTTCAGCTTCCATATAGCTTTAAGTTAATGGCAAAATGTGTAAAAAAAATAAAATTAATAGAAGACTACCCATGACCAGTCTGCTTTCCAGATCTGGTTGTCAAATAGGAAAATGTTTGATTCTCCATCTTTATGTGCAGCCATATATGAATAGACATTTGTCTACCTCCCAGCAACAGAGTGGGGATGCAGCGGAGCCAGATGAGAAATTTAGCAGTGTGGCTGTAAGCTGGCAGACCATTCTTTTCCCCTGCCATTTGGCACTTGGAAGGAAAATAAAAAAGATGAACAGGTTTTTTATATCCAGCCTGTGATCAGAGATGTCATCTTATCCAAAATTAATAATTCTTGCATTTTGCCTGTGACTTTTTAATGTATGTTGTGGCTGGTATCATCCTGTGTTAACTGCTGGACATCAGATTTTGCTGCCATGGACCATCCCATTGAGCATAATGGTTGTGAAAATAAAGCTTTCTAAAACGTTTTGAATACCAATTTTATGTTTAAACCATGAAAGATAAGGGGGTTGGCAGCACTCAGTGCAAACTTGTTTTATGTATTTGGTTTGCAGACTTCTTAAAAAAAAGTAGCTTTGAGAACAGAGCATCTTTTACCTGAGAGCGCTGCTGTAAGCTAGACAGACTTGATGAAGTTGTAACCTTCAAATAATTAATGGGGCAGCAACAAGAACTGTGTATGCTAAGAGGTGTTTGACAGAATATGGTGGGGTTTGGTTTTTTGGGGAGTTTTTGGGTTTTGTTCTTTTTTTTCCTAAGGAAGCAGCTGCAGTAGTAAGTAGTAATGATTAAGTAAAACAGTATTCTACCTATAAAGAAATACTGGTAAATACCTGTAAAGAAACTCATGTCTATGTTTATTTAACCTGATGTTGAAAGTTGCCCTTCTTAAAGATATTTTAACTTTATCTTTGAAGCAATTTGAAGACTTTTATCTGCTATATGGTTTGGCCAGAAGCCTACTTTAGGCCTTCAGGAGTAACAGGTACTAACTAAATAGCTGCTTTATTGCTGCTCCCTCCCAGTTTTACTTGCCAGGGTGAATTACAGAGGCAGTTCTTGCAGGAATGCCTCTATACACTTAGGATTAGTGTGTGACTATGTTTATTAGGATTTTTAAATACACAAGTACATATAACTCCACTCTGCTTTTCTTCCTGCCTAGTTCTTAGTTTCCCTTATTTAAGTGGTCATGCTTTAGGACAACACTTAAATAATTAGATTTTGCGATTCTGGATTTGGATTTATTTAAATGTATCCTTAAATTAAGTTCCCAGTTTAACTGTGTTTCTGAGACAGTAAAAACACTATAGGGACTTCATAGTTCCTGTGGTGCTGATGTGTATTCATCCATTGTCAGTTAAATAAAAATTTACCCAGTTTAAAAACAAACACGCAAGCTTTCCCAAATAGCTGAAGTATTTATGTCAAAAGTAAACACTAAAGGAGGAACTGAGATTACAGATTCCTGTGTATATGATGTGTTGGTACCAGTCATTCCTTAAGAACAAGTTCCTAAGTTTAGTCACCAGTGTACTCCTTTGGCAGAATGAATGAGTTAGCTCATTTTATCTAGCTTGAGATTCAGTGTTTTTTCCTTTAACTTCTGTTTCTCCTATTCATTTAGAAAAGTATTTTTGATTTATTCAGAAAATACATCCTTTTTTTAATTGGTTCCAGTTTTCCTAGGAGTAATGAAGCTGATCATCCCTGAAGAGAGTGAGGCTTCTCTTGCATTGGGAACAGTGGCAGATGGCAGCCGTTTTGGGAGATGGCATTTCTTCGTGCAGTGATCTGTAGAACAAATTATTTTTAGTACTGAATGAAGAAAAACAAATCCTAAATGAAGAATTGTAAAATAATATTTTAAAATTAACAACAGAAAAATATTGAAATGTAGATGGTTCTCCCCAGTGCGTTTTGCTTCTGCAAGAAGATTGTAGAATCAGAGTTACTTTATTTCTGAGGTACTCAAAATGGGGAAAATATAACACAGACCACTAAGTTTCTTAAAAAATGCATTCTAAAAATTAGTTCTACTCTGGCAGGGAGTAGCATGGAGTGGCGACTGATGGAAGCTTAGTTCTGAACAAGTTGTGGTGTGATTAGGGTAAGGTAGGTTAGGTTAGGTTAGGTGCTGGAATGTTTCTTAAGGGCTGGATAGATCCAGATAACCTTGCTCAGTCCTTAGGTTCTTGGGAAAAAAAGCCATGGTTTAAAACTATGTATCTTTTTCATTCCATCTCTGTCAGTTGTATGATGCTGCTGTTCTGGATTGCTCTGGGTCACGCAGTGTATTCTCTAGTAAATACATCTGTTATGTAGTAACACACATACTGTTTTTATTTTCTATGTTATTTCTTCCCTGCTTTTTAAATAACAGAATAATAAATAGTATAAAACAAGATTAATGCTGTTTTAGTGAACTGGTCCCCTTTCCCATTTTGCATGTTTATGCAGGAGGCCTATCTCAAGTGTTCCTTCTCTGTTATTCTTCTTGCACTTAAGTGATATGCAGAGCTTTATTAAGTCATGCTCCTTCTGTATCTGCTTGGAGAACATTTTTGACTGTGAACCCAGTCAGAAGAGCTTTTGGGAACTGCTGCTGGCTCTGGATGGATGCCTTCTACATGGGGTAACTTAAGGAGCTTCTTCTCATTGTGTTTTAAGCAGCTGGAGAGGGTGGGACCTGAAACTTTGGCATAATGAAATAGCTGTTAAATTAAGAATATTGTTAAAATGAAGAAATACCTGTTGTGGACATTGACTTTGTAGAAACTCCTGATTCAATCAGTTTAATTCAGTCACTTACTGGTGGGTCTGCTGAGTATCTCAAATGAATATAGTAACCCTGGGTGGTGGACTTTTATTTCTGGACCTCTGATTTGGTTCAAAGGTTCATAAAAATTCATATAACTAAATATCTCCCTGTTGGTTACAGATCTGAGGAAGCTCAGCTGTGATTGTTCCAGCAAGAGTCCAAACTAAATTCAATTAGGAGATTGTCTTGTGAAATATCCTTTTAATAATGAAAGTGAAAAAATCTTTTGGTTTGATATTAATCTTTTTTTTTAGATCAGCCCTTTCTATTAGTAATAATAAGTTCATTATCGAATTCTTTTGATTTTGTTGTATATTTATAAGGTTGTGATGATTTCTTACTTCCATGCATAATTACTCTTTTCTCAGGGGGTTCTTCTTCTGCATAGAATTGGGAAAGAAATCTTGATATCTTTGAATGTCTTTTTTTTCCTTTGTAGTCCTTGGATTTCAATTCTTAACACTATTACCTGCACAGAAAGTTACTGGGTAGAAAGAGGGGCATTTTTAGGAGCATCTCACCTTCTTTGGGTCCCTGGAGCACATACATATATATGGAGAGACCTATATTAAAAGAAATTATGTACGTCCCAGCAATTGCTGAGTGCTGTAATGGCCTTTTGGCATTGTAGGTTGTCAGGGGGTTAAGCTATTTCACAGTTGTTTGAGATGAACGATAGAGCTGTAAGTTTGGCCAGTACCATTTAAAAATACTGAGCAATGCTTCTGAATATCTTTGGAGAGAGAAACCTAAAAAGAATACTGTCAGAATGTGATTTAAAACAAAAGGGGAAAACGGATAGGTGGAATTTAACATTGCATGCTTAGGCAGAATTTAACCCTGTGTTAGTTTATGTGACCATATATGTCCTGTCTTGGTAAAAAATCTCATATAGTATTTGGGGTAGGTTTTTTATAATGATCTGAGGGACAGAGGTTAAAAAAAGGCATAGACAAACCTGATAAGAGCGTTGTTTAACACATACCTGTATTTTTAAATAGTTGTGGTTATGTGTGGCCTGTCAGAGTAACTAAGATGTATTAATCAGATGTATTTTAATGTGAAATTTTTGATGCTGCACTTCTGAAAATTGTGGTTCACAAAGACTATAAATGGTCTGAGCCTCTTTTATGCATTCATTCCTGAGATGATGTTTAAACGCAGTCTTTGAGAAAAGTATTTTGAGCCTGCTTAGCCACCAGCACATGTTAACATGAAGTTTTCTTTACATGCATTGATGTACACAGTGTTTGTAGCAAAATACCAGTAACTATGAAAAACTAATTTTGCACAGAGATGTCAAATTTAAATAAATACAATATGCAAATAATAATTTTTGTGCTGAAGCTAAGTACCAGGCTTTTACAATCCTCTGTTTAAATTGGCATTTTTATAAGTGGGGGGGAAGGGTTGTGTGCATGTATATATGTAGAAGTGATAGGGCAGTCTAGCTTCCCCATTTGAATGAACTAAGCATGTTTCATTCTGTAGATAGCTATATCCACAACACCTTGTGGATCAATTTCTAATGACCTGCTAGAAAGCTTGGGTTTAACTCTGGATGTGGGAAACATCCTGGAAGATATAAGATAGCCAAGCCTTCATGTAATTTTGTGAAAAAAACATATTCTTTGCCTTCAGTGCTTTGCATGCAGAAGATGTTTGATGCCTTGTGACTTTACACGTGACTTAAACCCACTAACGTCTCTGCTGTGTGGCTTTGTATTTAGGATGAGGAGTACAGCAGCCGTCAGGAACTCCTGTAGGCTCTCCAAGGTCAACGACAGGGCTTTAGATAACTTACAGACCATTACATTATGTGCCTCCTGATCATGGAAAAAGGTCTTTTTCATCCCCTAGTTCGGGGGGAACTGTGTTAAAGGCTTGAGGTGTCTATCTCCCACCACCATATGGTTTTAAATCATTTGTAGTTAATGGGGTGCTGTGGGACGATAACTCGGCTGCTAGGAGTAGTGAGATAAAAGCAGTATCTTCCTTTCCAAGTACCATAATAGTCTTTTTGGCTGTATAAATGATATTTTGGGGACTACAAACTATAGAAAAATGTCTGGTCAAAAATTTTGGTAAATCAGCAGCCCCAGAGGTTCTATTTTGCTACTCTGAATTATAGTCCTATCAGTTCTTGTATATGGTTTCAGTTACTTCCATATCAATATTTAACCATTTTAAATTTGGATTTTTAAATTAAACAATTGTTAAAATATAGTTCTGAGTACAGTTGATTCCCCTTCTGCAAGGAATGCTTCCAGGAGGGCAGCTGATGCTACTTTATCACTGTTTATTGCTTCCTTTTTACTCCTGTGTTAACGTATCCCCACAGTGATAGTTTTCAGATTTGTTCTTTTACCTGGATTATAAAGAAATTCTTAGAAAATGGCTAGTTTCCTTGTTCTGTGCATTCACCAACATTCTCTGATAGGCTGCTATGAATTTGTTTTGATATACTAATGATTTACAAAATTAACTTCTCTCCTTTTGTTTTGAGTAGCTTCAGGGAGTCTCTGATCTAAGTTGTCATTGTGTGCAATCTGTCTACTTTGAATGTGTTTCTCTTTTTCTCATCTGGTGTTATATGAATTTAACAAAGTGTTACATAAATATACCCGTAATTATATAAACATCTATGATAATGATATTTATTTTTATGTTTTTACTGTGTGAAATTACAAATACCAAGTTTATTGAAAGTTAAACATTGATTTATGTCTTACATTTACATACAACACGCTGGAAATACATTACATAATTTCAGGTAAAAATAACTTTTAAATTTTTCTTGTAGAGTGCAGACTTCGTAAAGCTATATGAGAGTTCTGTATTTGACGAACCTTGCAGAACACTGATGAAGTACTTGCATAAGATTTCAACACCGAATAATTGTAAGAAATTTGAAAGCTATGAACACGCATAACATCTTTGACTTGACTGGAGTTTGGCCTTCTCTGTGGAGCGCAGGACTCAATTCTATAGGAGGAGTTTGCTCACTGTTTTATTATGTTCTTTTATTGCTAGCTTCATTCTCCAGTCAAATGGGGAGTAGTATCTTGAAATTAATGCATGGTTATTAATGCATGATATTATCGCTTTAAAATATTATTTTCATTAGAAGAAATTGGCATGGCTGAGGTCAAAGGAAGTTGATAGGGATCTTCTGTGTCTGCAAACGTAGTCAGTTCCACTGAGCAATACTGAGAAACTTCTTTCTTTGTAGCATGTTAGGATTTCTTCTGCTGATGGGTGGCTATGTTATCAAGTATGTATTCCATAATGACATCTTAAAGTTTTTAAAAAACCCAGTGATTAAATAACAATTTCTTCTATGAAAATTGTAAGATCAAATTTTAATGCCTAAGTTTAACTCAACATTCTTCTATTCTCATCTTTTAAATTGAATCAGTACTTAAGGTATCATTTTTCTTGAATTGCCTTTCTGCAATCTTTTTGAAATCTGTGAAGATGGTAGGTAAAAAGGGAGGACAAAAGACCATTGCTTTCTTCAGCAGATTTTGAAACTTTAAAAGAAATTTGAAAAAACTGCCAGTTTGACATGTTGATACTTATCTGAGAATTGAAATATTTAACTCTGTTGTTAATTTGTCCTTTCCTTTGGAAACCCACACAGCATTTGAGACATATGGTATGGTCTCTTTTTCAGTTAAGCTGGTTACTATTCATCTGTATTCTGGGTGTTCTAAACACCTGGACCTCTTCATAACTGGTGTAGCACTTCTGTGATCTGACTGACAGCATGTACAGGCTAATCACAAGAATCAAATACACTTGAGCCTTACTGTACTTTGAAGATTTGGCCCATCATGCCAAGTAGTACATTTGCTAAGTGCAAACCAGCACTGTTTTGGTAATACATATATAGATGCATGCATACATACATACATACATACATGCATAAATACATAAATTGGCCTTCAGTATCAATTTGCATATCTAGTATCCAAAGTTTGCAGAATGACCACAGTGTAAAAGAAAGTGTATGTGCTCATGTTGCATACATTGAATTCACCAAGCGTTTCTTTAGCTTAATTCAACACTGTGTTTCTTTGTCTTTAATAGTATTGTAATGGCAGTAAGAACTATATGTAAGTGTGGTGGCTTGACCTTGGCCAGCTGCCAGACCCCCACCCAGCTGATCTCTCCCTCTTCCTCCTCAACAGGACAAGGAGAGAAAATAAGATGAAAAAGTTTGTGAGTTGAGATAAAGATGGGGAGATCCCTTACCTATTACTGGCACTGGCAAAACAGGCTCATCTTGGGGAAAATTAATTTAATTTATTGCCAGTTAAAAGTAGAGCGGGATGGTGAGTAGCAAAGACAAAAGCTAAACCACCTTGCCCCACTACCCTCTTCCCAGGCTCAACATCTCTCCTTCATTCCCCACTCCTTTATCTTCTCCCCCGTGAATGGCACAGGGGATACGGGGAATGGAAGTCATTCCACAGCAGTTCCTCTCTGCTGTTCGTTCCTCCTCATGCTTTTCTCCTGCGCCAGTGTGAGTCCTCTCCATGGTCTGCAGCCCTTCAGGCTAAACCTGCTCCAGCATGGCTCTTCCATGGTCATCAGTTCTTGTAAGGAGAATCTGCTGCAGCATGGGCTCTCTGCAGGTGGCAGTCCCTTCAGGAAATATCCACCTTGCTCTGGCACGGGCTCCTCCGTGGGCTGCAGTGTAGGTATCTCTAGCATGGTCCTCTCTACGGACTTCGGCAAAATACCTCCTTCACCATGGTTCTGTCCATGGGCTGCAGGGAAATTTCTGTTCCAGTGCCTGGAGCACCTCCTCCCCCTTCTTTTTCTCTGACCTTAGCATTTCCAGGGTTGTTTCTCACACTTTTTTCCCCTCACTCCTCACTGCCTGGGCAGCGTTTTACTCTTTCCTAAATGTGCTTTCACAGAAGGGCCAGCAGCTTCACTGATGAGCTCATTTATGTCCTGCAGTGGGTCCATTGCAGAGCAGCCCCTGACTTCTCACAGACACCGCACCTGCAGCCCCCCCAGTACCAAAACACTGTCGGCAACACCCAATGCAGTAAGATGGAGAGAAAGAACATAAAGGGATGAAAAACAGGTCCACAAACACAGAAATTTGTTCTGTCTCTTACTATAGTTAACTTCTTTATTTCTTTTCCTATCAGTTCAACTACAATAAAATTAATTTGTGGTTATCACTTTTCTAAACAAATGACTGGAGCAATTTACTGAAAGACTGAACCTAATGGGAGGAGGATGTAGAGTGTGTTTTCAATCTCTAAAAACATATACAGAGAGATTAGGCTTGTATTTTCAAACTCCTGAAAGATGGAAAGGGGCAAAGAGCAGTGCAGATGAATAATTGGGTTTTTGGCTGTGTATATCGTGTGTAGTGTGCTGAAAATACTTTTCTTACATTAAGGAGCGCATTCTTTGTGTACTTTTCCTTCTCACCCATTATTTTTGAATAATCTAATTTTAAAAATCCTGCAAAAGTGTTTTTATTTACTGAACAGCCTTGTTTAGATTCAGACTATAGATAAACTGATGAGAAGGTCTTCTGTCACTGAGATTGTATCTTTGTCATTATGGGTTATGTTGAAAAGTTGCCTATTTGCAACTTCTTGCGTACTGCTACTCTCTACTAGTGATAAATACTGTTTGATTAAGTACTTATTTAGTAAATAATCAGGAACATCATTCACTAAACAGCGTGAAATGTTCCAGTACCTTTGTTCCTGGGTGGTAAACTGAAGGACTTGATTGTGCAAGAACCAATATGTGCCTTTAATTTTCAGCTACTAGTAGACGTTACCTGGCTGCCTGGGCTACTCTGATATTTGCTGGCCTTTGCTTTTCAGATTTTCACCATGAGATATCTTTTTGAGTCTTTGTGCAGTTTCTCATGTGGTTTTGCATCCTACATTGATCTGTATTGGTGCCTGAAGCTTGAAGAAAGCTTGGATAGTTCCACAGAAGCTATAATATCACCCTGGCTGAAGCATGGATGTGCTCTAGGACAGGCTTAATATTGCATCTTAGAAAGTATTTTCAATTTATAATTTAGATATCCATTCTGAAAACATTTTCTTAAATTTTTCTTAATTTTATGAACACAGAGTAAGCAATTGATTTTGAAGGGACAAAGCTTAATTGGTCCAGAGTTTTGTTTTATCAGAAATGACAGTTAAAGAAAATATGAGGAATTCTTAGTAAATGATATGTCAAAGTTCAGTTTCATGTCCAGTTTTAGAAATAGTGCATGAAAAAATTCTTTTTGTCTTAACCAGAGTTATGTTTCACTTCATAGTGATGTAGTAATGTCATTTTTTGAAATTATGTATTTATTTTCTTTTTTAGTGGTCATTGGCAGCTCTGAAAACTATGGTGTTTTAAAATGGAATTATAACAAGGTCTGTTGATGACGTACTAAAGTTAACCTTATATTTTATTATTTCAGTTGTTCATGGTGGACAATGGAGCAGATGACTGGAGAATAGCCATGACTTATGAGCGTATTTTCTTTATCTGCTTGGAAATACTGGTGTGTGCTATACATCCCATACCTGGGAACTATACATTCACATGGACAGCCCGGCTCGCCTTTTCTTACACTCCATCCACAACAACAGCTGATGTGGATATTATTTTATCTATACCAATGTTCTTAAGACTATATCTTATTGCCAGAGTTATGCTTTTGCATAGCAAACTTTTCACTGATGCCTCATCTAGAAGCATTGGAGCATTAAATAAGATAAACTTCAATACCCGTTTTGTTATGAAGACTCTAATGACAATATGTCCAGGAACTGTACTGTTGGTTTTTAGTATCTCATTATGGATAATTGCTGCATGGACTGTCCGAGCTTGTGAAAGGTAAGGTTGTTTTGTTTGTTTAGTTCTTTCTATATGCCTTTCTATTTTTCTTTCTTGTTTTGCCTCTTCCGTTTTGGATTCAAGGAACCTAAATATTTAATGGAATGGAGCTTCCAGGTCCTTGATATTTTTTTTTGTTGGTTGGGTTGTATTCTGTGTCACAGACTGTCAGGAATGCTTTCCCTTTTAATCTGAAGGACTTGTACATAGAGGTTTGTGCCACACTGTTTACTGGGGCACTGTGATTTGATTTCAGTGTTTTGATATAACTTTAGGTATGTTTGCTAAAACACAGTGGACAGATACCATAAAATGTCTTTAAGAGTAATTGTTGATATTCTGCATTTATATCAGCTTTCATTTATTTGTTTGTAAGTCAAATTTATTGAGGATAAGGTAGATAAAATAGCCATGTAAAACTCGAAAGGAAAATGTTTGGGTTTTTTTTATTTTGAGTTTTATTGTGCTGTAAAAAAACAATAAGGAGTGCAAAATATTGTTGGGAGTTGGCAAGATCAAAAAAGGGGAGCAGGCAGAACAGTTATAGTAATATAAGGCTTTTTTCTTCCCAGAAAAGTGCATTTGAGAGGCAGTCTTTCATTCATTTCAGCTAGTTGTCCAGCCTTTCCTTCCCACAGACTTCAGTGTAGGTGCAGGTGCAGAATAAATGGCTATCAGTGCTGACAGCTTGAAATCTAATTTCTCAAACATAGCTTTTACAAAAAAGAAATGAGCTTCTGACTGGATAGGATTGCTTAGGAATACGAGATAGGTTAACTCCATGGAGACAATCAGGATGATTCTCTGTAAAAGGTTTAATACCTGGGGCAGCTCTTAGGTCCTGGAATGAATTTCTCCTTACTTAAGCCAGAAGATCTTCAACATATTTAAGGCATTTCTCCTGGTGGTTGTTGACCATTTTGTTTTTCCTCTTCCTTTCCATGTCTGCCCATTTTAGAAACAGTTTAGGGGAGTTATTTGTGTCAGCTAGCAGATTTCCCAAATCAGCAGTTAATTTGCCCACTAACTGTTATGGTTATGTTACTTTAGGAAGTTACTCCTTGCATTACTTCTCAATTTGTTACAAAGAAAAATAGCTGATCTTATAAACTGAGTGTAGAGATCCTGTTGATGTAGGTTTTAATGTTAATATTGCCAGAATAGTGGAATGTAGTTTGTTACAGTAGATGCTTTGTGTCCATGTTGTTTCCTCATGTTATGGCAAGACTAATCATTTAAGAATGTTCTGAAAATGCCATGTTAACAGTGACATATTATAGTTTCAAAATATTCCCCATAGCGGGAGCAGTCGGAGCACCCTAGATATCGACTCAATCTATAATAGCTGTATTTTAATAAGCATTTTCTCATTTCAGATATAACTGTCTTCTGCAAAGCCTCTCCTCTTTGTCTGACATTGTTCACCTCTGTTCCCACCAGGTGTTTTCTCAACAGAATTACCGCTCAGCAATTCCTGAATGTCTACTCAGGCATTTCCCAGATTGTCACTTGTGAAGTGGCTCTGTATAACTTCAGCATCCATTGCTGTCACTGTTTTACATATCACTGTTTAAGAATCTGTTTGTTTTTTTTTTTAAAGTAGCATTAAATAGTCATTGTGTTACTAACTTCTAAATAGATGCATGTTCAAAATAAGCTTATAAAACTTGTGCCGCTTGGTGAAAATTACTGAAAAATACTAACTACTGTCTGATACACATTTGTAAAACATTTATTTGTTAGTATAAAGGTGGCAGGACAAGAATGTATAGTGTATAAGTAATGCTAAAAGTAAAAGAAACAAAGACTACCTCACTCATTTCCCAGTCAGAGTGAGTGAAGACAACGCTAGCACAAAGTTTTGATTTTGTGAGTTTGTTTATTTCTATTTAGAAACTGAGGCACTTCTGCATCTCTGTGATCCTGGGAAGAAGCTTATTTGTTTGGTCAGATACGCTGAAGTGAAGGTTGCAGACAAGGCTGAATTTTCTTCACTTCTCTGCTAAACTAGTAATGATTTTCCAGATTTTAATTTGCAGTTGCTGTCCTTGAAGTGACTGTATTAGCTTGGACAGTAAGCTGGATAGCTACTGTTTCCTCTAAAACTAAAACACATCTAAAAGCAAGTTAAATATAGAAGTATTAGATTAGTATGTCTCTAGCATAATTACCTTCTGTCAGTGGAGTGTAGTCCAAGATTATGTTCCTTCACATTAAACAAAATTGTTAATTTTATGTTTCAGAAACACTAAAGGGGATATATTTTGGCTTTGGGAATTAGATACTTAGGTCATTCATGCTAGTTGCACAGCCAATTTTGCGTGTTTTGCCTCAGATTTTCCCTTGAGGGAATATGCAAGTATTTTGCCAAATGAATGATACTGGCTCTGGATTCCAGTTACTAATTAGTCCACCAAACACCTGTAGATCCATAGTCCATAGAGAATTACATTTTTAAAAAAACTTTCAGAAGAAAACCCCCAAACCCCCCACACTGGAACGCTCTATATACTCTGCCATATGAAGCTAAACATCCCTTTTTGTATAGCTGGAGACAGATACAGTACTCATTTGTCATGAGAAAGGACAAATAGATGCTGAATCCATTCTGTGCTGTGTAGAGGTCATAGTCCTCAGAAGACGTCTCCTGAGATCTTAATCGCTTTGATTTGCTCAGTAGTTAAAAGTTTAGTTTACACAAATAAAATACATTTCTTTCATCTGCTCTTAAGTTGATTTTTTTTTTCTCAGTTTTAACTAGAGGGAGTCTTTACGTGTTGGAATAGACTACTTTATGTACACAAAATGATCCTGAAAATAAATGTTATCATTAGAAGGAGTATTTGCTATTCCACTTGACATTGTACATGAAACCCTAATGAATTTTGATATATTTATCAGAAATTAAGAATTAGGCAGCAGTCTGCTGGCTTTGTTTTGATGAGGAGAGATTTACATGAATGAAATTTGATGGTGTTAAATGGTTCTCAGCATCACTCTAGCACCAAGCTTTTTAATTTCTTTTATATAGTAGTTCTACATAAAGCTTTGCCCTAGCAGTTTTAGTATTTCTTCAGTGTATTAAATCAGTTAGCTGGCCATCCAAATTGGAAGATGATGGTGATAAGATTTAATAGATTAAAATATTAAAATTCTGGAATGGAGATGAAACATTCTCATGCTATTCCATGTCCTTAGTGAGGGGGGAACTCGCAGTAGCCAGTGTCCTTACTGTGAAGTTGTGTGTGCTTTGCTGCTGAATGACAGCCTGATTTTGAGACTGTTGTTCTATTCAGTCAGATTTTTCTCATTGCAGACTGTCCTGGGAATAGGAAGGGAGATTTGGAAGCACCGCATTTCGTAGCGAGGAAGGTAACATGAAAGAGTATCATTATCCATGTCTCTAAGGAAAACCCTGTTTATGGGGTTATGGGTTGAGGCAGGCAAGCTGACCATCTGAATAAAGACTTCACTGCTTTAATGGTCATCTGACTGATCACTTGATATACACTGAACTAAGGCAGGACGTGTGTCTGTCTCAGTGCCTTAATGGCTGTACTATTAGCTCCCAGAACGCTAATTATAGCAAGTGACACTTAGGGTTGGTGAGCAAGGTATTTTCCAGGATTGCAGTTTAAGGTCATGCATGAGGGCAGAATGTGGCACAGATAATGAAGGTGGACAGCCAGCTGAGTATAAATGGGTTGCTAGGGCTGCAGAGTAATCTGGCTGAGGGAGTTTGGAAGGAGAAGGTGGGGAAAGCACAGAAGGGGTGGAAATACACAACGCCAGAAACTCTTGCTTTTTTATTGTTCAGGTTTTTATGTCTGTTTTGAGGGGAAGATTATGTTACATAGGTTTTAATATCTGCCTTTTCATTGCCAGCATCATTATATTGCTGTCTGTCATACATGGGCTTCATAATGAGAATCTAATTTTTTCATTAGGTCTAACTCAATAGATTTTTGTGTTTATAACATCTCTGAGGCACACGATCTAGAACGTTTAGGAATATGTTACTTTTGTATGTGAATTATGAGTCCTGTAAGCAGATTACTTTTTGCAGTCTCCTATACTGATCTGGTTACTGAAATAGCTCGGTGCATGGTTATCTGTTGTTTATAGCAGTTAAAATAGGAATTTTTGCTTTCTAAAAAAAAAAAAAAGTTAATATGTATAGCATTATGTCATTGAAAAGTCTGGCAAATTTGCTTTGCTCTTCTGGACAAGACCTATCTCTGTTGTGAGAAGTGTGCTGCTTTTCTAGGTTACATAGAAGGTAGTCGCTCTTGTTGATTTTTTTTTTTCTGTGCAAAGGAATAAAGAACCTTGCCTTCTGAATGCACACATGGCTATAACGTGCCCATGTATCAGGGCAACATGAGCCACGTGTGCCTACATTACACTGTTGTATGTCCAGAACTGCTCATATCACGTGCCCGGAGTTACTGTGGATTTACAGCAGCAGAACTGAGAACAGAAGTGGATTTTCTGCTTCCCCAGAGAGCACATTTTTGGCAGCATTTTTGGTTCTGTTTGTACCTCTCTCTAACTTCTGGCAATGAAGTCAGTTCAGATTGAACAGTTTGTGTAGTCAGCATTTCTTCCTCCCATCAGCTTCTGCTCTGTATTCTTTCCTTGATTTAACAAAAACAAAAACAAACAAACAGAAAACACACACACACACAAAATCCATCTATGTGTGAAGGTGAAATCCTTTTCTGCTCTCTGCTCATTCTTGTTCTCTACAAATAAATAAATATCTGTCTTTATTCTTGGAAATATGATGCCATCACAAAACTTCCAGTAAGCAGTTTACACATGACAACTGCTAGGCAAATGTTAAGGATTCATTTGATACAAGCATGTGGATGCATCGAGACCTTCAGCTGTGATTCATGCAGGAAAAAATGTTTCTTAGCCATCTAATTTCCCTGCAGTATGTGTCTGACTTCTTTGGTTGGCTTGAGGACCTTATCTGAGGTTCTACACTGCACGCATAATTCCAAGGCCACACTCCAGTGGAAATTGCCTTTAGCAGTCTCCGCAGTGCCAGTGCAAAGATTCTTGCTAGTAGTTTAAAAAAAAAAAAAGCTTGGGTATTTAGTTTTAAACGTGTTTTTAGCCCCAAAACTCAGAGGCAATGATGTATCATTTTAATTTTTTCTAGCTAATATATCTAATTACTGTCAACAGATCAAATAATGTTTGTGTATTGACAGGGCTGGCTGTTTATCATAGTTCTTTACCTTCTCTTGGCTCACTGAAAATAAAATATGCTACTTGCAGTCAGGTTTCTCCAGTTAACTGAAGGCAAAAGTTAACTGTTAAATATTCAACACAACAGTGATCAAAGATGGCCCATCATCATGTTGACTTGAATCTGTGCTGTGAATGAATGATTCTCTGCCTTCCAGTCTTAATGCCTGGTTTTGCAGACTGAGTGTAGATTAACTGTAATTATTAGGTTACTCTTTTATAATATTTACATCTCAGAACAACTCATGACTAAAACCAGATGTAACTGGTTGCATTTTCATTGCAAATGTTACCAATAGACATCAGATACATTGTTTTATCAAACAATGAAGGCAACAAGGGAATCCATCACAGAAGTATATCAGTGAATGTCTGATATACATTAACCCAGATCCAAAAACGAACAATTGATCCAATGCTAGGTGTATCCAGAAGGATTAATAGCTAAATAATGTGTTCTTCTGCTTGAAGACAAAACCGTTTACGTACTTTTAATGGAGGAAGCAGAGGCACTTGTTCTAGTGCATGTAGAGTTTGATCGCTATTCTTTTAAATTCGTATTTTCCTTCCCTTTGGAACAATGCTGCTTGTGTATTCTCAGCAAAAGAATTTTTGGAATACAAGTAAGAACATATTCTTCAGTTTCTTTGGATTTGCAGAATTAGCCTTATAGCTATGGAAATTAACAATTAGTGGTGCAGTAACTCAATGGATATAGTCATCCCTTCACAAAAATTTATCAAGCTAAGATAGATTGGTGTTTCTCTAGTCCAAAAATAGCAGACCCAACTTGGGGAAAGGGAGTACAAAAGACAAAAAGTTAAAAAACAAGCACAAAAAAATCTCCTTGCTTACTTAAAAAAGATCTTATATGTATTTTTCAGGGTCATCTAACTAGAACAGGAAAACTTTTTTTTTTTTTAGGTTAAATTCCCTTTTATTTACAAAGGATTTATATGTAGAAGAGTTGTATGAGAACAGAATGAAGTGGAAAAGCTTATGTATAGTTCCAAGGTCTTGTAAGAATGGTAAGCAAAGTGAAAACTATTTCTCTAAGTGCAAAAGTTTGAAGAGAACGAGAATGCCTATGAAGGAGTACTTACCTGCTTTCAAGGGCAAAATGCCTTTTTTTTTTCCTCATTAATCTTGAATCTGTAAAATATAATTCAGGGAACTATCTTTCTTCTGTTCAGCAAGAATGGTTCTACACACTTCAAATTCTTTCAGATAAGAGAGCAATCTATGGAATTTTTTTTACCATTATTTCATTAGTGGAGCCAAAGATACATCCTCTGGTCCTTGCATTTTTAAATGCAATAGTTCATTTTTTTCCTCCCCATTTCAACCAACACTTTGAACTATTTAGAATATTTTGCTTTGAAAGGAGTCAAAACTATTTTCCATAATAGCTTAAAAGCAGTCCTTAGATAATACAATCACAGTGAAGCAGGAATCAACTTCTTATCACTTCAAAATATAGTATGTTCCTCCAGTAGCTTAATGTATTCGCAAATTGAACCCTGAAGTGAGGATTTAGCCTTTACTACTGGTTTTCTTTTGTTTCTTGAGCTGGGTATCAGGCCGCAGTGAGGAGTTTGGATGATGGTTGTCACTTCAGTGCTAATAAACAGGCGATATGCTGAGTGAACTCTGACCTTAGACATTAAAGAATTCCTTTTATTGGGAATTTACAACTCAATCCTAAATATTCAAGTCTATAAGGTTAATGCAGGAGATGATAGTGTGGGAGGAATTTCACTGTTTAAAGAAATTAGTAGTTATATGGAGGGAAACAGAAGGTGCTTTTTAAGTATTTTATATGTTCTTTATTTTCCTTTTCCGTGCTCCTCCCCCTTTTAATTTGTTGTCCCAATACATTCAGATTTTTTTTTGCTTGGGTAGTTTTTTGCCTTGAAAAGTTCAAAATCAGCTATAGTTTTTGCTATGGCTGTTCTTGAGATGGTAAGTGATTTGCAGCAAATCTGTAATCAGTATTGCAGAGGCCTCACACTAGTGGCCAGCCTATACTTAGATCATCTGCTTAGGGATATGGCTGCGGAGTACAGCTCACCAGACAAATCTTGTCCCATAGCTTGACATATTTACAGGTTACTTTAGCTTTTACCAAGTAATTTGGTGCTGTTTTGTTTATGCAGAGCTGAAAAAGCCTTACATTAAAACTGCTTATTCAAAGGATGCCCAACAGAGCTTCCTCCAGTACAGCTCAGTTACGCACACAAGCCCATAATCCCTATGGAAACATTTGATATTTAAACCTGCAACAAAGTTTAACAGCAATTGGGGAGAGCCCTAATTTTGTGTCATGCTGCAGACCAATGCCCAGTGAGTGGAAACGTCCCATCACCAGCCCTTCTGGAATATTACTGAGATATAGTTATCAGTGTCGAGTTTAGAAATGGCAGCTTCCTTCTCTTAGTGGGAGTGAAAAAGGGCAGAGCTCCACCTGAACGACTTGATCTGTATTGCTGGCTGTAAGAAATGAATGCTGGAGGAAACAGGTGCTACCAAAGTGGAGTGATGTGCACGGCAGGGATTAGAGAGATTTACGCTGACATGACACCTTCTGGGTCAGTCTGTGGGATGGGAGCACTTCTCGCATTGCAGCTCTGCCTGAAGAGTCAAACCAAAGGTTGGATCTGTTCACTTGCTTTGTGTTCCAAGCAACTTGCCCTTAGTATTTCTTCTTTTAATAGTTTTATGTATAAATAAAGATTGTTACTCAAAGGAAAAGTGACAAAGTGGTAGAGGGAAGGACATTTTGCCTTCTAAATTCATTGCAAGTGACAAGGCTCTTAACCCATTTTGGCTCAAAACACAGGAATTCTCATATCCTGATACTAGTATTTCTGTAAAGCTTCAATAGTATTTCTGGACTGAAATCCAGACACGTTTTTCACTTTTATTTGTACTGGTTTATTTTAAATATTTTTATAAGAATACCCTACATTCTAACATTTGTAGTGTGTTTTAGACTTTTGTATTTGGGTAATTGAATCAGACAGAATGTATTATGATTTGTTTCTTAAAAAGAAGCTTGTTCTCCTTTTTCCTCCATCATTATCAGTGGGGTATGTATGTGTTCCTGGGATCTCAGTGTTCTCAGATGTACAGTGCTCATTAACACTGAGTTTGGAGCTAGGACCATGGTATGTGACTTTCTTAATCTTTTAACTGTGCAAGTGTTGGTGTGTGTTATCACCTATACTCATGCCTCCAAAACCAGTGATGCTATACTCATTCAGAGCTTGTAGGCTGATAATCAGGAACATTCCTGAGTTAGAAAATAGAACATGAATCTACTTGCATTTATTTTTCTCTAAAACAAGGTGATATCCAGTATTTCTTTTTAAGCCTTGCTCTGCATTAAATGAAATCCATTGGCAAAATTCCTATGGGTTTCCACAAGAGTGGTTTACTGAATTGAAGTATGTTAATGGCAAACTGAAACTATCAGTTTGGTGTGAATTGGACAGCTATCTTGGATTATTTACGTTGCAAGCTTCTGGGTCAGGGGTTGTCTTTGTTCTGTGTTTGCACACTGCTTAGCACAGTGGTATCCAATAATAACAATTATATATATAATATTGCAGTACTAATAAATGTAATAATTTCTAGTGAGGAAAAAAAGGAGCTAAACAATTCTAAAAACTAGTGATGTTCAGATGAAGGTGAATGCCTTCATGTGTTGATATAGCAGTTTAAGATGAATTGTTCAGTTTTGATCGATGCCGACCGTGCTGATAACTTGCACTGAGAACACTGCCCAGGCAGGAGTAACACCCTGCTAGCTGGCTTGTTTTCCCCGCAGACACTCACTGCCTGAAGTGGAGAAGGCTGAGGTGAGAGGCTCTGTCGTCTTGCTTGCACAGGGGAAGCTATGTTCATGTCAGTCTGACAGTAGAACCTTACAATCCACTATCTATTAGGGTCAGTCAACTGTACTCCTATTACGGGTGTGCAAGCACTGCTGCAAACATGCATCAGGTTCAGCTGGAATGGCCCAGCACTACACTGGGGTCTCTGTGCTATACTTTCATTTATTGCGTCTGTGATGCAGTGCTTAAGTGTATCTTCTGACACCAAGCTTGACAGCAAAAGAAAGAAGTCCTTGATCACAGGGAAGGTTCAATGAAGATAAAAAATACACCAAGTGTCCCAGAGTAGCAGCTACCTGAACAGGATAAGAGCAGAAACAGTAATAGGTGGTGTCACTGCCATGGGGCTACAGCCTGGTTTGGAACCTGATGCAAAATCTGTGGAAGCCAGACTTGCAATGACTTCAAGGCCTTTGATGATGGAGCTAAAATGATTGCATCCTGACTGTGAAGTCATGCAAATCATGCCAAGTTGTCAGGGTAAGCCTTGGGTACAAACTTAAGTATCAGTTGTAAGGAATTGTGTACAGGTCTGAAAATAGGTTTTGCAATGCTAGGGAAAAAATCTGCAACCACTGTTACTGGCATCAGTGTGCATGAAGAGCAATGTTATCATCACCTCAGAATATCCATCTCAATGTGCATTTGTGTGAGAGAGAAACAGAAAGGGAGAAAGATGTATGGGAGTAACTACGACTAAAACAGCTGGTTTGGGTTTGGTTTTCTGTTGTTTTTAAAACACTTCTTTATTCAATTAATTCATTAAATATTTACAAATAACTTTAACTTGCAAAAAACTACTTACAGGGTGAAAATAGCAGTAAAAACCAGTGTATGCTGTCTTTGAAACAATAAAACATATTGTAATACATAAAGAAGAAATGACAGAATGATTAAAGATGTAACTGTAGGACAGAAGATTTTAATTAATATTAATATTGACATAGTCTTCTGTGATAATTGTGATCACCTAGAAGTGTAAAGAAATTATTCACTTAATATAAACTGAATGGGATTCATATTGTGGATATGCCAGGACTGCAAGATTGTGTCCCAGTCTTAGGAGTGCAGTGATGTATTGTTCACTCATGCTTATTTTGTTATGATAACATAAGCAGGCTGTCATTATGTTAAAGAGTATTCTTAATAGTCGTAAACTTGAGTAGATGCAAATGTAGTTACATTGCATTTGTTTTGTCTCATTGGACAGGCTGCGTTAAAAGTATTTTGAGTTGTAGGCAACTTTGGAATACAAAGCAGAAAGGTTTTACCTAGGAAAACCTAGGAATTGAGAGTTCTGTGGGCTGATCAAATGAACGTACTCTTTCAAAGATCAGGATTTTGTATAAGAAGATGAGGATACTAAAAACAAGCTTTTTCAGATCCATTTCTGCAATCTGGGAGTTTTCACTTCCTACAGCTATACTTTAATTTCCTTACCTATAATGCTGCCCCCTCATTTGGGGCAGATTATTTGGCAAAGACACTCTGCAAGCAGGGCATGCACGGTTTGGAAGTGCAAAGCAATTTTTACTTACTAATGCACCTGAAAGCTAGCTGGAATTTAGTGAACTACTAGACTAAACGTTAGGATGCTTACCACCCCAGTAAGACACCAAGAGAGCCTTTGCTGGCCAGGCAGTCTTGAGCTAGGTGGTGAAGGTCTGGCCTCCACAGCTCCCAGGGACAGTCCTTTGCTGCTGCGTAGCCACCTCTTCCTGCGCTGCTGGCATCAATGGATGGATGACCCTCCCTGGCCCCAGCCAGACCAACCAGCCTGACTGGTCACCTCTTTTTTTTCCTTTAGGACTTCATACCTTTCCAAGTTGGGATTTTACCTCTTGAATCCTTGAGCTACTAACAGTCCTCTCAAGCGGGGGGGGTGTAGTTCCCTCTAGTTAGAGTAGCATTTAGTGAGTATGACCCAAGGCACTGCTAGCTTATGCATATCCATTTTGGAACACATTCTTCATTTGTAGAAAATTAAACATTTGCATCTTGCTGCTTGAGCAGAGTAGCTGAACTTCCATTTTATTTCATCCTTATATCTTTGGTTGGGTGTTTCTTTCTTAGGATCAATAGCAGACCAACAAAGATAAAAAGGACACAGTTTCAAAGTAATATACTTCTGGTCATTGCGCAGTAGAGCAAACAGTTAAGTAGAGATGTGACTCAAAATCTTCAAAAGTTTGGGGCTCAGCTGTCAAAACCTATGCAGGTTCAAGCTGTGACCTGGTGATCTCATGCTTTCATAAGCTAAGTCAGCTTGAGCCATGAAAATCTATGTTTGGGAATGGGTAGGGATTGAATAACTGGTGCTAAATTATCATAGAGTCATAGAATCATTTAGGTTGGAAAAGACCTTCAAGATCATCGAGTCCAACCATCAACCATGCCCACTAAACCATGTCCTGAAGTACCCCGTCTACTTGCTTTTTGAATACCACCAGGGATGGGGACTCAACCACTTCCCTGGGCAGCCTATTCCAATATCTGACAACCCTCTCAGTAAAAAAATTTTTNCTAATATCTACCCTAAATCTCCTTTGCCTCAACTTGAGGCCATTTCCTCTGGAGAAATGGAGTTAACAGTTATCTAGGAGTTAACAGTTCTGCAATATGGAAGTGTCATTTTTTCTTAAGACGTAAACTGGTCCCTAATTATTACCTTTAAAGTCTATGGTCTTTTTCACAAACAGGAGAGAGAATAATAGTAAAAAAACCTAGCAGAATTACCTTGTCTTTGCTTGCAAAAAGGACTGTGAGCCAGTAATGCTTTTCTGCCCTTAGTTTGCTGCATATTAGCTGTTTCATGCTGTCTGGATGTTTTTGAAATGAAACAACAAGGAGTCAAAAGACGTTGTTGGCCTAGCTGACTGTGTAAGTGTTAGAAGAATTTGATGTAAAAGAAATAAAAAATATTTTAGTCCCATTGCAGCTTGATGGTGATTGAGGTGATGGTGATTTTGGCTGAGTGCATTTTCCTTTTTTGGCTTGTTTTCTACTGCTGCCACCTCTCTAGTAGGTATAGGATGGATATAGGACATGAGATCTAGAGGGGAGAAGCTGCTCCCTTGGTCCAGCTCTGGAGGAGAGTATGGAAGAGCATGGAAGGTATGTTGGTTATTAATCAGTCGTGTCAGAAGGGTCATTGGCTTTGTTTTGAATTCAGTATTTGGCTATGATACATCTGAGGGGGCAACTTAAACATGAGTTTGTAAAACATTGCACACCAACTGCTGGATTTGCAGTGGTGTGGTGGTAGGAGCATGTGGAGTTTACTCTGGTGCAGGTGCTGTTTGGCAAGTGCACCGTCAATTCACTGCTTCAGGCTTGCTTTTGGTAGTTAGAGACGGATGATGTTAATCTGTGTCCCGTCTCCTTTGGCCACTGCATTCTTTGTTGTTATTGAATAACCTAAATTTATCAGTTGTGTAGACACTTAGTTTAATTGGCTTAACCTGAGAATTGTCCAAGAAAACTTTCTGACCTTAGTGTCAGTCCAGAGGCTGGACTGCACGTTACTGGGCATGCAATAGCGTATGTGGGAAGCAACCTTGAAAATTATTTACATTAAGTAATAGTCTTCTAATAAAAATGATTTATCTCTTCACTGAGTTTCAGAAAGAAGATACTTGATGTTCTAATTCCTGGAGTTAAAGGTGATCTTTTATGTTATTTTATTCTTTAAAGAATGCAGTAGATGTAACCTGCAAAGCTTCCTGCAATCTGAAATCATAGAGATGCAACATTGCCTGAAATTGAACAGTTAGATTTCAGATCAAGTATTCATGCCCAAATGTCTTTTCCTTTTGACTTTGTTTTTAATCATTCATCTTCCCAGAAAATCACCATACACCTTCAGACTAATGAGCTTCTAAAATTGTAACCTCGACTGTTTAAACTTTGGTGTTAAATTGCAGTCTTTCAAAGTAGATTCTTTCCAAGGTATTCAAAAGAAAATTATATGTTACATTTAGTTAATTTAACACCAAAGACTCTTGTCAGCTCTCAGTAATACTTGCAGCATTAATTTTCTTTCTTTTCCAAGCGTACCAGCATTTAACAAAAGTTGTGCGTGATAATTCTTGGTAACACTGCTTTTAGAGTGATGTTTGCTCAAACAGTTGAATCTCCTTGCAAGCAGATCACATCAGTTGCCTTCCTTGTTCTTTATGTGCTGGGAGGCAGAAGACCTGCTGACACAATCAGTGTACCACAGCAGGACACTGTTGTCCTTCAGTCATTGTATTTCTGATTGCAAGGAGTATGATTTCTCTTGATTTTTGGAAAATGAGATCTAGCACAGATAATCAGCCAAGAAGCAGATGCCATGACCTGATGTTCTAGTGTCTGCTGGAGACACAACAATCTGCACCAGGAACTACATGTTCTATCAGTTCATTTTCACTTTCTTTCAAAGGAAAATAAAAATTTAGACTAAAGTAATGTTAGCATGGTTTTAATAAGATCAACCCTAATGCTTTGCTGTTATTCTGTTATTATACTGCCAGGTTAACTGGCAGTAGTGGTGTTGGTAGTATAGAAATATTGGCGTGAAGGTTTTAATATACCAACAGAAGTATGCTAAATGTATACAAATAATTTATAAATTCACAGAAGTATTAAAAAGTGGAAATTTTTAGTGGAAAATGCCATTATTTAATGATATAGAAGATGTTCTGTTTATTAAAAGCATGAAACAGAGAATCCATCCTACAGTTCTGTTGTGATCCTGAACAAATCACTTAAGCTCTTTGTGTCTGTTCCATGCAGAGAATTATGTTTACTCTTACTGTTTGGTGTGATGTCCTTATACCAAATAACAAAATGGTTTGAACTCACCCAGCAAAAAGTCCTATTAAACTATGATTGCAGTGCTAATGCTTTTACATTGTTTAAAATGATTTTACAGGTAGAAATGCAATCTAACCTATACCCATTCTGAGGAGCAAAGGGAGGGGTGTGAAAATAGAGGAAATACTGTTAATTCTGATTTTTACATTTTGCATTCTCACACTTTGGGGAGAGATATTCAGAAAACATAGGCCATCCCCTGCAGGAGGCTGTGTGGCTATACTGCAGCTCTGCACCTACTTCTCTTCAGTCACAGCTGCTGAGCTTAAAGGAGAAATTGACTGAAGCTGCATGGCATTGAAAAGCCAGACTATAGATCTCATGTATTTTCCAGGGATTTTTAATCCATATAGTTGGAAGTCTTTGTCCTCTTCCCCTTTGGGGGACTCGTGACTAAATTTCTTGAACTCAAAAGTTGCAGTCTAGAGAAACCCAAGATGTTATATTTTTTTTAAAGTTGAAACATAATTTTACTTTCAGTCACATCTTTTCTTGAGTTTTATAAAAGGTAACACTCAAATGTAGTTGAACTCTTATAGAAAAATTTTTCAGTCTATGATAAATATGCCTTGTTTATGAATTTTTATAATGAATGTTTTATAGCTGCAGATATACAACTTAGGTATAAAGTGGTCCCAACTCCACTAGAATGAGACACATATTTTCAATTCAGTGTCTAGTCCTCTTCTTCCTCTCCCAAACCAAGTATCATCTGCTGAGTATCTCTGACTTGTTTATTCTTTCATGTCACGGACTGCTGCTAATGGAATAGGTGTTTCTGGCCTGTGAGCTCGTGGTCATTACTCATTTAACATGAGGGGCAAAAGCAAAAAAAAAAAAAAATTTTTTTTAGTTGTTCTTTGTGATGCTTTCAAATTATAATATCAGATACTTTTATGAAGCAGGATGGCTGAAACAGTTAAGATAACAGAAAAGCTGTAGCTGTGCAGTCACATTGGAGCTCTACAAATGCCTGTGATTTTAAAATTTTTTTCAACTGGATTCAGTTTCTGTTGTATATGTAAAGTCTTGCAGAAAGCCAGTTCTCCCAAGCAAGTGAAGACGACTAGTAGCTCCCTAGGGGCAGCATATACGCTTCCCTGTGTTTGTCCCATCAGTGAATTGGACTCATTTCTAGAGCCAAGAGATCACTGTAAATTAGATTTCGAGTTTGTTTAACATTTCATCTTCCCATTTGTACTCTTCATTGCATTTTAATACTAATTATGTTGACAACCTTTATGAACCATTCCACAGTCTGAAAAAGGAATAATTAGTAACACTTGAAATTAAATCTAGTTTTCATATCAAGCCACTATAGTTACAGACAGCATGCCCAAAATCATATGTTCCCGTCCTGTACATCCTTAGTTAAGCATGACCCCGATTATGTACTTGCCTGCCTAAATCATGACCAAAGAGTTAAGTATGAAAGTCACATAGATACCTCACACTTCTACTGTATGATTTGCATAGAAATTACCAATAAAACAATCAATAGGCATTAGATGATTTCTGTTTTATTAACAGATTTTTCCAACATGTTCAACATGTAGACTGCAAGATACATGCTGTAAGTGTAGGTAGTGCAAAAGGTAAGTTCAGTTGCCACCCCATCCAGACTTCTCCCCTCCAGTACAACACAGAGTGACAGTATGTAACTGCTCTTTCTTGCTGAAAGTGTCACCTGCTTGCGTTCCTTCAGAGCACAGAATTTCATTCCTTTCATCAGTGCTTCACTGAAATCAATAGAAAAGAGAAGTCAGAATGTCTTGAATGAGGGCCAGGATACCAGGCAACAAAATGGTCTTGCTAAAAAGAATTTGGCAGTACAGAGAGCTCTCTCATGTGCATGGTCTTTAGAGAAAATACTGCAAGATCTTTTTTTCTTTTTTCTTCTTTTCTTTTTTTGGTAAAAGTTTGTCATTAAAATGAGAATGATCCCTACAAAAGTTGTTGTGTCCTGAAAGGAAACAAACATGAAAAGACAAAATTAGGAAAATCAAAAAGCCTTATTTTAATCTCCTTTTTAATGACAAAGTAGGGAAGAAAGTAGAAGAGTCAGACTTCGTATAATCTCACACTCCCAGTATTACAGAATTTGATGACAACATGCCAAGGCCTAAAACCAAGCAAAGAAAACCGTAACTGCATCTGGCATTTTTAACGTACTATGGTGAAGGTCTCTTAAGCATTTTCTTTTTGGGTGCATTTAGCTGGGCAATACTTCTGTCTTGAAATTTGGCATCATAGAGGTCTGTATAAGCAAATGAGGATGATATTCCTTTATTATCATCACCAGAGTTAAGCACTACGTACAGCTGTATTACATTTCTGATAGCCTGACTCAGCTTGCATTTGCCTTGAGAGACTTGTGGCAGAAGTCCGTCCTATAGTTGATCCATGTACGTACTCACTCCACTGTAAGGCATATGGCAGCAGAGAGACAGAAAAATTTGTCTTCTATGTAGATAACCTTTCTCGATCCCTAGCAAGTGAGCATCTCTAATCACAAAAATTCACCCTGAAGTATTTTCCTAGCCTTCTGATCAGTTTGATGAACAGAATTAAAAAAGGGAGAACACTTTTTTTTTTTTTTAATATTGACAACCTCATGCTGAAGTTTCATACATAAAAATGTAAGTGGAAAATATTTATGTTACAAGTGTTTTCCGTTCTTATACTTCTTTATGTTTCATAACATTAAATGTACTGTCCCCAGTACATCACTAACGAGCTCTTTGTGAAATCTGGCACAACTGTCAGATGACTCTCAAAAGTACACAGGCTTTGGGTGTGGATTTGCCTTTATAAATATTCAGTAAAATCTGTCTAGTTTCAAGCAGTGTGACTTACAGAAGCTAAACTCAATACAGCCTTTCCTTTTCATAAAGGGAATTAAAATATATTCAAGGAATAAGTACACTTTAGCTTGATTTATGTTAAGCATAGTCTTCAGTAGTGTTCATGATACAGGGTGTGAGCCTAGTCCCAAATCTGAGGCAGTCAATGAAATTTTTTCCACTGACCACAGGCTTCCACTCTCATCCAAAGTTAGTTTAAAAAAAATTCTGCCTAGATTTTTTAAAATGGTTACTTGTAAGGTGCTGTGCTATGTAAGATAGTTTTATTCTCCAGCTTATCCAGAACATGTATTTTGATGAATCTGTAGGGTATTTTGTTATTTCTAAGGAAAATGAAATTGGATTGGGGTTTGGGTTTTTTTTTGGTCCTCTGTTTCCAATGTTCATTACATGAGAGAACATATGTATGTTGGTAAAATTGTTGCTATTTGCATGAAGTTTGGACCAAAAAAAAAGCAGGCATTATGGTTGTGAGCTTGCACTTCATTCCTTTTTATGGAAGGCAATACGTCAGCTTGTAGAAAACCAAGATATTGAAAAATAGTAATTTGAATGATGATAAATGAAATTAGTTCCATGAGAGAAAAATATCTTCAGAGTGCTCAGTTTGTCAGAAAATCTTCTCTGAGAATTCAGCATCATCTTTGCTGTATAATTTCCCCTTCTTCTGGTTCTCCCCCCTTTTCCCACATACAGGAGAAAAGAAAGGCTAACATTTACCTAGTTCTACCATTTTATGTCAGAAAAAAAGGTGGGCTTAATTTTAAGTGCATAATGATTAATTCTATTTCTAATTTCTGAAACTTCTATTTCTGCAGGGTTTTTTTAGCAAATTACTTCAGATTCTTTAGACATGAGTTGATTCTGATGATCTCAACTTACAAAAAAAAAACCCACCACCAAAATACAAACCTTTCCTCCTTCTGAGGGGGGCTTTAACAGGGTATCTCCAGAGAAAATGCAAAATGCAAGGTAGGGGAAAATTTTAGAAGGGTATTAGTTGCTAGTGAATATAATGAATGATTCACAGTAGAGCTCATAAGAAACTCTTTTGATTTTGAATGATTCATATTTCTATCATAACACAGCTTTAACCAATGCTGTTACAGACTGAAAAATTAAAGCAATACCTTAATGGCATTGACAAATTTCAAAGATTATACTGTGTAAAAAAAATACGGCTGCAGAAAGGAAGTACACATGCATATATATATCTTCTAAATTAAGATTACAAAGTGCAGTGCTGAAAAATAAAAGTTTTCCCTCAAGCTTGTTTATGTCACTTCAGTTTACTTCTTTTATATTCATGCATTATAATATTCTTTTAACTGTGTATTTATAGTGGCTTCTTTTACTGAACTTCATTTGTTAAAGGTGATATACAGAACTACAGAAAGAGGAGCTCTTGGATATTTTGACATTTTTTTCTATTAGTCAATGTCCTTTTGGTCTCAATACTTTCTGGATTACTTGTTGAATTTTTCTTTGAAAGCAAGAGCTATTGATTACTCAAAGGAGTGGTTTGTCAGGGATTGGAATGGATGTGTTCCCTTCTCAAGCTCCTGTCCTAAACTTCTCTCCACTAGTTTGAAAAGTCATGCTCTCTCCATTTTGAATTCAATTTAAAGTTGAAATAGCTTCAAAAAGATACTTTCAGATATTTTCACAATCTGTATACTAACAGGTAGGGCAGTGAGATGAAGATATTGATGTAGATCAACTTTGTGCTTGAGAAGTGACTTAAAGCAAGTTTGCTCCCCATGGTGAATGCTCTTGTCATTAAGCTGCTAAAGTCAAAAAAGAGTATCAACAGCTCTTTCTCCTGTGTCTTGTGGGAAGCCTCATGGGCTACTTGTTCCCTTAGAATTTTTCCATCCTTGTTTCTTCACGTATGGATACTGAGGCATTTAAAGGGCTATTTTGCTGCTTCGGGACATGCCGCTATTTTTGGCAAAGTGAAGAATTTTGGTGTTATGCAACTTTTGGATGTCTAATTTAAGAGATTTATTTTTAAACATATGTGTCATTATAAAGGACTTTGAGTTCATTGTTTTTTAGTTGGAGCTTTGAGCATCCAGGCTAATCAAACTGTGAAGTATAGAGCTGAAAGCTCAGAAGGTGAAGACCACCAAAACAATGATAAGCTGTAACAAAGCTGGTTAACTTCATGCAGGGAGTTTGTCAGAGCACTATGAAAGATTAAAATGTGATTTTTCATTTCCAAAAAAATGAGGCAGAAAGTTGTATGACAATAAAGTATTTTGTGCTATGGTCATTCATCCCTGGAGCAGAGCTGTACTTTGCATTGAAAAAGACACTACTGTGTTTTTGTGAAGACTGAAAAGTAGCATATGATCATGGAATTATGGAGTGCATTGTAATACGCATGCCAAAATTCATGAATAAAGATTGTTCCAGGCCTTACTGCTTCAGTGCTGATTGCTACTCTTGATCCAGCAGCTGACAACAACCATTAAAGCCTGAGTTTGCCTCTTGGCACTTGAGTGATATGAATCATGCTTAGTTTTTCTGCATGGTCTGGACATGTATATAGGAGTTGGGAAAGGCTAGAGAGTTGAGTTTTTAATATCTGAAGGCAACCCTGTGAAACATGAAATCTGTTTTTGTTGGAGACAGAATAACGTTGAACGTAAACAAATTTCAGTAGAGCTGGGAAAAGCAGATTCCCTGAACCTGCTCCATAGTGTGAGGAAGCTAGATCTATCCAAAAGACGATTGAGTATAATAAAATGTATTAGTCCAAATACCTAACATTGAGCAAAGTTTTTCACAAAGGATAATTTATACAAATTTTTTGAAATGGGAAGAATCAGTCATGTAACCTTCATGGCAGCTGCTACTGTTAGTCCCAGCTTTTGTCTATGAGAGATAGAAAGGTATTCCTACTGGCCTTACTTTCTTTTCTAGTTCTCTTGTGCATATTTTATTAAAATGAGCCATGTTTAGACACAGTGAACTTGATTATTTTTCAAAGCAGTCAGGATATATGTTTAAAAAACTGTGCTGCAGGCAGAGCTCATTCAGGTCTCTGGGAGTTAATGGTTGGTTTAAGGCTTGGGTACAGCTTTCCAAGATCTTTAGTGTTATTCATGCTTCTACTGAGTCACAACAAGCATGTTGGATGTAAACATATGTCATAGCTAAGTTTAAATCCCCAAACAAGCATTTCATGTCATTGTTATGCTTCTAAATGTTGAAGAGGAGAAGCATAGATTTTTACATTTTTTTAGTTTAATTAGCTTAGCAATTTTATTAGGGTGTTTCTCGATATACATTATGATACTCATAACAGCAAAGCTTTATTGGCATCCAAAATGTGAGATGAAGACAAAGGCAAAGTAAGAATTCTGAAATGGATAAGCATAGAAACACTAAATGGAAATATTTTAAAAGCTGATCAGTGGAAACTCTGGCCAAAATAAAACCAGAATAGAAATCCTGGTCCCACAGAAGTCAATGGGATCTTTGCTGCTGACCTCGGTAGAGATAAGGTTTTACTTCAGTTATGCCACTGCAGGAACAAAATACCATGAAACTGCTGAAAAGAACACAGTGGGAGAAAGAATATGATTATATTGGGGGATAAGCCCCAGCAGTGGGGTTTGGGGGGCTGGTGAGTGTGTTTCTTAATCAAGGCAAGCAAAAATTCTCCTTGAACAAACTCTGTGAAAACTTTCATAAGACACATTAGTGTTTTCATATAATCTGAGACCTTCTGAAGCAGTAGTTATCACTTTATTCACAGCATTTCTTTTTTGTACACTGATACTGAGCACTCCTGTCTTTGCTGCTGTTCCTCTTAGTGGATTGCTGTCTGTCACAAATTTAAAGGTTTCCCAGTTTCCCAATACTTGTAGAATCAATTCAAAAGATTCTCCTTAACACTCTTACATGATTGTTGAATGTAGGTTAAAAAAAAAAAAAAGGCAGGTAATACTTTGAAGGAGCTTCAGCAACTTTTGATATCTTCAGATTATGTTTGTAACTGAACAGCTGCAGACAGGTATACCGATTTAGCAGAACATCAGCTCTTTACGGCATCAGGAAAACAAGGCAAGACCTTCACCAATGGAGGTCAAATAAAAGTTTGGTAGCCTTTGAAAAAAGGGCAATTAGTCCTTATTTCTTTACTGACAGGTTACCCATTGCCCAGGCATGGAGAGGTAGACACCTGACAGCAGCTAGGGCTTTAAATAATTTTAGGTCTTCACGCTTATGTTTAAACTGCAATTAATATTCAAGAATAATGATAAAATTTCTTAAACTATGTCATCTCACCCTTCTATTTTTGTGTTGATTTCTCTCTCTCCTCTGTCCTCTCGTTTTCTTTTAGATTATTTTTTCCACCCATCTTAGGTAACATAGTAACATATGCTACTTATGTAATGATATTTAACATTTCTCTGGTGGATTTATTAGTTTTCCATAAATAGTCCACAAATGCTCTTAATAGAAAAATCATGAACATTTTGACCCCTGTAGAAGCAATCCAGATAGCTTACTCGCTTCCGTTGCTTTTGGTTGAGTTCAGAACTGCTACTGATGTGAGTCTGTCTGTATGAAATCCAGATGTTTGCCATGGTCTTTTCATGAAGCGATTTTTATGACAAGAACATTTTTGCTGCTGTTCATAAATATTTGAGGGATGTCAACAGACATGTTAGAAAAAAGACAAGGAGTGACATGCACTTTTCAAGCTGCCTTTTTGATCCTAAACCCATCAAGGCAGGCAAAATTTCTTCTGTTGACTTCATTAGACTAGGAGTCGGCCCCACCGTTCCTTCCAAGTGCTGTTGTGGTTTTCTTTTTTCTTTTTCTTTTAAACAGGAGGAAGTGAGAAGGACTAAAAAGACCTGTCTATTATCATCACTATTTTAACAGATAAAAAGCTGCCAGTACCTACCATCTGACACTTAGTAACAGAATGGCCTGATACTGTGGGAGAGCTCTAATAGCTGGTTAGATCAATCAGTGTCTCAACAGTCTTGAAAAGTTTCTGATTTAATGGGCTGAGCCTGCTTCCAGCTGTTATTAGTCTAAAAGTTTTTAAGGTTTGACAAGACTAAATTCAGCCTAGATTGCCATTGTAGTGCAGGCCAGGAATTTCTTCATGATTGTGGTAAAACCAGGCCATTTTCGTCCCTACAAAAAGGGTAATTTTTAAACTGTTTTTTTAGTTCTTTCCTTGACTTGTTCAAGAAAGCAAACCCAAAGATGGCAGAGTTATCAGAGGCTGTCCATGGAGGCAAGATAAACTGAAATGAAGCTGCTAAATGTGAATTAATGCACCAGTGGTCAAGCTTAATGTTATACTTGATTTATTCATCACTTTTTAAAATGAATGTGGCTTAGATGTCAAGATGTCAATGTGTGATAACTGTGTGCAGCTAAAAAGCAGATGTTTTACTAGTTAAATGAAAGGTCATCAAATATGAACATAGTTCTGAAGGAAAGCAGTACTGAAAATCATGATACCTATAGTGAAACCAGAAGAAAAGGACTGCTGTTTGATAAAGAATCTGGAATATTGCTTTGACAACACAAGCCACTACAGTATTGTCAGCTGAGGGATGTATTTAAGTCTTCCTGAAATGAATGATAAAACTCCCACTCAGTTTGGCTTGGGAAGGAATCAAGCCATGCTATTTTTGCACAAATCTAACCATTCAGCTATTTTTGGTTTAAATTAGAGTAGTCTCAGGACTTACATATGCTGGTTGGTGAGAACTGGATGGTGGTGTTTCACAGGATAAGGATTGCCTGGTGAGTAGCGTGTTCCAGCAGCAGCACTGCCTGCCTGCTAGCACATTCCTTATTAGAGAAGGAGAGAAAAAGTGATAAATAATACTTATGCCTGTGTGACTTCAGCCAAGGGTTTTCCTACCTCAGGGGAATACATAGCTTTTCTAAATGACCCTTTATTCTGCTGCCATGTGAGGCTGGATGTGATCCAGAAAATCAACCTGTTTATAGCTGCAGATTTAACACAATTAAATACTGGCTCTTAACTTCAAGTGGCTCACTGTGTTTCTAGTGCAAGTTTTTATTGACTAAGAATAGTGGGCTTTAAATATTTAAATAAATATTTTTGTAGTAATTAGAATATAAAAAATCAAAATCTTTATAAAAAAGAAAAATGTTTACCAAACTAAAGATTAATGACAAAAAGCTTATGTTTGGGAATTTGGTTGGTAATGACTGGATTTTGCTTTGTGTGGAACTTGTTGCTGAAAGGAAATCTTCTTTTTCTTTACTTCCTGAGCTTTTGGGTTTCTGAGCTGTTCATGGTACAGTATTTTCCTGTCAGATTTCAGAGCTCTGCGATACAGAGTGAATGGATAGTTAGGAGAACTGCAGTTGCATTCTGGAGAGTGTTACACCCAAGCTGTCTTTCACAGTCCAGCTGGAATGAGATGTTTGTAGTGGCTGATGATGACTGACAGTAAGCGAGACAGCTCTGCTCCAGCTGTTCATGTGGACGGCTTTTCTCCTCTCTGTAATGTACATTGCAATTGGCTCTGCTGGGGGTAGTCTTAACAGCAAAGTGAAAAACACAGTGACAGGAATGACTTTTCTTAGGTCTTCTGGTGGCTTGAGTGCAACACAGTAGAGGTGCACTAATGGAAAAACATGAGAAAGTTTAACTTCTGCTGTGTTCATTTTACTGTTCCCTGCATAAAGGGAGAAGTTCAGTCCTTAGGGCTGTGATAACTTCAAAAGCAAGTCAAAAAGGCAATGAGTAGATTACTTTTCCCCTCCTCAAAACAAAGCAAAATGCCTCCAATGCTCATTTTCAGCCATTCCCATGGCTGTATAAATAAGATGTTGCAATTTCTACTTCTTTAAGAAAATGTTTTTCCTGTTTTGATATAGATGTAGTAATTTGCTACCTGATTGTGGACGCAGGGTAGCCAAAGACTCCCCTGGCTTTGCTCATTCAGGCTTGAATCCCAAGCAATGGTGGTGCCTAATGGCACAGCAGGGCACTTGGAAGTGTATACTGGCACAACTGTAATCTTATGAAAATCAGAAGGCTGTAGGCGTGTACTAGAATTACTAACCCCAGAGATTCAAAAATCATGAGTGACGTTACAAAAAACAAAGACAAAACAATCCACCTTCCTATAAACCTGGCATAGAAGTGATGAGATTATGAGGACAGTAACACCCTCGCACTGCCCACCCTTTTAGATTGTCTCTGTTTTACTTACAGATTATTAACTTGAGAATTCACTCCTTCAACTTTTCCTGTAAAGTTGTGAAAGAAAGAGTTTTTTGGTTTTGTTGGAAGATGAAATTAGGTTGTAATTGGCATCCTTTGCCATGCTTGAGCAGTTGAGCCCATGGGGGGGTACAAAGTATCTGTTGTTTCTTAGTCACAGTAAAGTAATAAGTATTGATGATGATTTTTAAATTAAGTGTGCACCATTTGATTGCTGAACTATAAGCTTAAAATCACAACCAGATGAAATATTCAGAATAGGAAATCCAAGAGTGCTGAGCTAAGAAGATAAAAGCATTTGAACAGGTCCTTGAATTGTGTTACTAAATATGGATGCGAATGGCTTTAATGAGTATTTCATCTAGGGGACCTTACTAATTAAGATCCATGTCTCCAATGAAACTTGAAAAACTAATGTTGTGCTTTCTGAAATTTAACCCTATGTCACCTTTGTTAAATGATCTATGTATAGATTGGCTTGTGTGTTTCCTGGCATGGTTAAAGGAGGATAAATGGATAAAGACTCCATTACCTTTTCCCTGTATTGTTTAAGGCTTAAAAGAGAGGGTTTGGCATTCTTTATGTGAAACTGGTGTTTATTTCAGGAACTTACTGAGTTGTATTTGAATGTTCTGTTTTCAGTCATACCAAGATTTCTATAATTATCACCATGTAGGGCTGAAATTTAGTAAGGATGTAACTATTTGGACAAAATGTAGAAAAAAAATTAAAAAGCATTGCATTGCATTTTTGTCTTCATAGGAAAACTGTTTTCTATCTGAAGTGTGGAAATGGCCAGGTTCAAAACCCAAAGAGAGGCATTAAAGAAATGTATTGTAAATGTTTATGTAAGCATTTGTTGGTATTTAACTGAATTGCTAACCTTAGAATATGTGTTGTGGCTTTAGTGCACTTCCGTGAAGCTCATCCAAAGCCTATGGGTCATATCACTTACATGGTACTCTGTAGGGACTTGCATGTTACATAGGCTTTCTTCTTGCCTCCTAGAAGAGGTGAATATGTCTCTCTCGTTGCATCCATGTATTTCACAGACATTATTTGCTAAGTGTAATCTGTAACATTTAGTGCAGACTGGAAAAAAATCAATGTCAGATCTCTTTTTGTTGTGCAGAGCTCTGTGGTCATGAGTTAAATCAAGTTTGCTGTCGTTCTTTTTACTACTCTTGTTGCTGTGGTAGTTGTCATTTTCTGTGTCACTGTCATCCTTACGAGCTCCAAATGTGGGCTGTTACTGCATTGTTCTAGGTGCAGAACAAAAAATCTTCGAAAGATTGCATAAAGTATGTGAGAAAGACAACAGTGACACCAGGAGAGAGAGGAGTACAGTTTAAATGTGGAACAAACTTCTTTGGAGTGATTGCTGTAGTCTCTGGCAGTCAGAGTTTTTAGGTTGTTGTAACCATCAGGGCATAGGTGGGACTTTGAAGAAGGCATTTTGCAGATATATATAGCAAATATCTTGCAAATGAGAGAATAGGGAATTTCCTGAGACTGCCTTTGTGCTCACTGCATTCCTGCTCCACCATGGAGACTGTGGTCCAGAAAGGAAGAACACTGAAGTAATACTTTTGGTTGTGGAAAGCAGGTTGCTTATGGATTTGTGAACTAATTTCCTAATGGCCCTCTGTGAGACTCGGATTTAGGGACTGGCTAAAATAATACACTTGAGGATCCAACAGCATAGATAGCTAACCTGAGTCTTCACAGCAGCTGTGGGGGTTATTGCAACCTTGAGGCTGCAGTGGCTGCCACAGATAGTCTCTGTTGCAGAGCTACTCTGTCCAGGGAGCAAAATTCCACCTACTTTCAGCTATTAGACGTGTCCGTCCCTCCGTGCCCCCCCCCCCCGCCGAGTGAGTGGTGACAACAGGTTTTAGCCTTAAAATGTGTCCTTACGGCTTCCCAGTTAATTAGGTATATATGTCATGTGAAGACTAGATTATTCATCTGAAATTGTTTTCTTTGAAGGAAAAAATGAACATATTCCACTAAGACAACACTTAAAACTAAGTCAACAAATGACACATCAGGAAAGTACACTTAACAGCTGACTTACTTAACACAAAAGGGAGGGTTTGCTATATTTAAGGCAAAGATCTTTTGTTGATGATAAATAGAGTGGCATACTTTTCTATTTATCTTGAAAATGTTGAAGGAGAGGGAAGATCTTAGGTTGTCTAAGTCAGCATTTACATGATAGTTCACGATTAGATTTCCAATCACAGACTTGTGTTTAGCCCAAGGAGATGGAGATGTGCTCTGCTGTCTGCTTGCCCACACATCATTTTCTGACTTTCATGTTTGCCTCAGACTGCAGCAACTACAGTAGACTGGTGTCTTACGCCACTGCAGAGGATTAGCAGAAGTTGTACCCCTGATTAAGAGATTCTATTAAAAAATGAGGTTTCTGCTATTTTAATAATAAGAACAGAATACTCAATTATAAACCACCTCTACTACTGGTGCTATTGTTGTACCTTCTGTTTCTTTACTGCTGATGTAATTGTATTTGAGGTTTTTTTAATTCCTTAATAACGGCTTTTTAAAAGCAAATAACTGTAGAATACAAGGATGGTTCTTGACCAGTTAATGCAAATTCTTTCTGACAGCACAAAAGTTTAACAAAAGTTTTCATGACAAAGAAATTGTTTTTCTTTTCAGGTACCACGATCAACAGGATGTTACTAGCAACTTCCTTGGAGCAATGTGGTTGATTTCAATAACTTTTCTATCCATTGGATATGGTGACATGGTACCTAATACATATTGTGGGAAAGGAGTCTGTTTACTCACTGGAATCATGGTAAGTGTTTCTGAATTTATTCACTGGATATTAAGTTTGCTGCAATTAATCCTGAACTTGTAGAAATCATAAAGAAATATTTATTTGCTGGCTTGTAGAGTACATATACTTACTCACACCATTCCTATGGTCTTTCATTCCTGGTAATGGAATGGAGGGTTTTTCTTTAGGTAAAATTTAGCAGCTGTGTAATGAAAAACAGAGAAATAAATTCCACCCTGACATAATTTGCAGATTCAAAATCTCAATAGAGTCTTTCATTAAATGTTAAGGTATCAAGTTTTCTCGATTATCTTTGGACATGTGTAATTGGACCAGTACTAATAATGAATCCCTCGTTCTGACTTTTGTTTCTTAAAGTTAAGTTACTCGCAAACAAAGAAATGTGATGGTGGCTAATATGCTAAAGCATTTTGCTTGAGCATAGTTTTCTACTCTATTTCTTATAAGTCTAATAACGTACTACCCATAGCATTCCATTGCTGTAAGTGGATTTGCGTAGTGCAATTTTCACTATAAGAGTTTTTGTTACCATTGATACAATGCAGCAATTGTTAGTGCATACATATTCAGTATATATTTATTAACTGTACTTCATGTCTGGTTTTAACTTTTCTGTATTGCACCATTTGGTCAAAGTTAGGCAGGGAATAAGGTGATGTGTTATAATATCTGGGAAATTTACACATATATACACTAAATTAGAAGTAAAAAAGCTCCAGGCTCTGCCACTTTTACTTGTATCAATTCCTGTGTAAGTGTCCCTGTGAATGTGAAGGGCAGAATGAGCATCATATATACTGTATATAACAGTAAGATACATATTTGTTTCTGAATTTTTGCCATTGATTATAAGTAATTCAGCTCCAATATCTACCTCTGTTAAAACAGGTATATTGGGATTATGGCTGAAAGCAATCAAATAGTTGCCCCTTTTGAACAGGTGTTTTAGTAAAATTTTCATTTATAAGAGTGTACTTTTTGTCCAAAGAATAAAATAAATCAATTCAATTTTGTGATGTTGAACAATTTTTTTCAAATGTCTTTTTTTTTTTTTTTTAAAAAAAAACATCTGACAGGTTTCAGGTCATTGGCCTTTACTGAGAAAGACTTCCAGTACATTTTGCCAGTGGTGGCAAATGCATATCTCCTTACATACAGAGTTTGCAATACAGAGTTTGTACAGGCTGAAAGCAGAGGAATGACTCAGAAGGCTTTTTTAAAGGCTGTTGGCTAAGCTCACATCTGCCATCTTCTGGGGTATTTGCCTTTGCTCTTTCTGAGCTGGATTTTGGTGCCAGAGAGAATAAAACATGGTCATAAGTTCATTAGGAAAAAAGGAGGACAAACAGTATATATTGCCACGAGGATGTACAGAATGGGGACAGAACCCTGGTACAAAGCTTTCCTTCCTCCCAAGCACTGTTTAGAAATAAGAAGCAAATACTTGAAGATGCAGGTACAGATTATTTTGTTCTCTCAAATTATTCAGCACTTTTCAGCATTTCATTACGGGAAAAAAACTTACAGTAACAGAAATCTAGGACCTTCAAAGGCCTGAAAAAGTGCAATGAGAACAGTAGTTTTGATACTAATCATCCATAGGTTTCACACTGCTATTGCATTTATGCTAGTGCAAATGATAGCAGTATCTGGACTGTTACTTTGAATAGCTGTGGGTAGGCTTATGATTTTATTATGATGAAAACAAGGTAAAAATAAAATCAGAAAAACAGACTCCAGATTGTTGCAAATGTTATTCTATATGCCTCTGAATGAACCACACAGAAGCTGAAATTATAAGATGTATTTGTCATTTTGCTTATGACAGCAACATTTGGATTCAGATGTAAAATTATTTATAGCGGTTGCTTCCATTGCTTTGGTGAAAAACTAAAGTACTGATTAATACTTACCATTTGCACACATAGAATTTCTTTTTCACAACTGAAACAAGATTCTGTTGAAAATTAGACTTATAAAATGTATGGATAATACACACCTTCATGTCTTTGATTGTTTTTTATGAGGGTCCAACCAGAATCTCATGGTAATGAGTTTGGGATAAATACCTCCAGAGACAGAAAGCATTCTTAACCAAAAAACAAGCCAGGTAGCTAGTGTGTGTTGACAGGTAAAACAATACTGAAAGCCTGACCCCTAATTACATTTTTAAGGACACCCATGGTATGCATTTGGCAAACATCACCTTTGAGAAAAACATTATGGAGCAATCGGAGAAAGTCAGATTTGAAATTACTCTTTTTTTTTCTTTTTTTTTTTTTTAATAAAGGATCTGAAAGATATGAAGTATGAAACAGTGAACATAATAATGAACTATCTTCCAGCCTAACCTGCAATACTAAAAAGCTTACAGGTGTTGAATAGAATTCTTTAAAACCAGCTACTCTTCTGAAACTTGTACAGTAACTAATTGTTTGTTGTGGAATAGATAAGATCCTAAAAGAACAGACTTACTGATTTTTATTTCAATAGGAGTGGTTGATGGTCTAATTAAAAGATACAACTGGATAATTGTTGAATGAATGTAACAAATAAAATGAAACCGTGTATGTGATTTTAAGAGGGAAGATGTAACTCCCTCGCATCTGAAGTAGCAAATACATTGTTGGATTGGTGTGATCAATACCAAATACCGCTGAGTTTTTGCTTTCAGATAATGTCCCTGCTTAAAAAGAGTGGAAGGGAGAATAAATAGAAGTACTTGTGAATACAAGAGTAGTTACACAGCCCACTGAAGAGTTAATATTGACTTTGCAAAACTGGTGGCCCATGGAGGGGTCCTTTGGTGTCTTGACCCCAGTGAAGGGAGAGTGCAGGTGCCCTGGCTGTCCTCCCACTTCTGCCTCAGGAGCTGCTTTCTGTGTGATGGAAATCGGACTGCTCAGGCTGAACCCTGTGTTGTGCTCCAGCCTGGGAAGTAGACTTTATGCAGTCTGCTGATGGCACCAAGTTGTCCTGGCTATTGAAACTGCAGCTACTGCAATCTTGAGGCACTGGTTCAAGTGATGTCTTTTAAATTCTGCAAATGCACACTTCTGGAAAATAGAAAAATCTTTACGCTTTTTCAGACTATACCAAAAGGAAAAAAGCCGAAGAAGTCTGATTAATGTATTAGAATTAAAAAAAAACAAAACCAAAAACAAACTGTGAACAAAGAAGGCAAATAGTGGAAAACTATGCACTGTCATATTGAACAATTTAGGGTTTGACCTTGCAAAGCACTTAAATATGTGAAACATTAATGAAAATACTGACACAGTGCAATATGGAGTTTGTGGCAGGCATTAATGCAGAGACGCTTCACAGACAGGCAAATGAAACTGAACTGGGTACCTCAACTCGATTATGTATCAGTGTTTTTCCAATGAGATTTCATTAAACAGCAATAGTAGACTATGGGCCTAGTGGACTATAAATCAGATAGCAAATGTGTCCTCTGTCCTCTGTATACATTAGCTAGGTCTGCAAGAGTGTGATGGATGGATAGAAATATGAGTGCTGTCACTGTTATCGGAACTGGATATAGAGAAGATTGGGAGACCTATGGCATCTTCATCATGCCATGCAGTTCATCAGAGTTTTGTCTGCCCACTGAAGATGCCATCCGTGGTTGTCAGTGCACAGCCAAGCAGATCTCTCAGATCCTGGTCAGCAGGCTGAGCTCAGCTACAGGTGGAGCACTTTGTGCTGGTGCTAAGTGGACCTGCTTATATAGGCAGCACTTCGACCTCCTTAATGCCTTTTTGGAGTTAGGGCCTTAGAGTGATTTGCCAAATTTTCCTTGCTTTATGAGGAGTATAATGAAGTTAGCAAAAATTTAAAGGAAGGAAGTAGAAACTGGTAGAAGTCAAAGGAGGGGGCAAGTGTGAGAAGGTATGAGAAGATACATAATTATTGACTGTGAGATGGATACTTTTTATGGATCTTTTTAAGCTCTTGTACCTATGCAAGATAAAATAATGGCAATCCATTCTTCCAACTCCAAATATAAGGTTTTCTTGCAAGGTTTGGGAAGGACTCTTTTCCTTTCACATCCAGCATTATGTGGTGAGCTAGTGCATTTATGGTATGATGCAAAGTTAAGGATGCAGAATCTTCCTGCAGAGCCAACTGCCAACAGTTAGAAGCAGACATGCAGAACTAGTAGGTCAAACCTATGTTGCTACAATAAAATGGATGAGTTGCAATTTTTCTGTCACAGGATGTGCAGGGTGGTTGGCTATAGCTTGGATGAAGATTGCTTTGAATGAAATAGCTGTTATTTCACAATGTCTGCCTTCCTAATGCTGACAGTGCAGCTTAAATGCTTCTGGTATTGAAATGAACTCCAAAGAGATAGTTAAGCCTATGAAAGAACCAAATAAATTAGTGAAGTTTTCTTAAATTTACATCATAAAGGTGGACAAGATTAGATGTTTCTTTTGGAAAATTTTAAAGTAGCATCTTTTAACTACAGGATTTGAACACCACTCATATAAGTGAAGAATTCTTATTAGAGTAGTCACAATGCAGTCAATGTGTACAATCTGGCCTTACAGACACTAGTTTTTATTAGTTCTAAATCATGAATCAAAAATTAATCAGATCTGATTTTAAAGCTTCTTACACTGCAGCTTTTAATGTCCTTGCGGAAGTCTGCAGTTAGTTCAAAAGAATCACAATTCCTTTCCTATGCATCATGAAAAAAGTGACAGGGATGAGGTGCTTTTGCTATGAGGATAGAGGACTCTTCATGTAAGGTTAAATTGTGGTGTTTGTGCATACAGTTTTGTGTCAGACTCAGCCTGGTCTTACCAACAAATACAGAGAACTGTCTACAGGAGGAACATGACACCTACAGTGGTGTAGTTTTCATCCATATGATTTTTGTTAGTAGCAAAATCTGAACTGTAACATCTTTGAAATTTAATGGTTACTAGATTGTAAAAAAAAGAGAAAAAAGTAGATTCTATCTGCATAGTTAACATTGGCTGCAGATCATCTAGGATGATTCCTGAAAAAGAGAAAAAGAAGGTAAACATCAGATTTGAGCAATGAAATATGAAAATTATTTTATAGAACTTTCTATGGTTAATGTACAAAGAGGTCATAAACTATTTTGCATAATAATGCCTAAAAATGTGGGAATTTTTATGAAAACATTTGTTTACACTGTTTAATTCTGTAATGAGTTGCAGAAACACATAACTGTTTATGAAACACAGTAATGTATTTTGAATTACACTCAAAGAACTGAAAAGGTCTGATTAATATGCTGCTTTGTGAGTAGATAAGTATGGGTGAACTGATAGAAGCAACTCAATTTACTGTAATAACAGTAAAAGAATAATGGATTGTATTGCTATTTAAAGGTTTACCTTGAACAGTTTGCATATGTATCAAGAATCTATAGTATTTTTATAATTTCTAGTATGTGGTGGTAAAAGGTCAGAGCAGCGTGGTGAATAGTTTCACGGATAAGAAGCCTACTAGAGGAATTTAAAAAATCTAGAACACAGCTCAGTTTTTAGTTCCCCAAGAGTACAGGAAAATATGAAAAGTGTTTCATACAAATTGGTAGCATCTTGGTTCCATGTGTCAGATATATGGTAGAATTTAATTCAGTTGGTTCTAAGAATAATAAATGTAAGTGACGTCAGGATTCAGAACAGATAGTGTTTATTCCTTCTAACATAATACAACCTAACTGGACAGTGTGTCAAGCAGAAACGTAATATGGAGAAGACAGTTCATGATGCTTGAATTATCAGGGTTGAAGCTATTAAAAGTTGGGCTGTTCAGAAATTCTTCAGCTCCTCTACTATTGTTGTTCCAGCACACCAGATTGCCAAAGTTGAACCTTTCAGTAAGGAACAAACATAGTTTGGGATTATTTTATGGCTATGGCTTGTTGGGATGAAATTTCTAACTGAAGTAAAGAAAAATAAATTATCAAAATTGAGTTGAGAAGCTCCAGAGAGTGATCCCTGAAGTAGTGGCAGTTAGGGCAGTAATCTGAAATGTGAGGGAATGGCAGAGGCTCTACCTCCATTTGAGTAAACAAAATCTCCTGGCAGGTGTAACGTTGTTTTAGAATTAGAAAAATTAAGGGAAAAAACCTCCCTTGGAAGGTCTTCAGTTCGTACCAGTAGAGCAGGGAAAGTTTTGAAGTGTCAGAGGCCAGGGGAACTGTTTCCCACTTAGGTCTAGCTAGGAGTTACAGATGCATTTCAGCAAGTTCAAAGACAGTTAGTTCCTGCCTGGAATGAACAGCAATTGTCCCATGATATCTTTGTTTACATAGATATTATGGCAGCTGATGACTGTTACAGTAAAACTTCTGCTTTGTTTTGAAAAAATGTAATATCATCTGCAATAACTTCAGATTTAAAATGCAATTTTAATATACTTTCACACGTATTCTCATGAAACTTCTGTATTTACAAGACAGGTGTTGGACAAGAACATCATCGGTAGCCGTCATCCTGAATTATTAAAGTCATGTTTCCCATCAGCCTTGTAGTCTGTTGAGCCTGCTCATTTAGTGAGATCAGATTTCACCTTCTCACTCAGCAAAAAGGGGTTTTGCACATTGATAGAAACCGTCTTGATCTCCAGGAGTTTTTTAGCTGTTATGACCACTGAAGGTTTCCTGGGAGCCAAGCCACCAGGGTGCATCTTGGGCTTCTCGGAGTTAACACTACTATCATTTGTAGGTTCCCCTGCAGAAGAGAGATTGTCTTCACTTTATAAATCAGCATTTTCTGTGCTGTCCCAGAAGCCTTTCTTGGTACCCAGCTTGCATTACTCAAGAAAAGGAGTTTACTTCACCCCCACTATGATTACCCATTACTGCATCTGAGAGTATTTAATCAATTTCCTATGTCTGTATAACATTTAATGCTCTTCATAATTTTTATTTTTGCAACATTGCTAAAAACCTTATGAGCTAATTAGAAGTAAAGGAATCTGGTCATCTGCTGTTGTATAGATTAGAAGTTTAAATGTTGCAATAAAATTCTAGCTGTGGCGCAGACAAACTCCGCTGAAGACAATAGTAGCCAGGCAAATATTGAATATATGAAAGTATAAATAATGGAAAACTATTTTAAGTCACCTTTTTGGCTGTGATGGAATAGTTGTCCTATTACTCATCCTGTTTTGTTTCTGTGTTGCAGTTACACATCTCTCCCAGTAAACAATGACAAATGCAAAACCACATTTATACAACACCATTTCCTTAGCCTCTGTCTGTCTTGTGGATGGATTCCTCCCTCAACTTTTGTATTGCTTGTTTTGGAGAGGTTTTGTTTACTTCAAGCAAGATTTTTTTTTTTTCCCCTGCCCTGGTGGACCTCTAAGTCCACCTTCTAGAGACCCAAATGAACAAAATGCCTGTTTAAATTCTTACAGGATTTTCATTTTACGCAGAGCAGCAGGAGGAATGTTGTGCCTTTTCTGGTGCAGAGCTAACTTTCCCACCAGAACCATATGTCTGCAAAGCATACCTTCTCTCTCCCTCAGTGGATCCCAAGGGAAGTGAGCAAGAAATGTGGCAACTGCCTTCTTTCAGCTACAGGCAAGTATAGCAGGACATTTTTGTGACCACTACAGCGCTACAGACTGCACTTCACTTCCAGTCCAGTACACCAAAGCTGCCAGGAGACTTTCAGCTGAGACGCTGATACAGCGTTGCTTCCTTTCTCACCATACAGGCATTTCCAGGCATACATATGACCTCCAGGTAGTTGCAGAAATGGCTCAATTCATTGTTATCTTGTGAAGTTATTTTGGAACCTTACCAAAGAAAGAACCAAGAGGAAATGCCAGAGGCATTTGCTTAGAGTACAGGGTTTCTCTGCTGACTAAATGCTGTTTTCAGTGCAGCTTATCAGCTAGTGCTAACCACTCTTTGCCTTAGATAACCCTTTAGTTGAAGAGTTGCAAGCACCTCTCTTTGGCTATCACTAAAACTGGGCCTTTACCAGAATGTTAGATGTAAATGCTAAACTTTATTTAAGCCTGAACTCTGCAGTTTTGCAATCAGTGTGTATTGCACCAGTGTGAACCCTGAGTCTTGGCACTTGTGAGCGGTAGGAAAGGCATTGTCTTCATCCAAATTTCATAGCCTCACCCTCACTGGATACTTTCGGCAACACCATCTTTTTCCCTCTAGCTGCCATGGCTATGTCTGCTGTGATTTGCCATGATGTGAAATTCTCTGCGGTAACTTTTAAGTTAGTCAGCTTTGGTCTGGCGGTTCTGATGATGACAGCAGAAAGCTCAGGGTGGGCTGCATCAGTGAAGAGGACAGAGGACTGTGATTAGACTGCTAAAGGCATCTCAGCTGGTATAGTATATAGTAAGTGTATTGATACATAATCTCGGCAAGCCACAGCAGGATCTGGAGGAGAGCAAAGGCAAAGTCAGGTCTAGTACTGTGATGTGTACGGTATAATTGGTTAATACAGACCTACCATCTATCTTTGTTGTTATTTATATTCTTGTAGCACTTCAGGACTCATAACACCTGATCCTGTTGATACCAGTACTGTATAAAGACAGTAGAATTATATATTCCAAATTCCTGAACAGTTTACCATCTCCATATAGCAAAGAAAGTGGGGAACAAGGAGGCATTATGTAGGATAAAAACAAGTGATCTTGGCACACCAGAATCTTAAGTACCTTCACTGATTTTGCTAGGCTTTGTAGTAAGTAAAATCCTAAAAAAGAAGGGGAGGAATTTGAAAGAAAACTATATATTAAATTTGTACGTGTTTCCAGGGAGCTTTTCCTAAGTCAAGAGATGATGCAAAGGATTTTGTCTGAAAGGGCTTATTAGAGCTCAAATGCATGAGATGGAAGAGCCTGGAGTCAAAAAATATTGCAATTGAGGACAAATGTTCTATATGTGATGCCACAGAGAAGGGAATCGATGGACAGAGCACAGTAACATAGTAAAAATGATGGGCAAAGAAAATAACCATTGCAGCAATCTCTGATATGGCTAAGAAAGAGATAAATTTGCTTTCTTAAAGCAGATGAAAGGAAGCTTGCAGTAATTCAGAACTAAGTACCAAGGGGAGAGACTGTGCAGACAGATAGGGAAAGTTCTAGTTTATGATGCCTAAGGGTAAAGTGAAAGATAACACCAAGTAATAGTTATTTTGTTCTGAAGGGTGTGTTTAAGCATTTGTTAAAGTTGCTAAATTTAAAGTGTAACTTAAAATACAATGAATTTCACCTTTCTTCTCTTGCTGTTTTCGGACAGTGTGGGCTTGACGTCAAAAAGCCAATGCCTGTTGACATTTTATTTTTTCCCTCAACTTAGTCCATTCTCCCATTCGTTTTCTAAGGAATATCAGTCATCATTTAGGCATGTGTAACTGAGAAAATAATTAGCCTACTAGTGTTTAACAAATACCTAAGTATATATGTGAGTCAGATATCCACATACACTTATTTCTATCAGGGCAACTCACTTTGGATTCTAGGCAGCAAAGAGGGTACTGAAGGAGGGCTTTCATGGACTATTGCTTACCTGCATGAGCATTTGAACTTAAGGCATCGTTCTTTGACCTGAACAGGAGCAGCATGTTTAGAATTTAAGATATGAAGAACATCCTAAAGTTGTTTGCAGACACATCAAAGTGTTTTCATACAGGATGGATTGACAGACAAGGGGAGTTCTGTCCAGCGTAAAAAGCGGCAGGCCTTATGCTTCAAGGTTGTACTGCTCACAAATGGAAGTTTTACATCACCGTCAGAGATCTGATGCCACTGCAGTCCAGTGTTTGTTGCTTTGCCCAGTTGAAAGACTGAGGATGTGTCATATGTTTGTTTTCAGACTCTTGCTTTTACTGAAGACTAATACACACCAGTTCATATCAAGCAAGAAATATCGTGCATTCAGGATGAGGTTCACGTGCCTGATCTTCAGATCCTTGCAAATAGGAAATAGGCATTGCTCAGCTCATTGGTGAAATCCTGGTCTTGTTGTTTTAGAGAAGCCCATTTTTAAATCTGTGATCCTTAAGGGCTTCTGGTTTAGTAGATAAGTTTGTTCAGCCTCTACATGCTTTCTGAAAAATAGAAAAATTCGGGTAGATCAGCTTTTAAAACTGGTGGTTGCTGACAAACCCTTGATCACAGAGTACTTGAAAGAAATCAGATTAATGGATGGTTAATTCTGTTATTACCTGTTTCCATTAAATGGAGCAAATGAGCAATATAGTAAAACTTTAACTTTGGCTTGCCCAAGTTGCTTACACCGTGTGTGTTGTAGTAATTTGTGTCGAGATTATTAACAGCTGTGTCTAAATTGTCAACACAGCTTGTAACTGTTCAATGCTTCATTTCATGTGAACACATAGAAAACTTTTCTGCATAGAAAAATAATTCTGCAATTTTGAGAAACCATGAAAGCAGAATTGTGTTTTTCAAATTTGCCTGAAATCACTGAAAACCTGAATAGTCAGCATCAATTAATTAAATTTTTTGGCCATTTTTTCCCTTTCTTGTGAAATAGGCTTGTTCTGATGTAAACAGTTATGAACATTTACTAACTAGCACAAACTGGTGCTTTTTAATTCTTTGAAATCTGACACTTGCTTTTTCATCTTTTACTTTAGCCACACTTTGAATGGACTGTTCAATGGGGTGGAAGTTGGTGGCTTTCGGATATATGTATCTCTAGCTAAAGCTGCAGTGGACTGATGAGGGAACATTATGAATATTTTTTCATTCTCTTTTTCCTCAAATTTTGACATAATGCAAGTCCTAAGCACCCTTAAAATCAGGGTGCTTACCAAGCCAAAATACACTACAATAACTCTGTAATGCAAAAGGTGGACGGGGGCTGACTGAGGAGTGCAAATTCCAAATAGAATTAATTACTGCTTTGATATTGAAAATATATACATTCCTGCCTTTTTAATTTCTTTTGTATTATATATAATTCCCCTGAAAGTTAAGCAAGAGCTTGAAGCAGTGGTTTAGTTTATTGTTTACTTCAAAACAGGATAAAAAGAATGATGTTGGAAATTATAAAATGCAATAATCAAATATAAGACTTTTTAGAGTTTTATTCTCAAAAGAGCCCTTCTTGCAGCTGAAATAATTATCGTGGTGCTTTTATGTAGCCTAAGTCATTTTAGTAAAAAAGTAGCTGCTGCATTATGTAGTATTGATTTTAAAAAAAGCCCTGAACATACTGGTTTTCATGTGAATCAGGATATTCAAAAACAGGGCAAGTATGATCTTACAATGCTACCGTTTTAAAGTAGCTGTATTGCCTCTATTTAATTTCCATAATTTGAATAATTCTCACTTTATTAGTATTTTTAAGGATGCTGAGATCTGTAGGGGAGCCATATAATAGTGCAGAGCACTGTAACTTAAAATATTAATTAGCATCACGTGCCTTAAGTGGAATTTCAATCTTATTTCTGTAAGCTGTTAGTTGTTTAGAGAATGAGCGTAATTTGTTCTCCTTCAAGGTACTGCAAAATGTAAACATGCAGATAGTAGAATACTTCCTTCTTTTGCAGAAATGATAAAAGAGCTCATTTTCATATCCTGAGATCTCATCATATCCCACAAAGCCAAGAGGGGTAACCTAAACCTAGAATATCTTGCTGTTGCAGTAAGCTGTGCTGGAGATAAGGAAGATAGCAGTGCATATACACTATAGAGGTGATTGTCATAGCTTGCCAGTGACAGTATTCTGCTGCTGCAGGCAGTTTCTTTCATGTGAGATATAAACCTGCTGTTTTTAACAGTGTTTGGCCCTTATAACTGCTGCGCCACTCTGAAAAAGCATGGGAGTTAATCTCAAAGGCTGGAATAATTTCAACTCAAACCATATTCCTTTTGTCTGTCACCATTCCTCTAGCCTTTTTGTGGGGGGCTAGGAAGGGGGACCTACGAGGTCCCCTGGTAACTTGGCATAAACAGCTGTTTTGTGCCATTTTGCCAGTGGTGTCTATATCAATAATCTCGTTCCATTTTAGCATTTTTGTTGTAAACAGGCAGAACTCAATCTATGTCATTAAATCAACACCTGGCCCCAGTTATCCGGACATACTGGGAGAAAAGATGTCTACTTTTCTCTCCATATTCTTGCTATTGTATGGGGTAATTATTTGCCTGCAGAGAAGTCTTCTACATATTAGCACTTCCCTCCTTCCCTCCTTCACAGAAAGGATACTAAAGGAGAGCTGTCTATTTTCTGGGGAGATAGGGCATGTACTAGAGCATCTCCTGCCTAGTCCTCTCCTCAGAAGGCTCGATGCATTTCTGAAGTGCTCAGCCTTGAGCTGCATTGGCTGTCTTCTTTTTTAACTCTTAGTGGGATGTGGAGAAGCAAAGGAACTTACTTACAGCCCCATTTTGACTCATCTCCTGGATTGGAGAACAGAAGGAGAGCAAAGCTAGAAAGCTTAGTATTGAGGATGGGAGAGAAGCAGGAAATGCAGCAAAATTACAAAGGACTTATTGAAGGGAATGTTGAGAGTGGTTGGGGATAGAAGCTGTGATAGGTGAGAACTAATTGCAGAGAATTAGGTGTTTGTGAGGGAGCAGATGGATTTCTTGGAACAATCTACCAGGGGAATGGAGAATTAATTAATTGGAGACTTTCACAAAATTCATTGGGTGCCTCAGTAAGTAAGCACAGAGAGCAGATTCATTTTTTTGAGGACACTATGTGAATAAGAGTTTCCAATGAGTTAATTTATTTTGCAGTCCCTATGTGTTTATTAGTGGAATTTGTATTTTGGAAACTAGATTCAGAGATTTCTTCTGGATTTTCTAGAGAGAGTAAGGCAGTTACAGAGGTGGGGAATGGAGAGAGAGTAAATGGGAGAAATGCAGAAAGAGTGGAAGAAAGCTCTGCAAATGAAAATGTGGTAAGCTTCAATGTGCAACAAGAGATTGTTTTATACTGGAGAGTAACTGACACAGGTGCAATAACAACTAGATCAGGTGATCTAGTAACAGCTAGGGTGAACCTGCAAGTTAAACACAGCCTCATATATTTAATGTGATTTTTGTACTTTTTAAAAAAGAACCTGTAAAGATTTGTTTTAAAAAAAAAAAGACTAAGGCAGCAGAATTTATTAATAATGTAAAGTAAATGATACCTCTAGATGTGTATAATAGACACTGCTTTTCATTACATGGCTCATTTTAGCCTCCTTTCCTTCCCCCCCCCCCTTCAAAAACATTTAAATTTGTAATGCTGATAAAGGCACTATTTCAAAGGGACAGGCACCTGCTGGCTTTGGCCTGTTGTGAACATGCATGTCAGTGTATATACATGCATACGCATACATATACACTGCACAAGTGAGAAAATTGATACCTTATCCAAGTTTTGAAGAAATGGTCTTATGTATGTGTGCTGTTTTAAATGGTAATAAGATAAGCAGAAATGCTACAGGAAAAGATCATTGAAGGACTCAGAGAGCAACAGGAAAGTATACTAAAGTGATTAAATACAAAATTTATTATTATTTTTAGGCCCTACAGAAAATCCTAAGAAGCTTTTCTCTTTTTGTATGCTAAATACTAATCTAATCTTATTTCCTCTTTAGCAATTGCTGTAACCTTGAGACAATTGTTAAGAACAGGGTATTCTGCATTTTTTTTACTAATATTCTGAGGTTTAGAAGTTGTTTTGATCCCCCCCCTTTATTTATGCACTAGAAGTGGGATGTGTTCAAATTTTCAACCCCTGCAGGAAAAAAAGCAGGACTTTTAAATGATGCTGCTCACAAATTATTTTGATGCCTTGACAGTTTACCAGCCTGTAATTACTGACTTTTCCTATTACTCTGAATGAAATAGCTGTAGCGTGTTCACTATATTTACCAGGGATGAATCACCTGATGCCTGCCATACTTCCACAGCAAAGGAGAAACTTCAATTAAAAACTCTGCAAAATGCAGTAGTAACATCTTGGGGGTTTGTTTTATTGTTTTCAGGGTGCTGGGTGCACTGCACTGGTGGTAGCTGTGGTGGCAAGGAAGTTAGAACTTACCAAAGCTGAAAAACATGTGCATAATTTCATGATGGACACCCAGCTAACTAAAAGAGTAAGTCACACTTTATATTCACAACTGAAAGGAAATGTGTGTTAATTTATTTCTGCATTTGTTTTCAATAGTCTCCTGCTCCATCCTCCTACTGAACTTTTTCACGGGTGCAATTTTGCAAGGAGGAGGAAGTAAATGCCTTGAGCTTTTCTCTGAATTGAGGGCAACTGCGAGTTCTCAGCAGACTCTGAGGATTTGAATACTCTTCTGTAGAGGGTCCTTGCACCTGAAAGATATTTGGTATAACCAACAGTTAAATTCTGTGAAACTAAAGACTTATATTAAACTAAAAAAAACTTTCACGCAGCATACGAGAATATATAAAATTTTTGTAGCTAAAATAGGTGAAATGACTGATACATACAAGAATTTCAAGCTATGAAGGATGTTCTTAAGACAAAGACATATTCATAGTTTGTGCGAGACAGTCCTTCCAGTTCCTTTGTGTACTCAGCACAGGGTTCACTTGCCGGCACACAGTACTGAAGTGCCTTGAAAGATGTTTGTAGAAAATAATATTTTTAGAAGATGTTATTTAAAAAAAACCCACGTAGAAATCATTAGAATTAATAAAAAGAAATTTTAAAGTTTTCCATATGAAATATGATTTAAATTACAATAACATCTTGTGAAGTGAAAGAATGCAGTGAACAAGGCAATAGATATCCTTTATTGAAATAAAACAGGTCAGTGTTGAGGGAACAAGAAAATGAGTAGGAGCTACACAGTCCTCTCAATTTGTTTAATTTTTGTTACTGAGACGAGCCAATGTGGAGAAGGTCCTTACACTCACAACACGAGCTCAGCAGAGCTTGTCCTTACTGATGGTGTGGAGAGGGATGTCAATGCCTGAGCTGGAAACCAGGGCTCTGCTCCAGGCGGGAAGGAGGTTGGTGACTCACTGCAGGTCTGTGCAGCGGTGCAGTGCTGCGCTGCCACGGGTCGTCTGCTGCAGAGAGCTGCGTCATGTCTCTACACGCTGTGTTTCCAGGACACGTCAGCACACAGCTCTGGTAGGGCTGGCTCCCTTGTTTCGATGCTGGTCACCACTAGCAGCCTGTATCTCCCCTAAGCAGTCACGGTGGGGAAAGACTAAGGATGAGTGGGAAGGCAGTTCTCATGTAAGTATAAAGGGTGTCCAACTTGGAGTGTCTATCAGAACTTGTTGATGTACACTCCTACTATAGTCAGTTAAGCTCTTGTTGATACTAGACCACAGACAGCAATTTGCCCCTTCCTAACACAGCCACTTTTCTAGTGTAATCTGACAGCTGAGCTCAAAGTGTCTTTCAGGAGAGAAAAACATTTTGTAAAGATGGGCCAGATTTTGAGTCTGGTGTTCATTTGTGCCTGTTAAAGTTTATTTTATTCAGCTATCCTTCATATAAATCTAAATATCAGTCTAATACTGTATCCAGGTGGTGCTTTGGTAGCTTCAAACTCATGAAACTCAAAGCACATGAAAAGCAAACCAAGCAAACAAATCTGAGATGCACATCAGGTCACAAATCAGTTACGCGGATACTAGAGGTCTCCTCACAGCCTGAAGATAGCCATACCTTGTGGAAATGCAAGGACGAGGCAGAGATTTTGAGGAGGTCTCTAAAATGTAATTGTGCTTCCACTGAAGTCAGGATCAAGGTTCTCCAACACTTCTACAGCTACAAGGTGGGGACCCCTTGCTGGGAAGAGCTATTGCATGGCATTCCTGCAATGTCTTTACCTAGACATTGACTTAACTTTGATGCTGCAGTGACTGGCAGGATATAAATTTGTAGGGAGGAAAAATAAAGATGAATAATAAGGACAGTTTGCAAGTAGCCTAGTCATTCGGTTATTAATCAACATTGCACTGAAATTCTTTATCTGTTGTTTTCAAGCAAATTTTGGAGCACCAAAGAAGGAACTGTAGGTGGTCTTACCTATAACATTTTATGGAAAGCCTAATTTAAAAAAAAAATTCAAAGCACTTATGAAATAGAACACTGGCCACATTAATTGACAAGATATTTTTTCATCTCCTCAGAGAATGGTAAAAAAGAAAGAAGAATAAAAAAGTAAACAAAATGAAAAAAAATATGTTCAAACATCTCTGAAATTTAAAAGACTCTTAAATTGCTAAGAGAATTAAGAGGTAATAACCACAGAACAAGAAAGAGAGAAATTTTATGATCCTATTAAATAAATTTAGTTAATTACCATACAGATAATGCATTAGTATTTCCTCACTGTAATTTATATTGCTATAAACACCAAATGGTGCTAACTCTTTAGAAGAGAGACAAATTATTCTCCGATGCAAAGAGAGCTGGTCCCAATATTATAAGTAACACAGAAATTACTCAGCAGTCCCCTTGGTCCAGTTACAGCTTTCTGCCCTCAGTGCTGCAGCTTCTTGATGTCCCCACTTCCCACAGTTAGGCAGGGTTTTAAGTGCTTTAGAAAGAGTTTATACCAGAAAAGACAAAACATGACATAATGCTATTTTTGTCAGCCTGGTGTTTTTCTTTTATTAAACAGGTGAAAAATGCAGCGGCCAATGTACTCAGGGAAACATGGTTAATTTATAAAAACACAAAGCTGGTTAAAAAGATAGACCATGCGAAAGTAAGGAAACATCAACGCAAATTCTTGCAAGCTATACATCAGTAAGTACTATTTTGCTTTATTTTCCTCTCCAGGTGTTTTCTCTCTTAGTTTCCCTTTCCCTCATAGTCACTCTTAGTCCCCATGTCCCATCCTGCCCCCTCCCTTCTCTCCCCACTCCCCTCCCCTTCTCAGAACATTGCTCTTGAGGTTGATTTTTCTCTCAGAGTAAGAAAAAGATAAGGTTTTACTGTATTACCTGTTTACAAAAAAAAAAAAAGTATGATGGCTGTGTATGTCCAATCTAGGGTAAATTGAACTTGTATTTTTTTTAGAAGTTTCCCATGCTTCTTGAATTATCTAAGACTTTTTTTGTCTTTTGCCACTGGGACTATCCTTTGTTGTTATGTATTTGCTTACAGGTAGTAAGATACAAGCTACAATAGACAGAAGAAAATGAAAAAAAAATTCATTTGTAGTAGATGTTTTAAGAATTTAAAATCGGAATGATGGGATAGAAGAGAGCCTATGAGTATGTATATAGTGTTTAATGAAAAGAATATACATCAAGCATCATTGTACACCCCAACAGCAATTAGTTGCCTCTCTCCACCATGTAGTCTCAGTGCATAAAATCAAATGTCGGTATGTCAGCTATGACCCCTGGCATCTGTTCTAGAAAATGGGACTATATGCCAACAGTTGTTGCGTGACCTTTGAGCACCTCTGGCATGATTCACATGAGTTCTTCCCCTCTGCTGAAATCTTAAGAGGTTGAAAACAAGCCTGAGAACTGTAGCCAGTGGTAGGATTAAGCTGAATTATGGTATTGCTGGACTGTAAGTATTTATCTAAAATTCATAATACATATTTGTCATAAAGCACATCAAAACCAGCAGAATTGCACAATGATTCAGTTGCTATTCCTTGGACTACATGGGAGTTAAAAGGGACTTTTGTCCCCAGGAACCACACATTCTTCTTGAGGAATGGTCAGGACCCATGCCACTATTTGTCTCCTCTACCTGAGGTAGCCATTTGTATAGCCTATGAAATTAGTTTCCGTGAGATACTGGGGAGATGTAGATAAATTAAGTTTAATTTTGAACTGATGTTTTAATAACTTTTGATTGTGGGTCTGTGTCTGAGCCAACCTGTGAGGAGATGTGAGGGAAGCATCCAGCAGGAAAAGAACACTTATGTGTCATCTGGCAGGAAAAACAGGAAGGAAAGGCCAGGTTACCATATTTCCTGTTAGTAAATTTAGGCTGACAGTCATTGTTTCTCTGTTCCATAGCAATGTTTTACAGCAATGGGTAGCTAAGCTTAAGGTATAAGTAATCTATAAACCTTGATTACTATCTTACATTTAACAAACTTGCAGGATTACATTTTACTGTGCTATTGCAGAAATACTTGAAGGACTAGAAAGACGACAAAAGGCGAGGCATTTTTTATGTGGATATAAAAAGTATATTTTCCCAGTTTGGTCATCCTGCTTAGCTTAAAGGATTGGGAGGCAGAGAGGAGTGGCAGAGGTTCTGGGACAGAGGATGGCATGTCCTGTGCATCCTTTGCTGGACTCGAATCCTTGTTTGCAAAGGTTATTCCTTAACGTTTTAACTTTGCTATTTATTTTGTGTGTGTCTGTGTGTGTGTCTGTGTGTGTGCACACACACATGTTCAGAGAAGAATCTAAAAAGCACAGCAGGCTCGATCTGCACATTTATGTATCATTCAAGCCCAGAAGATCTTCACAGGATGTAAAGTGGTGTTCTGAATCTGCCTTAAAAATTCATTAATCAGGTGGGGTGAGGAGGGTGGCAGCAGTAATTTTTTCCTCACTGTGCCAGCCAAACTTTGAACAGCTGTGTTAATAATGCATTTCCCTCTGTCCTTCAGCACTTTGCATCGCATTTCCAAAAGTTTTGTATTTAAGGAAAAAAAAAACAAAAAGGAAAATATTCTCAATATGCTGAAGAATGTTCTGTGGATGAAAACACTACTCTCTAGCAGTTTGCTTTCTTCCAGCTGTAGCAGAGTGGATGGGTGCAAATTACTTTTTCTCCCTTTGCATCTCTGAACTTTCCTCAAGTGACTCATGGTAGTATATGGCTCTTTTCCATCTTTCTGGATTCTTAGTTTTTTATTGGTCCCCCTCCTTCACCTTTCCAACCATTTCACTGGAGACAGAAATAAAAGGAGTGAAGTTTCAGGGCCACTTTTATACAAGAAACCAGAACAGATCATGGTAACAGTCTCAAACTCACAGTCACAGCTCTAAAACTGCCTTCAGCTGGTCTGCGTCTTTTTTGCTTCTCATGCACACTAAATAAGGTGAAGGTGAAATTATCAGTCTAAATGATCCTATTAAAAGACATTTTATGTATGGTATGAATAAGAAAATGTACAGATGATAGTTAATGGGAAAGTTTGAAGCTATTGCAGGTTCCTTCTTCATGAATGCAAGTGAATTAGACTCCACTTCAGGCAGTTACTAATTGAAAGAAGTAGTAACTCCCTAGGACTTACCACCTGCTGAATCGAGCCCACTGTGCTCATTTGGTTGTTTTAGTATATTTTACAGTTTGTTTTCTTTTGTTTTGTCTCTTTATTTCAACAAAATGAAAATAGAGCTCGGAAGTAAGTTGTATAAGCTGTTCCTTTCTAAATTTGCAGAATTTACCACTGTCTGCATGCAAAAAATAGAGTCTTTATTTGTGAACTTCAGTGGTCTGATTGCTGCCATGGAAACGCGATCGAGAATCATGATCTTTTGCTGTGATAAGTGAAGTTCATAAAATTAAGTTGTTTCATATTTTCTTTTAATGAATTTAGGAACGAAAGTCTGACAGTTTTCTTTAAATCCGGCTGCTGCAGCTAAAGACTTGCCATTATCTAGAGATACATTTTTACAGTCTGTGATAGGTATTGGGTTGGTTACCATGAGGAATTACCATGTTGGTGTCAGCTGGTACTTGTATTGCTACAATAACAACATATTTCTTGGAATTTTAAAATTAAAATACTAACTGGCAAACAGATGAGTTAATGACTCTTAAGAAAAGCAGAAAACACATGTTCCACAAATTGAGAGATGCTCACCAGAACACTAGGGTTATCATTCTCCAGTCAAATCATTACATGCTTACCTCTGAGTAATTATTCTGTTCTGAGACTGTGATGATATAACTCCATACCTTGGAGACTACTCTGTATTTTTTGCTTTAGAATAACTCCAGTTCATAGTCTACATTTATGTTGTGCTCTGAAGGAAGCCTCCAGGGGAAGAAGAGCATATGACATGCCAGTAACAAGCCGCCGAAATGTCAATTTTATGTGAACAATTGATTTCTACCTTAACACTTATTTCCATGTGTTTTAAAAGATATTTCACTCTTCACAAGTTACTTTCTCATGGTGGTTAGCCTAGATATGCAAGGAAGTGCTCGGTAACTAAAGATATGAACAGAAACTTTCTGATTTTGGAATATCTCCAAGAAGGCTTTCTTTAAACAAGCTTTCTAAGTAACACCATCACTGAGAAATAGGCAGAATATACATTAGCAACCCACCTGCCACAAAATGCTGCCAACTTATTTTCATGTGACAGCTGACCAAATGGTTAGCTTGGTTGGCCCTTAACATACTAGTAGACCGCATGGTATCTTGTAACACATTGTTTATAACTTGATATGTTGTTTTTGAAAAAATGCTATTTCCTGCTTAGACCAGCCACCAGAAAAGTCACTGAAAGTCCAAGTATTTCTCTGTTGGGAAATGTTGAACAAGTGACTCGTACTTAAGGGCAAAATTGCTTATTTGTGAAAATTGCATCTGCAAACTACTCCTCTAGTAGTTAATCTGAAAAACGTGGACTTTGTTTCAGGGAACACATAAGAAAGGTCCTATATATGTATGTATCTTTCAAAGAATGTGCATAACTAATAATAATGCAGATAGGCAGGCATCAAAGAGAAAAATATACCCTTGCTGCTTCTTTCATAGCTTTTCAGTGCTGTAGTTTAAATAGTGCATTGAAAAGGAATGTCTAATTTAAGTTTAAAATATAATTATATTTAGAATCACAAATTATGTAAGCAAATTAAATGTATTGGCAAGTGTGTTGGTTATTTAGCTGCTGGTCAGATGGAAGTTCTGTTTAAAAGTAATGAGAAACTCACTTATCACTGTATTTCCATCAGGTTCAAACACCTGCTAACCCAATCCATTTCCGACAGAACAGGGCTAATACCTGTATCTAGTCATGTAGGCATGGGAAGATTCTTGATTGCTATAACATTAATGATGAAAACCAGTTGCTCTATGTTTCTTCCTATATCTACTTGTCACGATACTGAGGCTTTCAGGAATGTTTTGGCTTTCTTTCATATAGTCTGGATAAATTGTTATCTCCCTTCTTGAATTCAACTTTGACCATGGCAAATGGTATTCTCAAGGACATCACATTCCCTTGCTCTTTCCTTTTTTGCGGTGTTGAAGAAGCATGCTTCTCATTGTAGCAGGCACATGACCAATTCTGACTTTACACAAAGTACTCAAGGCATTGTCCATGCAGTTATTTGCTCTTGTAAGTTTTGTGCATGCTTTTTAGAAATCCTAATGTGACCACATACACAAAAAAACCTGACTTAACATTCCACTTTTTAGATTAAGAAGTGTAAAAATGGAACAAAGGAAGCTGAATGATCAAGCCAACACTTTGGTGGACCTGGCAAAGGTTAGTAGGCAATTACTGTTTTAATATTCATCCTTTCAAAATGAAGAGTTTGTAAGTGAAAATGTTATGCATTATACATGCAAATATTGTTAACAAGTTTGTTATTTGTAGAAAATGAAAATATGTGTGTGGTTTTTGGTAACACCTACTGAATGAAACATCTTGTTTATGGCTCTGACAAAAGTTTGAATGCACCATAAATTTTTGTTTTTGTGCATTTGAAGAAGATTTCACAATTGAGAGGCTGATCCTGAGAGCTCCTGAAACGACTGCAGTGGTCACGGTAAATGCTGAACCGTGAGTCGGCCGTAGTAGTGTAGTGCTGTGTAGTAAAGAGATTTCCCATCCGGTGCTAGTGACTGTGCCATGAGGGACCATAGTACACAGACTCTCACACAGTCTGGAATTAGAGGTTCTGGTTTTCCATTCCTGTTGTGTTATGCAGCAGTGACTTTCGACAAGTAAATTTAGGTCTGTGTTTAAGTTTTTATAATGAATAATAGCGGCCTACTTTGCCTATACATCGTAAGGCTTTATTAATGTTTTTTAAGCCATTTGAGATGAGGTAAAACAGGCTATTCAGTTGCAAACTGCTTGTCTATTGTTGCTGGAATTTTTCATTAATATCAAATAATACCTAGAGAGTTAGAGGGCTGAGCTGATAACATTCCAGGTTTCACATTAGACCTCAGTATTTAACAGTTACTTTGATCTTAATTTGAGGCTACATTAGAGGCATTAATGGGCTTTTCCTAAGGGTTTCTTTTACACCTCTTCATGTACCTTACAACCCCCTTCAATTTAAAGTGCATCAAAGCAAAGATTAAACTCTTCAGTGTTCACTCCCCTTTTGCTTTAGAGAACCACCAGACAGCTTCGGTTGCTGAAAATACATTTCAGTCTAATGCTTCTCACAACTGATAAGGACTTTTCAGATACTATTTAACATAGACTACTTTGCTTTCAAGGGTTATGCTAGCATCTTGAAACAGGGAGCAGAGAAATGGGTTATCGAAACTCATGTGATACTGAAGTGCTTTACATTTCAGGCAGTCAGTCATTCAATTAATATTCATTCCCTTCGGATGGTTTATAAACTTCAACCAGTTTGTCTACTGAATTGCATCCAGTTTAGGCTATCAGAAGGAGAAATTTAGTCATTATTTTTAACCGGTTCCAAGTCTCTGTGAAATAACACGTTTCAGGTTACATTTTTAGTGACCACTATGGCATTTTAAAGTACACCCTATACACTTGCCGTAACCAAACATTGTTTTGTAGAGGGCAGATAGTCTGGGGAATGCAGAAGCAGAGAAGCATACAATGGAGTTTTTCCTCCTTGCACTACATTTCAAAAACAATCCACTCACCTACTCTTACTACAGCCAGTTCAAGAAAACTTCGTCAGTTTAAGGAGAAAGCAAATGAACAACATTTGTGTTCCGCTTAGAAGAATGAGGGTGTTTAAAACCAGAGGAAATACAGAAGAGTCAAGGATGGATCACAGCTTTGGAGCCTTCGGTCTTCTGGTGGCTTACACAACTGACTGTTGACAAAGCTTAGCATGGTGCATTTCTAAGAACCTGAACTTCCAAAAAAGGTCTTGTCTTTTGTCTAATTCATTTAGACCTTGTCATCTAAAGTGTTACTCAAAATACATTACATTTCTGCTCAGCAAATTTAGTAGAAGGTTTATTCTGTATCTACAAGGAAAATTATTTCACAAGACAGACATCGTTATAATATTCATATTCTTTTTTTTTGTGAAGTGCAAAAGCATTTACAAACCCTTGTAGAGTTGTGCTGCTTGTTACAGTACCTGTAAGGTCTCTCTAAACCTTTGTTTACATCCTTCTACTTTCAGACTCAAAACATCATGTATGACATGATTTCTGACTTAAATGAAAGAAGTGAAGATTTTGAGAAGAGAATTGTTACTCTGGAAACTAAACTGGAAACTTTAATTGGTAGCATTCAAGCTCTTCCTGGACTGATTAGCCAGACAATCAGCCAGCAACAGAGGGATTTCCTCGAGGCTCAGATACAGAATTATGATAAGCATGTTGCCTACAGTGCTGAACGATCACGATCTTTGTCAAGAAGAAGGAGATCATCCTCCACAGCACCACCAACCTCATCAGAGAGTAGCTAGAAGAGAATAAGTTAACGACAAAATAAAGACTTTTTGCCATCATATGGTCAATATTTTAGCTTTTATTGTAAAGCCCTATGGTTCTAACCAGTGTTATCTGGGTTCTGATGTCAGAATCTTGGAAACCTGAACACGTTTTAGGCCAAAATGAGTGAAAACTCTTCTTTTTTCCCCCCTCCTCCTCTCAGATGCACAGTGAATGCACCTATTATTGCTATATTAGATTGTTCCTCCTGTAATTTCACTAACTTTTTATTCATGCACTTCAAACAAACTTTACTACTACAGTATATAATATAATAAAAAGGTTAATTTCTGCATATAGTTGCTTGGTTACTTGGACTTAACAACTAAAAAAAGCTCACAATTTAGAGGCCTAATTATATTATAAACTTCTAAGAATCAAAATTGAAGCTTAATAATTATCTCTCAGTATGAAAACTAATTCTCTAAACTTTGCTTGCAGTGGAGGGGGAAAAAAAATCAATATTCGTCTATCAGTGTGCTGTATATGTATAGTCATTTTAAAAGGTCACTGACAGCTTCGATTTCTGAAGTGATTGATTAAAAATATAGTTTATCCTAGAAAATAAGTTATGAAGTACGCTATGGGTTTTTTAAATCTTCTTAGGGCTTTTGTTTAACATGCATTGGTACACACACATAGATAATATATATACATATATACTTATGTATATAAAATTATTTATGCAATGCCCATGGCAAAGATCTTTTAAACTGACTATTTGTAAAGCTACTGGCATGCAAAAAGCACAGGTAGAGTCCTGTTCATTTATTCAGAGTCTCATAATTATGCCAGGTAAGTATGTCCAGACAGAAGCATCACTTTCAAGCTGGCATTCTCCCATTAATAGTATTTGGGTTTTGAAAGTGTTAGGTTGCTAGTTTCTCCACTCCCTTTTTTTGTATCTAATGTTTCTGGTGAATGACTGACACACAGAGTTACAGTATACACAATTGTGTGATGGCAGCACAGTATTCTGTATACATTATGTTTGGGTAATCCCCGTGGTTTCTGCTATGCAGTCAAGCTTAGCAAGACACTTTTAGCAATATTTCCAAAAACTGTTGCAAAAAAAACCTGCTATAAACTGGAGTTAACAGCAGTGGGGTATCTGTGATGCTTTACTTTCATGCACAAATAATGTGGTCTCCTGCTTTCTTGAAAAAAAAAAAAAACCACAAAGCATAGTGTACACATTTGTGAAAAAGATCTGGCTGACTTTTTGCCTGGTTTATATTCCAGAATAGGAAAAATAGGTAAGCTTAAATGCTCAGTACATGCGACTTCCATTCACAGTTCCTAATTATAAACAGAGAATTATTTGGCTTTATGAAATATTTTATAGTATTTGCTATTTATGAAATATACTAGTCCCCCCCTTCCCCCTCCCCCCTCAATTTACAGACAAAGGTAACACTATAGCTGAGTATAACAAGTAGGCTTGCTTCCAAGGAATACATGTGTTTCTGAGGAATACTACATCTGCCTGGAATTAACTAACATGCAGTTGAAGGAAATGGGGATTGCTCCATGAGACATCGTGAGTTCTGGGCAGTAGTGACAGGCAGGGAAGGTAGTAATGCAGAAAGTCAGGGCAGAGCTGTGCTGGACAAGACAGAAGAGCTGTTCTTCCCAGCACCTGAAATTCCCCAAACCAAATACATAATCTGAAAAACAGCATATGCTTTAGGCCTGTTTAAAATAAAGGATCTGCTTGGGGGGGGGGGGGGGGGGGGGGGGTGTTACAAAATATATAACTGATGAATGTAAGTTAAATCCAGAGGCATTGCTTGTTTACAAAAAGGTCAAGAGTTACTCCAATACTTTTTATGTCCTTGAGAAAGGTGATGACTTTACAGTTTTTTCCCCCTAGATGAGCAGGAGAGTTGCATGCCTTTGGAGTGCCTTGTTTACCAGGCTATGGTATTTTGTGACTGGAAATAATAAGCAGTATGCACAGTATTTGCAGTTCTGCTTTTGTTTTTATGAAGTTCATTTCCAAAGAAAAAGATGGATATTACATAGTGCTAATACTGTGCTAGCCCACTCCTAAACTACATCAGATTTTTGAGTGGTCGTGAGGCCACCCGCTTTACACTGTTGGCAGCATTAGAAGTAGTGATTAATAATATTGGAAATTAATAGTCAAGTTTCAGAATTCTATTTTTGAAGCTTTCTTTTGTCCATTCTCCCATTTTTTGTGTTTAATTTAGAATATTTTTCCTGTCATTGAATGTGAAATACACTTGCTGTAGCTTGAATACATTCCTTTTTGTCCTGTCAGCTTGAACTAGCTCTTTTGTTGTTTACATCTTTTTTATATTTGTAAGACATGTTTTTTTTCTCATCTGGGTTGTACAACTGGGTTTTTAAAGAACTGTAGCTCCAGGCTGAAAATTATTGGCAATCTGTCAGAGTTAAGTTTGAATTAAGATCCAGCTATAAGTATTGAGCTGGTTTATTCTGATGTGAAAGAGCAACTGTAATCTTTGACCTCTCAATGTCTTTTACACAGTAGGACTCAGGAGCTTGAACCTACTAAATTCTTGTATCAGCTTTATGCAAGCAGGGCTGTGAAATGTACCAGGATTATCCCCATCATTGTTACAGGGCTCTGTAACAATCTGCCAAATTCTTTTGGATTCCTTTCTTTGTTTTTAAAGCAAATAACAAATGATGACATCATGGAATACTCCATTGCAATTTCGTAATTTACTCTAAAGTTCACTACAAAAATTTTATCTGCATTTTTGGTACTGATGATTCTTTTCTTCAAATACCTGGTTCTGAAAAGCACTTAAGTGCTACATGTGAATGCAGTCGAAGAAAAGGTAGATATAAACTTAAGTTTAGGAGAGCACAAAGCAGTATGGGTTTGATTTTCTTACTCCTGATAAAAAAACTCCTTTTAATCTTTCCTTGTTTGAGTTTTGTAGTACCACAAATTCAATTACTGTGTTTTTTTATTTCGAAAACTTAAGCTCCTTCACCGTGTTCAGTGTTTGAGCTCACTAAAAGGAAAAAGTGGCATTATGACACATCTCTGAAACTGCTTGTGTGGTTGAATGTAGATTTTACTTGGAAAGATTGTCTACAAATGACAAGGAATCTTTCTCAAAGCATAAGGCATAGTTACTATGTTACAGTTCAAAAGCTTCATGCACCTCTTGCTTTAGTCTCGCCAATAGGAAAATTCAGCTTTCGGTTGCTATTGGACTTCTCCTTTTCATTACATCCCAGATACCAATTCCATTTATCAGTTACTTTGGAGTCTTGTTGCTAATCCCTGCATTTTTAATGACACTTAGCAAAGACATCTTGCCTGTAAGGACTGAAATGTAAGATCACAAATAGGCTTATTCACCATGCTTAAAACTAAGTACATTGATTTCAATAGTATTTTTTAGTTACATTTAAAAGTTTCTGCAGGGTCAGAACAATACATTCACAGATATTATACTTGCAAATGCTCTGCAGTTCTTAATTCTTGCAAATCGTTATCTATTGTAAGCCTGCAGATCTTCCCAGACAGACTTGTTCAACTCAGCCTTTCTTTACCTCCTGCTGCTCCATAAAGATGGATCTGATATGGAAAGAGCTTCACTATCTAAATGTTAAGCATCCAGCTTAGGAGCTCTAAACACTTTCTGGAAGTCCATACCTTTCCTTGTGAGCTATTTAAAAACTGTGGCTCCCCAGTCTGGGTCTGAATCACTGTCATCATTAGAGGTCAAAGATAGGCATACTGGTTTACTGCCACTCAGTTTCTAAGACTCTTTCCATGTCAGATCATATGTGGACATTCAAATTGATACACTGCACACTAAAAGTATATCTAAGCATAAAAGAATAAATGGTTTAAATATGAGTGTCTTAATATTCAGAATAAAACTTATTACCCATATCAGTACTACAAATGGAAATTGTCTGAAAGCTCTTTTCCCCTAACTAGAAGTTACGAAAAATTCATAGTAGGTTTTATCTACGGAAGGAAGATTTTCTGATTAGTAAGTCTGTCTCTCCATCTGCCAAGTTTTTGTTGCTCCTATTGTTTCTTTTTTTAAAAGAAAGTCCTTAAAGTCCTTTTGCCTTTTTAGTCGACCCCTCTCAAAATAATTATTAAGAGGTGAGAAGCAGCCAAATAAAGAGGGGAAGGCAGGAAAGTGCTAACACTGCTGTGTCTCACTTTCAGAAACCTACTGCCGCATCAGCATATTGATGTGCTCGGGTAGAAATATTCATGAATTTCCTCCATCAGCTCTCCTGGCTACCTAGATACAAGCTAGCTGTAGCCCAGGAAGAGCACTCCCATATCAGTACAGTCCTGAGGTGGAACTTACACACATCCAGAGCCAACCATTTATGTATGTGGAACTTTATGCATAATAAAATTAACCTACATCCGTCAATCAGGGCTTATGAATCCTGTCCTATACCTATTAGCTAACACAAGTGCAGAGAAGACCGAGCTGTAATATCTGTTAGCCTTTTTTCTCCAGACCTTGTAAGGAGTATCTATAAGGATCTTTGCCCTCTCCATGACTGAGAGAATAAAGAAAAACAGATTCTTAGGAGACACTTTGCAGCCAGGTGTGCACAGGTATGGCTCTGACCCACCTGAGTGCCTCACCATCTGCATATCAATTCTGGTCCAGAAACCACAGGTTTTACTCACTATAGAGTGAGTTAGCACAGCATTGAGCAAATAAGCCCCATCTCTCATGAGCAGCCTAATGCGCAAGATGATCGCAATAAACAGGAGAGAGTTCTGGTAATTTATGCACCTCTGCTCAAGATTTATGGCTTAGGATAGCACCAAGCCTCATGCAGGCATTTGACTCTCTGCCAAGAATTCCTTGCAGCTGGGCAGTACAGCACATGGATGGAGCAGGTGCAGCATAGTCTGGGCTAGGGTGTGTAGACATGCTTTGAGAAAGCTAAAATGGAGGCAGTTGCCAGAATTAGCATGACCATACTGCTGTATATTAGACTTTATTACAGTGATACATTTGAAGCTCCATTAGGTCAATAATTTTCAGGCTTTTATATGAAGAAGATTCTCCTGCAGAGGACTGCAAAGCCTTTCTGCATAACAGAGGATATGCAACACATCTGCAGTGCAAGAAGAAACATGGCACAAACATGAACCTGTTGCAATCTAACATGACAAGTAACCAAATCAGCTGGAGAAGTGAAGCATAAAATGCTTTGTGCTGACTTCCCTTGCATTCAGATTCATTTAAACCCATTAGTATCTTCCAATATTTAGGAGAATCTAGACTGTTTTCAATTATACATGAAGCAAGCAACAAGCTTTTAGTTAGACTAAAAGGTTGTACTTTAAAATTATGCTTATTCTGACCTCTTGTTGCCTGCCGAACCTGCATTTCCAAATATCTTGAGTCTAAAGAGGAGCTGCATGTTATGGTAGGTGGTTACAACAAAGCATGTCTCTGAGCAGAAGAGCATCTGCAGTCCAGATAAATGATCAAACTTCATGTGGCATCAGGAATAATAATGAAGTTAAAAGTAAACATTAAAGTAGGTGAATTGACCAGCTACCAGCTTCAGAGCTTAGAAGAGGTTTAAGTGAAGCCTAACACCAGGTCTGCAAGTCATGGATATCAAAAGTCAGAGATTGTGCAATTATATTTCCTGACAATGAACAAGAGGGACACACTGTGTTTAATACTATCTATCCCCTTATATGGAGACGTTGTCAAGCTTTCACAGAAGTACGAGGCCTGCTCATCACACAGAAATAAAGCAAGATTTTTTAAACAAAGAAATCCAAACTCTGTAATGCAAATAAGGAGAAAACCTGAAAGAGCTTGTGCTAGATTATTGTCTCCAAAGACAGGCACCTAGCCTCCAGAAAAATTGCAAGAGATGAGGTTTCAAGTGGTCTCAAGCAAAAATGAAACAAAGCCAAAAAAAAAAAAAAAAAAACACCTCGGGAGCAGTTTTGCACACTCAGAATTGCTCTTTAAAAAAAAACAAAATAAACAAAACAAAAACCCAAAACCTCTGCAATGTGCTGAGTAGCACAAATCTGTGCAAAATGAAGTATGGCAGTACTCTGCCTCTCCAAAGTGACTGAGTCTAGATTCCTGCTGGAGAAATTAAAAACATCCAGTGGTCAGCACATGAACCTGACATGAGTGTAGGAGAACAAGAAATCTGTCTTAAGAATCACTCCTAAACTTAACCTGCAGTTTCAAATAATTGTGGCACAATAGGTAACATTGCAGTAATGATCAGAGCGCCAAGATTTTATTTTTGCAAACATCACTTACCACATGCACGCACCTGCACGTGCTTTGGTTAAAAGGTCTCTCAACAGCCCATGCCACCCACACTCCTTCCATTGCTCCTGCCCACCCTCAACCCTTTGCTCTTACATTTTTCCCTCTAGCAGCTGCTGAGCACTGGGAACCGTGTCTGCCCCTGTCAGCGTCCCTGGTACAGAGCTACCAGTACTGATCTGAAAGGCAAGGTGCCCCGGGGCACTTGAGAGGCCACTGGCCCAGTGCATGTAACTGGAAAGAACAGATAGCAAGACCCAACCCGAAGGCAGTCATAGCCCCCTCAGCATGTATCCTGGGGGTTACGAGGACTCCATCTGTTGTTCCTCCCGCATCACTGTATCACTACGTTCCTGTATTTCTCAAATGGTCTTATGGACTGAAAAATGCTTTTCCTATCGTATCTCAAGCGTGACAAGACCTTACTGGTTTTGACAGGCTGTGCCACTGCTGTGAGGAAAGCACAAGGTCTGCTGCTCCACTGCGAGCACAGGGCAGCGCTGTCCCACGCAGCAGAACCCTTTCAGACAGCTGCCCTCTTTGGAGATTGAAACTGACAGCACTCCACCAGCACCAGTTATCAAGATTCAAGGGGAATAAACCTTAGTAAGGTGTTCTGGCTGGGCAATGAGATTCAGGAGCTTAGCTGCTAAGTGGTTAAACATTAAAGTCTACTCCTGAAAAAATGAGATGGGTGGAAAAAATGGTGTGAGGAGAGACATCAATTACTCCTTCTTGATATCTGCGTTCGCCAGAGTTCAGCGTCTCACTTGTGCTGCATGACAGTGAGACAAAAGACCAGCAGATTGACTCCTGAGCATGCAAGTTCAGAACAGTCCCAAGCGTAAAATGTGCTAGCAAGCCACCTAGCTTCATTAGCTTCCTTTGAAACAGAGCTTTCAGGCAGTTTGACTAATAATGGTGAATCAAACATGTTGCATTACCTGTGGTTTCGACACGCTTTGAAAGCACCTCCTGTTGCTGGCCTCAGGACCCTCCGAGGAGTGTATTGACTTCAGGCAGCTCAGCTGGCACCACTGCCAGGCTGTTTCCACAGACGTGCCAGAAAATGTCTGTGCCCGTTGAGTTCATCTGGTCAGCAGGTGCTGTAATGCCTTTTACTGGCTGCTCAGCACATCATCGCTGATCAGGTCTGGAGAGAAGAAGCTTTCCCATGATTTCCCAAGCTACTTTGGAAGATAATGCAGGAATAGCTGGAAGGGTTTCTGTTCTTTCAGACTTTTTAGTTACAGTCTACACACAGAGGAAGCTAATCAGGTATTGAAAGTGCTGTGGTAGGAAATTAGGCCATACTTAAGTTATCAAGTGCATGAAAAGAAACATAAAAATCGTACCTAAGAAACAGACTGCTTTTCCAGAACTCCCATATTCAGGGTTATATTTCCTGCCTTGCTGCCCTGTTGTCTTCAGCCTGTAAAACATATTTAGTGAGTCAGCTATATTATTTATTTTCAATTTGAAGCAATTGCTGTAATACAACAGCATGAAGTATGTGCATTTCCAGAATCACAGGTATTCTCTTCAGTAGAAGGGTAACAGAAGAGAGATGGGCAAGTGGCAGGTGGGCTTTCCAAATAAGCTTTGCAACAGATTTTAGAGAGGTAGAAATAGGACAGAGAGGGGGTTTGATCCTCAGCTGGCACAGCCTGCAGCCTCTCTAACAGTGTTCAATGGATAGGTCTGAATTGCCCTTTGGAGGCCATGTCCACATCGGCCACGGAAAAGACATGGGGCGATCTCTACAGACAATGTAGACATGGTCTGGTGTCTGGTGACAGCGTGAGGGCATCTGGCTGTAGCCCACACTTTGCCCATGTGAACATCTACTTCCCCTGCCAGCTTCCCCTGCCATCTACTTCCCCAGCCAAGATCTCCAGCTGTAGCACACCATATTCAAAGAGGACTAGACAAAAAAAAAAATAGACAACTAGACTGCTACATAGAAAATATTCTGTTTTAACTGTTTAACATTTGCCTTCCTTTTCCTCTGCATTAAAAAGATTAAGAAGGAAGAAATATGAAGAAGAGTATTGGTTTTATTCAGTAGGAACAGCTTGTTCCCATGACATTTATACATTAAGCTTTTTCTAAATGACAAGCAGATTGGAAAAGTCTCTCTTTTTTTTAAAGCTGTCTTTGCCCTGCCCCCCTTTGATCTTTGCTTAGTGGATATAAAAAAGACATTGTCAGATGCAGAGGCCTTTTGTAACCTTCTAAGTTGGTGGCGAAAACACCTCTTACGTGTGTATGAAATGGCCAGATAGCAGCCAGTGGCATTTGAATGCATGGTTCAGGATATGAAGTTCCACCTGCCTTGACTCACACTATTTGCCCTGCAAGGAGCCACAGAATAGCAAACTTTGCGCTGCTTCACAAGTTGTTTCACAGTTGTTTGAACAGTTTTGGCTCAGTTCAGCTGAGCGCACGATAAATAGGCTGAGCACCAAGGCTAGGTACAAGGCAGCTGCTCAAAGGAGCCCAGCAAATGATGTGGTGATTTCTGTCTTGTGAATGAAGAAGCACTATCCCACTGCTCTGTTTAATTTACTTAAAAGTCAGAAGCTTCCCTGAAGCTGCATGTGTATTATTGCTCCCAGTAATTTGCAAGATGACTGTCAGAAAATCTTGATAGCAAATAAATTCATTTCTGTTGCAAAGCCTGGCATTTCTGCCAGATAACTTTTCCATGGAAGGGAGGTCACTGAGAACAATAAAGTTATCTATCCAAAGTGATCTATAGGAAATACCACTATTTTCTTTGAGATTTGATTTCTAACCCGTCAGGGATGGTTGTACATCACCCACACCTGTAAATATACTTGGAGTTCAGTGCCTCTTCCAAAAAAGAAGACTTCTTTTTTTCTTTTTTTGAGGAAAAACATTTGAATTAACCCAAAAGCAGGGTAGCAATGACACTTATAGGAAAAAAAGGTTTTTCATTTCTGCAAGGTGGCTTCTCTTGTGAAGTTAGTCCTAGGCTTTTTCTATCCCCCATTGGTTTTGTGGGAAAGAAAGGTGGGATGGGGGGGGGCAGCCTATAGCATTTTTTAAACAGGAAGCAAAAAGATAACTGCTTTAAAAGTTCTTCTATAACAGAAAGAATGAACAAATAATAATTTTTTTCCAGAAATAATGGAATGATTGTGCACTTTGGAGAGTAATCCTGTAGGAGCCAGCAGTGAAGAAGGGCAGCTTCACAGGTTGGCCTACCAAGTTCAGTGCTTTTGCTTTCTGATAGCTGCATTGCCCTGTTGGCATTCAGAAACACTTACAGCATCTCCAGCACAACAGGTTACCAATACTTTTGGCTTTATGAGGAAAATAAACACTAATCTGTGCCAACACCCAGTTAGATTGCTGTCTACCTCTCTAAGCACTATATTTGAGCACAGTAATATCCCACAAATGAACACTACCAAAATGTATCCAGTCAGCCAGAAGATCATTGGAGCAGAGACTTCTGCCTGGCAGGTGTTTGTATGGTGCCTGGACACACGATGCTGCTGCCTGACTGGAGCTGGCAGTACCTGGCCAGCCCGCTGAAATGCCCTTATAGCATCGTCTTCTTACAGCAGTGTTGCAGCCCTGAGAGGCGTCAGGCATGTCCCATTTTAGAATCAAGCCCATCAGATTATTTTGGCCACTTTTCCGTTAGTCTTAGATACTGAGTGAAGATTATGTTAACGCAAGCTGATGCCTAAACTCCAGATGTCAGTACTGTAATTAGAAACTTTTATATAAAACACCCCCACAGTAACAATAGAGGTATTTACATGAATCAGCAAAGAGAATGTGCCATACTGTACATTTTGTTGCTTTAGGAAAACAGATTGGCTTAAAATGTCACAGAGGTGACTGCTTAAGATTCTACTAAAGAGTGCTGACTTTAATAATAAAGGAGGTGTTTATATTTTTATTGAATGTTATGTTCCATATATTGCAATAAGAAAACAAGAAGACAATGTTAAAGTTGTTTTTTACTATACTATCGATACCACATGGGCCAAACCTAGCAAGCTGGTTAAAGTTAGACCATATGCTATTCAAGTGATGGTTATAGGAAAGCTTAGTCTTATCAAGGTTAAAATTGCTTAGACAGGAAAATGTACAGAACAGTTACAACAACTGAGTTGTTAAACTCAGAGATTAAGGGCATTGAATACCATTTTAGTGCTGGTTTCTCATAGGATTTAAGTACCTGTTGTCCTATCAGTGATGAAGTAGGAAATAAGGAGTCTCCTCTTCAGTTGTGATTTAAGAGGCAGTCAAATGTAACAAGAAAAAGCTTACCTCCAAAAGGAGTGATGCATTCAACTAGGGAGAAGTACTTCTTGTTATATGTCTAAATTCTTTCCTCCCACCCCAATTTACCTACCTATCTTTGTGTATCTGGGCATTTTTCTTCTAACTATCCTTCCTAGCTGGTCCCCAAAACAAGCTGGCCCACTACATCATCTTTGTATGATGAGTTAATTCTCCCTGTTATTTTTTTGAGATGCTTTGGATGCCAAATCTAGGTCCAAGTATTCCACTAGAAGGCTTGACTATCTTAGGAGGAGGTATGTAAAATACAAGTTGAGTGGCACCCAAACTCTTTTGAGAGCCCTGGTTCTAAAATATCATTAAAATTATTTTTTAAACCTCATTTCCCCTTAGTTAAATGGGGTCTCTCTAAATTCCCAGAGTATGCTGGGGCATAATATAGGAATATACATAGGTATACATAGGTGCGTAATATAGGAATTTTTGTAGTAGACATACAAACAAAAATGCTAGAAGAATACTTGGTTATACATTAAATGAAGGGGAAAAGCTAAACTAGCAGTGTTCTTGCTGTTTACTTTTCACTTAAAACATTGCAAGAACTTAATGATATGTAAAATGCTGGAAGTGATTTCTTTCACAAGAAGTTCAACAATTTCAGAGGTAATTTGTAACGTGCAACCATTTAGGCGTTAACCAGTCACTTAAAAAGAATCACATGGGGATTTGCTGCTGAAAAATTATTGAATATCACTGTTTTCAACTATACCAGACTCTAAAAGAAGTACATGGGATAAGTTGACATGTTGTACTTCTCCACTGTGTCAGATTTGCATTATTTCAATATTCTTTGAAATACTGGCAAGAGATGAACACTGTGGTTTGAAGAAAAAGGTCCATGCAGAGTTCTAAGATTTATTTTAAAATATGGGTGCTCCTTTCAAACCTTACACAAAAAATGGCTCCTGTTTCACTGTTGATGACCTGCTTTCTTCTGGACTTCCACACACATGTCATTTGTATTTTCTTTAAGTAGTGACAAAAACATAGAAGACTAGCCTGGGTACCAGTGGCACATCAACTGATCTGGAGCCATGTTTTTTTTACTCAACACCTCACTCTTCCTCCCAGCCAAGAAAGTTCAAAATTCATTGGACTACAGAAAATTCATATTCATCTAACTTCAGCCAGCTCCCATCAGTTCTATAACAAAGACAACCAGAGGAAAAATATCCAGTATGCCAATAACAGGGCATGGAGAGGGGATGGAATTACAGAAAAATTAAAAAGGTTATTAATTAAAACCAAAGCCGCCACCACCCCACCCCTGCCGAAGTACTCTGGAAACAAAGTCAGTCTAGATTAATGATAGCCTTTTAAACAGATTTCAACAGGATTTGGACAAAGCCCTTAGTGTTAGCGGGATCAGAAAGAGGAAATACTACATCTCACCTCTTGGTCAGATGCTGAGACCCAGTGCTGTTTTACCTGTAGTAGCTACAGCCTTGCAACTCTGAAAATATTTACTGGTTTCTCTGAAATAGTCTGTTCAGTTCTTAATGGACAACAGCATCCACTCTCAGCTCTGCTGGGAGTTTAGTTAACACAACTACTGTCAGCGCGCTAGAACTGAACTCCTCCTTCACTCTTCTCTCAAAGGGACTCTCTTGTTTCCACAAGTTGTAAAGGGTTAGCTTTAGCAGCAGCAGCCCACTTGCTAGCTAGAAATCCTCCCGGTGGGTTTTAAACTGGTTGCTACTAACTTATGAGAAACTCAGATAATGCCAGGGGGACAATACTAGAACATCAAATAGGTGGCACCCTGTGTAAGTGTGGTTAATTGTGGGTCTTATCATATTACAACCACAGAGAATGCAGCCATTCCCTGACACCAGTGGAGAGAAAATAAGTAAAAATTAACAGAGAATGGTGCACCCAAACTTCAATTTTTATACACACACACACACACACACACATATATATACACACACATATATAAATCAGTCAAGAATAAATAATTTTAAGATTTAACTTCCTAAAGCACCTCTCATTGTTGTAAGATTAGCACATGTCCGTTACTATACAAAGTCATCTTCTCAGCTAGCATTAACAGTTTCTTAAGTCCTGCAAAAATTTTACGTATTTGCACACTAGATCTTCATGACCTGTTACATCTTCCAAAGGAAAGAATGTGTTTTGCTGCATGTTTGTTCCCCAGGAAGACAAAAGGGGTGTCCACTACTATTGCAGCTTCTAGCAAATAACGGCCATCAAGGAAAAGAAAATCAAAGCAGTGGCTGTTGTGTGGCTCCCCAGCATTAAGGGGTGGTGCAGAGGGACTGCCACCTTGCTGCTGCCGTCCCCAGGAGCTGCGAAGCCATCTAACCACAGAGGTCTTGAGGACAGGGGTAAATAGTTCAGTATGCCATCAGCTTTTAACACTTAATTTTGTTCTGTATGGGAACAAAGACAAAACAAAAAATAAATTAAGCCTTTCAAATGCATTCCTGGTAAACAAAGTGCTTCTACAGTATACTGGTAAGGGCACAGGACTGGGGTTTTCTTGGAGATGCTGGCTCAATCCCTGTTTTACAGCACGCATAAGACTAGCATTTTCCTACAAATCAAATAATGGTAGTTTATACTTGTGTTGGACACATTTCAGGCACATACTTATCTGCAGTTCAGCAGAAGTCTCCCTCACTTTTCCTAAGTCATGAAGGAGAACACTTCTTCATTAAATAATCTGTCCTCAATGAAAAAACTAATTTCCCTGAAAACACATTTGGCCAACTTCCCCCTACAGAGTGTGTGCCCCTTCCCATGCTGCAGTTTGGTCGACAGACCCAGTGTGGAACAGTGTTTGCTTCCAGGTAGACTGAGTTAGAAAGGCAGGGCATTGTAGACTCCTAGTAGCTGTAGATAGTCAGACCCACAATACAAACTTGCAATTATAATTCATTTGCTCTTAGCTATAGATCACTTGTGATGGCAGTTAAACAACTTTTTTAAGAAGGGAAGCAAATGGCAGTACTACTCATACAAGCAGATTTTGTTAGTGAAGAGATGGGAACCTAGCTCACGGGACACAAAGATGTTCAGCATTTTTTTCCTCACCCCTTAGAACAGTTACCACCTCAGTCTGTCAGTTATGTCATCGTTTAAAAGCCCAGAGCCTTTCAATTGTATAATACATCTTTTTAAGTTAAGTACAGTTTAGAGTATTTTTTTCCCTTAAGGTACTTTTTTTTTTTCACTTAATGGAGGTGCTTATGCATTATTCATTTGTTTTCCTTCAGTAACAGCAGAGCACTTCCCTGGCTTTTATCTGAGGAGCACAAAATACATTTGTTCATTTGTTTACACAAATCTGTTCATCTTTGCAGTTACCTTATTCACTCTGCTTCAAGCTGTTGTACATCTACCAGAGCACTAAACTGAAAGCAGCATACCAAAGCAATAAGCTCCTGAAATGAATAGGAGCGATCACCAGATACAATCCACGTTCACATCCTTGAAAGTATGTGCTACCTTCTCTGTTTTATTTTCTTTATTACTATATTTTGGATTATCTATATTGACAATAGGGCAAAATAAGTTTATTCTGGTTAGCAAAGAATGGGGTTGTCTTGTGTTTTGTGTGTCACTGGACACAGCAAGACTATCCCTACCCTCTCCCAAAGGCATTTAAGTCTATACAAGTTTAAAAGCATGGGGGAAACTCATCCACCAAGTTTGCCACATGAAACTATGGCACAATTTGGAGGTCTTTATGAAGACCAGACCCCTAAGCTCATAGGCCACCTGTTGCTCTACCAGCATTTCTACCAGCAAGCTCTTGGCAGTGCTCTGCTAAGCACATGGAATTTGCATATCATATTTCAAAAAGACATAGCCTTTCAGATACATTGCCTGCAAGTCCTAACTAACTTTGGCAGTCAGGGTCACACAGGCTAAACAAGAAAATGCGCAACTCTCACATGACCGAAGCTTTTGTTACGGTAGATCCTGGCTTTTTTTTTTTTTTTCCTTTTTGTTTTTTTAAAGGGCCGGTATGTCAGTGTATCAATTTTATTAGTACCACTTTTACCCTATATCGAGATAGAGCCTTTGGCCCAAGATACCTTTTGTCCCAAGTAACCTCTTTGACCCTAGCAAGTGATAGTGCAAAAAATCTAAACCCTTTTAGTAAGGCTTTGGAATTTTGTGCCGCTATTTATGGAGTTTCCCTTTCACTTTTCATTTTTTGTTGGTTTCAGGGTTTGAGATCTGCCTACAAATCCACTGCAACTTCCTTAGCCATGGCAACTAACTTGGAAGGATACCAAATACCATAAGCATTTGAAAACTGCTGTCTATCTAAAATTAAGAAAGCTAAGTAAAAAGCTAAGATTGTAGACAACCCATTTGAAAGAATTAAGATGAAAACAATGTATTTCTAGAATTAATTTACCTGTATATTTAATTTTTGGTATTTTCTCTTTGTTCCTTAAGTCCTGTCAATTTGTGCAATTTCTCTCTTTGCTATGAAACTTTTGCCCAAGAACTTCAGTCCTTACAGTCTTGCAAAGTTGCTTCCCTCTGAGGGAAGGCAGCCAGAGACCAAACAAGCTGCAAGCTTCCCTGGGGAATTCAACAGAGCCCAAACCAAAAATGCTTGTAGCACCAGATGAAGCTGGAAAAGGAAAGAGGGGAGTCCATGCTAATTAAAAGCAGTGTTGCCAGTTCAACAAGAATAATATTGGGAAACCCTTTCATGATCTCTGGACTTCCCTTACAAATACTTGCAAGTTTTAATGCAGCTGTTAGTGCAGAAAGAGGGTCCCTGACCATAGTTGAGTCTTTCAAATGAACAGGCACAATTGTTTGACAGGAGACAACGGACTGCTGAATGTCAGCTTAATCAAACTGGAGCTGTCATAGATGCTGGTAAACCTCAGCACCCTTTCTGTTCATGTGTAGCTGGATCTGCACAGATCTCAGAGATGTGGTTTTACCTTGGTTGTCACAAATTGGACTAGAAGAGATGACTGAAATGCATCTGCTGTTGCAAGAAAGACGGTGTAGGATTCCAGACGAGTCAGGCTCATATCATCATTTGCTTTAAAAAAACCCAATCCAACAAGAACAACAAAACCCCTTCACCTTTCTCCAAACACATCACTCAACACCCTCTATGTGATTCACAGAGACTCACAGATAAGCACTTCCATGAGTGCAGGGACCACAAAACTGGTCTTGGCAGAGGACCAGACCCTGGCTGAGGATCCAGCTCTTGCATGGATGCTGCCATGCCACAGCCCTTCCACCAGCAGTACAGCAATAGATCCTCTTTTCCCCTAGCTGCTAAGGTCCTAGAAGTTTTGTAAAAATGTTTTGTCTTACTCTTTTACTCCACAGTTAATTTTTTCTGAAATTAGCTAACTCTTTCAAGAGAAAAGAAGGGAGCAATTGACTGCTTTAGGAAGCCAGGTCAAAGCACTTTATATACTCCCACAGAAGTACTAATCTGTACCAAAACTAGCTAGCTAGCTAGCTCTTGCACAGTTATTGGTAACACAGAACTAACTGGGAATCCCTGCCCGAGACACAAAATCTGGTTCCCCTACAACTGCAGAGAATCCTAAAATGCTCAGATGTCTCCACAAGGCTCCTTTCGTACACAGGTGTTTGTTAATTAAATCTCCTGGCTGACCTGTGGCAATGATGCGCGTGACACTTTTCAGAGGCAGCTAGGGTGTAGAGTTGTAGAAGAAGGAAGTTTTGCCTATAGACTCCTAACATATGCTTCATGCATGAACTACAGTACTACTCAGAAAGCATTGGCAGTTCCTTAGGAGCTGGAGTCCACAGCATCTGGAATACCTCAGACTCTCACTAGCTTACAACACAGATTTTCAGGCCAGAGCAATCTAGCCACGTAAATATTAAAGCACACCAACGTTTGCACAAGTACGCATAAAGTTACTTTCTACTCTTAGCCCACATTTACCACTGATGTTTTCATTTCTCCTCAACATAATGTGATAATAGCTATCAATTCTATTTTTCAATGTTTGTATGTTCACTGGTATAGTAGGACACCTCAACTCACTCCCCCTAAAGATCTTAAAACGTGAAGGCTAGTTAGTGAAAGGGAAATAAGTTGTGCAGTTGTCTTTAGCCTGACAACAAAACTGAAGATTTTCATTCCCTTCTCCCTCATGTCCACTCTACCAGACTTGTGATTTTGTGGGAGAAGAAAGCCCACCACCACAGTAGTGCCCTCCTAAACACTTACATCCAATAAACATATCTTCATCATTGGGATACATTCCACTGCACATGCAAAACTGACAAAAAAACTTAGAGGTATTCCTGCTAATTCTCAACTTTTTGTGCGCATCTGGCAGTCATGTCCAAGACTGACTCTTTGCAGTGTAGGTCTACAGTTCTGAAGACACTGATCATGTGCTACTCCAATGCATGGGATGTACATTGCATTCATAAATGCAAGAACTAAAACAGACCAGATTTTTTCTCCAAAAACCAGTTAGCATTAGCTGTTCACTGGGAATAAAAATCTTGCAAATATTACTTTGGCATATTAGTTGTTAAGTTTCCTTTTTAGGACACTTTTTCCTCAAGAGTTTTTACTAAAGGACACAGTTCATTAAATCTGAACATCTGTCTAGCTTCTATTTGCCACCTACAGAAAAAAAAAATAAATTGGCAGGATGTTGCTATGTGAAAAATAATTGTAGAGAAAACAGAGGTCAATAAATAAACCAAATGCTTCGTGCAGTACAAGGTACACCTTGATTTTCCTAAACACACTAAATAAACTTCAAACTTTTAATGCTGTTAGCAGGACTTAATATTAGCCTTTGTACACAGTTATGTGGTCACATATTTCTGGGTGAGCGAGTTTGTGGAGAAATACTGATTTCTTCATGTTGGCCTTAAAAGTGTCCACATATAGCTCCTAAATCCATATGCCAGTACATAAATAACCAGCTTAATTTTAGAGCTTGGAGAATGCATTAGTGTCTATCAAATTTCCTGATGCTTCACATATTGTAATACTTGGATAATAGTTTGCATCCCTAAACAACAGCATACCCTCCTAAATTTTGAAAATCCTGTCTTTTTAAACTAATTATTTTAGGTGTTTTGTGGAAAAGTGAAACTGCTGCCTGTAAAGAAAAAAAAGCATTGTCTGATTTGATCAGCCAACCACAACCTCTTTGGCTGCACCCTCCAAACAACTGAATTCAAACTGTATTTGAATCATCTGCTGCTGTCGTTGCGGATACTAAGCCCCCATTCTCTTAAACAGGTTGAATTTTAGTTGAGACCCTATATCCATCTCAAGGAGTTTTTCTGAATCTTTCAAATTTCAGTGGAGGTTTAGTAAAGAAAACAGGAAGGGCTAGGGAGGATAGTGCATTTTTTTCTTCTCCAAAGCAAATCCAGGACAACCAGCAATGCAAGAGGAAGGGTTGCTTAGCACTAAAGCACATAAAGAAGACAGACATCCTCCTGCATGGTCTCTTGAAACGGAAGGTTTCTGTTGTCTGCTAACAAAATTAGTTGCAGAAATAACAAAGATCAGCTGTCCTTCCAGTCACTTCAATGATTCCTGGAGTTAAATGGCTGATAGGACAGTAAGAGAAAACTAAAAGAAAAAAAACAGGCCTTAGCAATAAAGTGAAATTAGACATGAAAATAAATAGTTCTGCCTTAATTACTGTATTCTCTGACAGAGAAATGGAGTCTCTCTCAAACATGTGTTTGAAAGCCAAGATAGTATAATCAAATCTACTTGAGTTGCTGCAAAACTGTTTTTATTGAAATAAGTTAATGCTAAAGGAAAATATGGAGTTCATATTAAGTACATATTAAGTAAGAATGTTAAGTATCATATTGCAAAATACATTTAAGTATCATATTGTGAAATAAATCTTAACTGCAGCCTCCCTTGTAGACAGCAGCCCTCTACCTCTTCGCATGTGAAGCATTACGTTAGGAGCTGGAAAGCAAGATAGAATGCCAACAGAGAATTAATGTGAAGATCCAGTGATGGCAAACACAACAGGCAACAACTGCACTTGTTTGTTTTGTAGCCTCTTCTCCCCTAATACATTAATGTCAAAGGCAGCCTCAGCCAGCATCACATATATCCAAAGACACTCAACCTGTGCTCTTTAGTGTCTGACACCAATACAGAATATAGTATCCCAGACAGGTTCCTTTCAAAATTTTATGAATTCAACCAAAAACTTCCTTTACATTTAAGGAAATCCCATTTAGGATGAAAATAAGTTTCTTTTGATTTCCTAAACAGTTTACTTTGGAAGAGACACAGATCAAAAGCTTTATGCAGGTCTTCCTGTTCCTTTGTGCTTCCTATGTGAGATAATGAAGGAAAAGGTAACTGAGTGCTTTCAGGCATGCGGCCTTTGTGAGGGGGGAGAGAGAGAAGCGGAAGAGGGCAAAACCAAAGCAAGTTCACCTCAGCACTGCACTTCTGATATTGCACCTTGAGAAGCATAAGTCAGAGATACTACATTTCTTAAGAAGGTGCTAAAATCACAGTTTTAAAAGATGCAATTATTACTGAATGCTGGTCTATCTTCCTAAACAAATAACTACCTAAGTCTAAAGCTGTCTAGGCAGTAATATTTCTGGCCATGATTACACTGGAATAATAATTCATTTCTGGCTATGCTAGCAGTAAGTTGCTTTGGGGACTGTCTTCTAGCATAAACTACGCTTTTTTTTTTTTTTTCCAGGACCACTAAATAGTGGAAGGTCCCTGTGCAGAGGTAAACCTTTACATACCTTCAGAGCATGCAACTAGAGTAGGAAACACATGCTGAGTCTGCCTGTCCTTAGCACAAAGCAGTAATAAAGAGGGTCTTGGCCCTATGCAATCTTATCTTGCTGCTTTACAGTCCTGATCAGGGGCTGATGCAACTAAGGGCTTTGGTTTAGGCTTATAAAAAAAGACAAGGTCAGGACTCTGCAGGAATACTGTGTGTGACACATACTGCCATGTCCGCCCAACAGGTAGAGACAAATGAAGTATATAACTGGATTTGGTTAGTCTGGATGATAAGCAGTGTTTCTGGCCCGAGCTGCATCTTCACAGGAAGATGCAGCAGTTGTCCACAGATGTGGGACTTAAGTGGCTTCCCCTGCCAAGCACCGTGGCTCCTGCTACTGGAGTCACCTAATGAATAGGGCTTCCACAGGGGTAAGCCGCCTTGCACTGATGTAAACTGTAGTCTCCTCATGAACAACAAGGAAAGCATCTAAACAACAGAGCTCATGAGTGAGTAATGAATCTTGATCCTTTACCTCTGGTCATGGTATGAATCCTAGCCAAAACCCAGATGTTTTGGTTTGGCTGCAGCACTCAGCATCATTTCTCTCAAAAGCCACAGAACCAGAATTAAGGACCACTTGCTGAAGAGTTAGGGGAAAATTTCTAAAGAATGTCAAGAGTTTGGTGACTACCATTAAACCATTAACAATGGCTATTTCACTCTCCTTTGTGAATGTGGAAGCACTCAAGAAAATGGAATAAACCAGCATGACTGCTGCTTTAGGACAGATAACACTGAAGAGTTGCAAAGATTTTTTATTTTTTTTTAAAACAAAAAACTGTCTCTTTGCACCCAAAATACTGAACAATCTGGAATTATTTTGTTTTCTCACTTCAAAAGTTCTTTTATAAGTTTGTAAAAAGTCTGTGAAAATCTCCTGGCTTATGATTGAGATTATCAAATGTCAGCAGGACTTATTTTTCTGAAACTAAGGTCACAGCTGGAAAGTAACCAGTTGTTGAAAAGGTAAGGTGTGACATAAGTGAGATTAAAAGACTCATTAACAAAATGCAGATGATGATACTGTGACCAGCTTCTGAACTGCCTTCGATCTGTGACAGGGAATCCTGTTGACCAAGTATTACTTAGCTTTTCTTTTACCTACTGGCAAGTGTTGGGTACAATGAAAAACATGAGAACACAAACATGGTATCTCAAGTCCGCACCTAGGTTTGGGGAGGGGGGAGGGGGGGATGGGTGGTGAAGGGATGCTCATAATCATGATGTACAAAAACTTTCTCTGCTACTCACAGCACACTCAAGAGAAGAAATCTGTCATTTAAATATTATAGCACCTAAAAATTGTTTTTTAACTTCACAAATCCATAGCTGTATAGCACACATTCATTTCTGCCAATAGACTGAAATTCCAGAGCAGTTTAACAGGAACAAACTGATTAAGAAAGGAGAAAAGCAAACACTACTGCCAGTTGACCAACTGAACTGTTGGGAGCACAAGACTGTCTTCCAGCAGCTGGCTAAATACCACCTACAGTAGCCTTCTAGACCAGAAAACTGAGCCTGCTGGGAGATCCAAGTACTTCTTTAAACTTAGTATTAACAGCATATCCATTTGGGGAAGTGAAAAATTAAATTAGGTTGCTATAAATACAGTCAATCCCAGTGTCATAAGAGAGAAGTTCAATTAGCTCAGACAGGTCCCCAAAATCATATTCGGAAAATGAGATAATGATGAAACACCATGTGTTTTTTTTAAATTAGCCATTCCCTCAGTAGCTCTGAGGGAAAGCTCGGCAGTGTCAGAAAACAGGAGTGTTTTCTGTTAAAATGCAGCAGCTGTTTGTAAGGCCTTGTTGAAATCACCATGAAATTTGAACCTTACTGGAGGGAAGACTGAAACAAAATAGCCTGTAAAGAGCAGCTGTGTGTGAGGAGTTCAGCTTCACTGCTTTGAAACTGCCAGCCCCTTGCAGTGGGCTTTTTCCAGCCTCGGGAAAGAATTCTCTCAATAGCAGGGTCAGAGGAACTTTTAAAACCTCCCTGAGTCAGAAAGCTCATTTATCTGTTTTGATTTCTTGCTAAGACTAACCCACCAGACTTTCAAGAAGTGACAGTGGTCTTCTCACTCTTAAGTGACTGAAGCAGCCAACTCACTAACTACCAAGGAGGCAACACTTGACTTTGTATGTTTAAAAATAAAAATAAAAAATCTAGGATTACTTACAATGAAAGTTAAACCACCTTATATTCCATCTCCTCTGCTACAGAGTGTAGGAGTCTCCTAAATGTTGCTTTTCCCTAATGAGGTAAAAAATAGACAGCTATAAGCATTGTAAAAGGATTGCCAAATTCTGAGCCATTTTTTCTGGGTGTTGCCACTACTATTTATGCAAAATCGCAGCACACATCACTTTAGAGAAGTTTCCAGATATGCAATTAATACAAGTAAGAAGCTTTGTTATGCATAGACCATAATATTGGCTTCATAGTACTGGCAAGCAATTCACTTCTATAAAAACACGTGCAAAATCTAAACCAGGAGGAATGAGGAAAGGAGGTGAGAACTCCTTGATCAGGTGTCTGCAGAGACACAACACACCCAGATCCCAGAAGGAGCCGCCCGAGAGCGACAGTTGTGCTCTGCATGGTGTCTAGCTCATCTGCCACAGCTTCTCTCTTCTGTAACATATAGGGCAAGAGGAGATGCATACCCAGTTAAAAAAAACACCCAAAGAGTATAAAGCCACTTAGAGTCCAAACAACAATTCTTTGCACAGATATCAGAAACCACTTGGGTATACAAGAGCTGCACAAATTTTACAATATTTGCAATAAGCGAGGTTAGCTATGCGTGTGTAGGGCAAATTGGCAGTCAGGGGCCCAATCCTGATTGGAGGTGTTCGAGAAGTGCAGCACTTAAAAGGGGTTTGAAGAAACTGCAGTAGTTCTGCTCGGTAAGAGCCTCCAGGGCTCCAGCATCAATCCTCACTCTACCCTTTTCCAGCTCTCAGCTCAAAACTGCAGCTTGTGGATGGAGTAAGGGAGCAAGGAAACACAGTGAGGGTGCTTAGCTCTCTCCCTGCATTAGTCCCCAGCTCCCCAGCCCTCTCATCCCATCGGCCAGAAAAGGGGCACTCAGCTGGATTGGCAGTGCTTCTCAGAGAAAAGGTTGGCTCGCTGTCCACAGCCCTGTTTGCAGTCCAACGCCTGTCATTTGCCACAAGATGAGAGAGGATGAGGGTTGGCTCACCAGCGTCAGGGCTAGTGGAGTGGATTTATAGGAAGATGGCATTTAGGCAGGTCTGTCAGAACCCAGCCTTGGTTTGTCACAGCACCCAAAGCTGAAAAAAATCAACATCAAATAATAATAGGTAGCACAAGTACAAAGGAAAAGAAGAGGGATGTTTTTTCCTGACCAATTCAAATCAAACCTGTTTTCACCCTCACAAATACAGAGCTGTCTGTGTAGTATGCTTGCAAAATCTGACCTTTCTTCTTTCTTGATCATTTTGGTACTACATCGGGTTAAAAGGGGAGAGGAGAAGAGAGGAAACTGAAAGGTGGGAGTTCATCCTCTGGAACTATGAAGCTCATTTGAGTATAGAGTATAAGCAGTCCTTGCTTCCGTAACTTAAGTCATATTTTCCCCATTTCTAACATGTTCCATCTGAATACTTCACAGCATTCCACACTTGGTTCTCACAACATTGCACGTATCTGCCAATGTGAGCCTCTCAAGCCTACACAGTAACAAACAGAGTTAACGTGATAGCACAGCATTACGGTCAAGGACGAGCAAAGCCTTGCCTCTATCACATGCCCGCACAACACCTCCATCCTCATTACTGCAGCTGCTCTGTCACATCCCTTTCTGCTACTTGGTTTGCTAGAAGTAGTGCCAGAAGGTTTGGAAGGGAAGGGGTCAGAGGAGGACTGTGTGGCTGCCACTTTCATTTTTGGAACTGGAGAGCAGACTCAGCAGGAATGAGAGCAGGGAATCACAGATCTCTGTTGGTGGCATGTTGTACTGGAGGCAAGGCAGTCAGCCAAGACAAGGCTAAGAGTTTTCCATTTCTGATACTTTCTGCAGTTGCAATGCCCTGTTGAGAGGAGCAAGTGAGAAGAATATCATTTCATAATGCATGTTTATGCTGCTTACTGGCAACTGAGCATTTGAAGGAAATCAACTTGATTAGCATGCCTGATACATTGCTATTTGAAGTATGTTTTCCAGGTCCATAATCTGCAGTGCAATGGGTTTAAAGATGGGTATAACAGAGAACCCATGAAATATCATATTGGCATGAGGCTTGAGCTGTTTAAATTTAAAAATTAAATGAGAAGAACATCTTAAAAATGCTGCAGGATGTCAGGGCCCTGTGTGAGGAGGGGAGACTCGGCAAAATTTCCACCCTGCTCCTCAGGGTGTAGCTGCCTGTGTTCAAGGTTGGCTCTGCCATGGTGCAGCCATGCAGCCCTGGATGAAACTCCTGTGAAAACAGCTATGTTGTGAGAAAGAGCTGTGAGATGCCTCATGGAGCATCTCTTCCTCCTTGGCTCAGGCATTGCATTTAAGCTCAGGCTCTTGCTCCTTGGCCCTTGCCTGAGCCATCTTGCAGATAAGTACTTCCTGGCCTTGTACCTTGCTGACCCTGGCCCACTGACTTGGCTCCCTGGCTTGACCTCCTACTAGCCTCTTTGGTGGTGCTGCTACGGTGGGCACAGGTCCCCTGGCTGCCCCTCCTCACTGTCGCAGCCCTGCGCAGCTCTCCTTGTTGAGGTGCTGTGGTCCTGTGTCCTTGTCGGCGAGGGCATGGCTCTGCCTGCCTCTCTGTCACCCTTGGCTCCCAGCACTTGTGGAGCAGCTGGTCCCTGACAAAGGGTGTCTTAAAAACAAAACAACTTTTGAACCAGAGAGAGACGTATCATGTATCAGCATCACAAACTTATCTGGAGGATGCACTACCACTTCCACAGTTGCCTTTGCACTTTCTTTCAGGGATGCCCTCCCTGAAATGTTCTGAGCAGCTGCTATCCTGCTCTCCCCTGCCTACTTTCTTTTGCAAGGCTAACAAGCAGCCAGCCTGCTGGGGCAGAAAGCAGGACAGCCTGGTGGATTCCTTAAGATTTTGTTCATGTTTAAGTGGGGGCAGCAGGTAGAGAAATCCATGAAGAGCACTCCCCGTAAAACTGCATGCCAATTAGCCTGCACAGCCTGTGTGAAATCCCAGGAGTTCTCGAAAACAGAAATCAGGATAGATTCTTAAATTATTTGTGCTTCAGGGAAGGGATATTCCCTCTCACCTATTTGTTCAGCTCTGCTGCACTGCAGCCCCTAGGCATCAAGTCATCTAGTAATTTTGGTTCTGTTTTCAGAAGGTGTCAGAAATTTCTGAAGACACTCACTGAGAATGGGTTGCAATCATTCCAATGAATTAAGTGGCCATTATGGGACTTTCATTTCTTTAACTTGTGAGGATTGTCTATGCAGGAGAGTTAGTCTAATCTAGAGCACTTTCAATGTGCTGTTGATTTTGATCAACTCCAGTAGATCAGGCACTTGCCTTCTTTGCTCTTCACTTTCATACAGCACAACAGAAAAATCAAATGCTAGCTGGGTCACTGAATCTTTGCATTTTTTGTGATCCTAAGAAATAATTTTTTGCTGAGCAGGAAGAACAGAAAATAGTCATTCTTCTCTCTCACCAAACAGCTGTCTTTAGATGCTGGAAATTGTTTCTTTAAACAATCTCCACAAAATCTTTACAAATAGGTAATGTCACATTACCAAGGCATGTGTGGGAGTTTCTTGAGCAAGTTGCCATGTATCTTTTTAGCATGTGAACTATGTAGCAGAAAGGTTGCTATGGTAAGCATGCAGCTTTTTGCTTTTTAAAAATGCAGTACCACATTCCATAATCATACAAACTTCTGCAAGTTGCTGGCATATAAATGCTGCTACTCTGAGCTATCTTATCTTTCAAATTCAACTTTTTTTTTCTTCACTCTAATTTCCTTCAGGAATAGGAATTTTTACCATGCAACACTAAATTATCAAACAATGCAGCTGTTTATGTATAAGCATTGAGTTGCCCACACGCCACTCACGCTTGCTTTCCAAATGAAAACAGAGTAAGATGTCTTAGCCATGCAACTGGTAGGATTATACTAATTTAATAGCACACACATTACAGTCCTGTTCTGTCATATATATCAACTTTTTCACAAGTTTTGAGCAAGATTCTGTTTTCAAAAACTTCTATATGTTGACAGGAGTCCAGCTGGCAGCAGCACTGGACCCTAAGGCCTGTCACTACTGCTCCTTATCCAGAAGTCACTCAGTGTTATTAGAAGGACTTCTTAGTTTGATAGTCTCTCTTTTCTTCCCCTCCCCATCACATCCATTTTCATTTAACAAAATCATCTCATCTACTCTCGTACTCTACTCTGTCCTACCTGACCTTCATTCTCAGCAAATTACTTTAGAGAGCACCCACCACACTGTGCAGAGCTTTTCAACATCTCCCAAATATTTTCTATGCATGCTTCCATAGAAGCTTCTGCCTTTTTGCAGTTACTCTGTTGCATCTCTTGGCTTCCTTTGCATACTTACAGCATCAGCTGCACTGCAAAGTCATTGATCTGTACTTATTAACATCTCTCTACACATACCAAATACTGTGGCCTATAACTGGCAGAAGAAAACTCTCTATGTTTGGAGAGGATCACAGTAAACCGTGGAAGCACAGAAGTGTGTCTTTTTTTTTTTCCTGTTTTAAGAAAGACTTCCCACCTTTTCTTTGTTTTCTTCCAGTAGAACACAAGTTTTCTATTATCAGGACTTGTTTATGCTCATTTGGTGAAAGTCCATTACATTTGACACGGTACAACACAAGCTCTAGCCATTACTGTAAGCATAAAGGACTTCAGAAAGTAATACAACACTCGTATGAAGTACACTGAAGTGGTTTGTGCTTCGTATGTCTTGACATACCTGACCAGATATTGCTCTCATACATTTGGCTTGCTTCCTAGGTGAAAGACTAGTCCCTTGCTGCTTTTGGAAGAGCAGACAGAGGACAACCCTTCTCAAGTTCATTTATGTACTTCATATCTATTCCTTAGCTGGTTCTATTTTGTGTGATGTTCCTCACATCAAGATTGTTTCTGGTAATGTTTGCAGTTTGCTGATCTGAACATCTCAAATCTATCTTTCTCCTGTAATAGAGATGCAACTTACGAATATATATGAACAATTACAGCTTTGGGCATTCCTGAGTTAAATTAACCCTGGAAAAGCTGCAAAAACTACCAAAAGTGCCTTGCCTCACCACTCCCATCAACTCTTCCACATGCTGCACTGACCACATACTGGATATGAGTTACAAATTTTCTTTGTCAGATTACCTAGCAGGGTAAGCAAGAGTTGTTCTCCAGGTGTTTTGAAATCATCACAGTGATTACAGAGCAAGTAGACTTTGGCAGTGGTCCTGCCCTAAACCTTTGCAGATAAAAAATAATCTTCCTGAATGAGTCTCCAAGTCATCATGAAGACTTTGCAAGACTGCGCATTTCAGCCTTATGCAAATCCACAGAGGCAAGATCAGATCTACCAAAAAAGCACCCCAAAAAGTCCAAGACAGCAATGCCAGCAAATTCTCATGTTTGTTAATATTGCTGAGCACAGTTATTACATAGTCTTCTGAAACCCATTCTGAAAATCTTTGTTGCAATCTAAGTTCAGCTGAGTGGCTGCAGAACTAGACTGAATATTATCCCTCTATGACATTGAAGTGTTGCCTTTTCTTACTTTAATTAGCCCATAAGCTTTCATAGTAAGGCAAGATAAATAACATAAGTAGAATTAAAACTGCTGACAAAATTTATTCAACATGCAAATAAAGTAGAGTTGAATATAGCATGAAAAGTCTGAAGGAAACAAGCGTTTAAGAAAGACTCTTTCCCATTCTTCAGCCTATGCTTTAGAAAAAAAAAAAAAAAAAAAAAAAAAAAAAAATCAGAGCCAAGGATTTTTTTTTTGCTCAAGTGCTATAAGCAGAATGTGGTTGCAGAGAGCAAACTACTGCTTGGGGCAACAGTGGGCCATTACTGCTTGGGGCAACAATGGGACATTTTTTTCAGAAGTTTCTCCAGTTTCCCTGGATTATGCAGACCCTCAGAACCCCTGAGACTCTGCTTTCCTGGTCAGACTCCCTGTGGGATACATGCCAAAAAACGTCTGGCACCTGGAAGCTTAGAGTCGGAAATGGATTTCTACCTGCAGGACTTCTATTCTTTAGCAAAACTGCATCTTAAATATATATCCTTTAACTTTGAGATCTGCCACCAGCAAACTTCTTCCCCAGCAGAAAAACAAACAAAACAAAAAACTTCAGCAGCACTTTTCTCAACAGCTATACAGTTTCTACTACTTGAGATACTTGCTACTCTTCTTCTCTGTAATCATACTGTACTACCAGAAATTTCCATCAGAAGCTACTATTGCCTTCTGAGAACAGAATTCCCAAGGAGACAGGGAATGAGAAATGGGAAGAGCAATTATCTAATATGGTCGCAAATTTTAGAACAGAAGGCTGGTTTTATTTTCCAGATGAAAATACCTGCAACAGGAACTGACTCAGGTGCTACTTGTCTCCACTATCTCTCTAATTCTAACAGATACTAAATAGATTATTCCTGCCCTTAACATTTGTTGTTGGAGAAGGGAACATTGCATTATAAAAGCTGTGGGTTGAAATGAATAAAGATAACTCAATTCTGAAGATACCAGAAGTCTGAGGTATATCAGTACACACTCCACATTCATTTTCTGATTTGGTTATCCTACTAGGGTGTTTCATCTCCTTTCAGCCTTCCCAAAATGAAAAGAGAGACAGATATAAGAAGGAAGACCGGAAGAGGCTCAGCCAGTACAGGAGGCAAAATAACTTTGAGATGATTATTTTCACCTGACACTTTTTGTGATCCATATGTCTGCAGATCTCCATGAAAGTTACAAGCAAGGCACCCAGCAGGCTGGGAAGGTACAGGTAACCCCATTATCACACTATACAAGGAAAGCATGCAATGTTTTGATATTGTTTGAGCAACTTCCATACTCTATCTGTAAGAAATTTCAGCCAAGGCAATTTCCTTCATAACTTTGATAGTAAGGACCTACTTAGCTTTCTTCCCGCTCACTAGCACATAAGGCTGGTTTAATTTCTGTTTGTGTTTACCTCCAATTACCTTGCTGTGCAACAACAAATCTGCCTCTGTACTTCAACACCTGACAGCAGTAATAGATAGAAGTAGCATGTGTACACTGAATTTGATACAACAGCAAACCAGTGATGGAAAGCCAGTGCAGAAGCCCAAAGACTTAAGTCTGTGCCTGCACATGGAGTTCTTTTCAGTTTTCTGCTTTTTGCAGAGATGTGCATGCTTATGCCTCAAGGATGCAATTCCACTTTAACACTTGATAATAGCAAGCCCCATGCTGAGTTTCATCATCTCAGCAGGAAACAACCCAAGGTCTTGGGTCCTTATCATACACCTCTATACAAACAGCTTTTTTGTATCCACTGTCTGGTACAGATTCACCCTTTGCAGAGATCAGCATGGATCTTTTCCCAGTTTAGTTTCTAGTCTGCACTGAAAAATTGTTTAGAATTGCTGTAGCCCTCCCAGACATTAAAACTGAGGTGCTTTGATCTTGAAACATTTATCTTTTCCCATACTAGCCTGCATACTTATAGAATTAGGGTCTGAAATATAGATGCCAATACAGAACTCAGCATTTCAGGGTATTTCCTGCTCCATGCCTTCAGAGGTATGAACATTAACAGGTATTTTCTGGGCTTCTGCTGTGCTTGAAGGCTACTTAGTTTATGAGCACAGCTTTCCACCCCACTTTGAACAGTGTCTTTAGTATTGCATACTACATTGCTTGCAGCCTACAAAAATGTAAGAATAGCTCAAATAGAAGGTATTTTTTACACAGGGATGTGCAGTCATCATTGTGGAAACCACACATGATATGTTAGGTTCATGGTTTCCAGCATGAAATCATCCTGCATCATCCTTTTACATTAAGGGTTCACAAAAGGTTTGAAATCTTACACTTAATTTAAAGAAGATTTCAAAAGAAAAAAAAAACAAAAAAGATATGAATAAAAGGAATGCATTCTTTAAAACACAAATTCAGACTAATGAACTACAGGTAGTTCACTTTCTAACCCCATGAAAGAACAAAATTCCACCTCTGCTCTAAATACGTTTCACATTTGCACAAGAGCAACTGCATTATCTCTTTCAAGGCAGGGTAAGGTACATGTGTAAACATCGGGCTTGACTGAGAAGTTCTAGATGTGATTCTAGTGGCATCAGATCCATGGTTAACAAAGGGGTTAATGCTGCACTGCTAGGAACATGGTGCCTTTAACTCTTGGACTCCCAGTGCTGGACCAGAAGATGCTGCAGCCATGTAGTGCGCAGCCCTGCTGTGGTATAAACCAGCTTGGGTAGATCACATTCTTGCAGAAAGATCAATTTTGCATAAGCAGGCTTCAGGCTAGTTTTATGCTGACTAATGAAAGAAAACCAAGATTTTGTCTTATCTATTTTCTTTACCACATCCTTTGGCAAATTCTGCAGAAGCGTGATCACATGCCGTGCCTGGTTCAAGTCAGATTTTTATCACTGAGTGACTTGGTACTGTGCTGATCTAGTTTTATGACTGTGGAAGCAGCAGCTGAAAACAGCAAAAAGGTTTATAAGACAACAAACCTCACACTTCTGAATAAATTCTGTTCCATGTGTATCACGCTAAAAGCTACTGGGACATAAACTATTTCATCATATTCATTAAATACCTCTCTATGGGTTTTTGTTTTTGTAACTGTACCAGTTCTTTTCTCTTGGGTCTTCTGCATTAAGGTTAGTTAACACAAGACGGTATCTTTTATACTTACAGGAAACTGACAACAACAACTGACATTTTGAAAGTCAGTAGCTGTCAGGCACTGAGTGCACCGACAGGCTCAAATGCTTTCCCTCTGCACCACAAGTGTTTAGCTGCCTGCATTCAAGCTTAGCTCTGCCAAGGTGTACCCTTGGACGAAACTGCTGGGAAAACAGCTGCGTTGTGAGAAAGGGCTGTGAGATGAGTCACTGAGCACCCCTCCCTCCCCAGCTTGGGAGCTGCGTGTCAGCTCAGGCCCTTGCCCCTTGCCGTCTCTGACCTGCAGACTCGGCCTCCTGGCTGAGCCGGGACCTGCCCCATCGGTGGGGCTGGTGCGGTGGCCACAGACCCCGTGGCCACCCCTGCTCGCTCTCCCAGTTCTGCACCACTCTCCTCGTTGGGCTGTGGTGGGTCTGTACCCTGGCCGACGCGGGCAGCGTCCTGCTGGCCTCCCGACCACCCTCAGCTCTCGCTGCTGGCTCTCGCAGAGTGTTCGCTTCCTGACGGTATCCTAGACTTGTCAATCTCCTTTTCTACCCCAGAGTTTACCAGTGCTTCTGGCTTTATTTCAGCTATTTTCAGCTTTTAGACTGTGTGCTTCTGTTGCCCTTTTTAATCTACGTTCCAGGAGTCTTAGGGGAGGTTGTCTCTTTTTATTACAAGCTTTCGGTAAATTCGCATTTTGCACTACTTACTTACAACAGTAGCAGTAGACTTTGTCAGGTTAGGTTTTTCTAGTTAGGGACATAGAGCAACAAAATACATTTACATGAAAACCTTTGTCCCTCTAATTGGACACTGACAGTCATCTAGAGACAAGATAAAACATGTGCTTCCCAGTTAATTTTGTTCATAGTGGACACTGCATTCCTGGATTTCTCCTGCATCGCACTGAATGATTTATGGCAGTTTTTAACCTCGCTGGTGGCAATTTGTCTTTGGATGTTATGACTCTTAGCTTATCTTAAATTCAGGTATCATGAAGGCAAATACTAGCCTCAAGAATCTGAAATGTCTCTGGTTTTCCAATGCTGCAGCCTGGCAATGAGCACCATTCAAATCCCACAGCATATTTCAGTGTGAGGTAGGTCTCTTCGGTTGTAAGTGTTTATTTAGTACTTCTAGTAATATTCTCACATGCTTAAATATTTTTTCCTTGTTCGCTAATGTTTCGTCATCATCTGTTACAGGGTTACTACTAATTCCGTGGCAACCCAGTCACCACTACCGTTGATCTCGTCCTCTAGGGTACTCACAATCCTCAAGAATAGTCCGTACTTGAAGAAAGAGCTAAGGGCTGCAGAAAGTGATACTAACCAGCTTTTCCAAAAGAATTCAGCACAGAATTGATTACAGCTCTATGACTTTTATGCTGCTTTACATCACAGCGAACAACTCAATGATGTAAATTCCTCTCTCAAACAATTCTGTGAGCCAGCTTTTATTTTTTGTTTATTCAGTAAGTTATTAAAATTATTGTGTATCTATACAGTGCATTATTTTGTGAGAAATAGCTATGATACAGTAGCATTTTGGTACTGCAATGAATACAGAGTGAAGAGAATTACCTTTCCTATCACTCCCTTTGGGAAGGAGGGAGGCTAGATGGATAATACAGGAGAACTCTCCAGAGAAAAAGACATTCTTCCTTTTTCTTTTATTTGGCTTGTGCCACAATATTATTTTAATCCCATGGAGTCGAAGTTCTTTTAAGCTCACCATAAAGATGCAGAGTAAGAAACAGTAGCACTGAAATTTAGGACACAGCACTTAAGTGCTGCAGTTGCATAGTTCATCCTCACTTATGGCTCAACAGTTGTACAGGGACTGTAGGAAGATCTGAGAAATTTCATCTTGACCTTTGCCAGTAACAATAAACCAAACATATCAGAAGCATGCCAGCACCATGATGAAAATATAATCCTTTTTCCATTTACATCTACAAAGGTGCAAGGGAAATACAAAAGGAGATAGATGGCCCCATAGACCAGGTTACTCCTTCGATAAGTATACCGGTGTCTTCTCAACACCTACTCTTGTAAGCCTCAGGGTCTTAGGCTTTCATTCAGATCTTCCCTTGTGCAAGCTGGCTCTCCCTCCATGAGTTAAGGTCTTGAAAACGGCTCCCATGTGTTCCTTCTGGGCCTTGGCCATCCCTTTGCATTAGACAGTTGCCTGATGGAACTCATACTGGCCATAAGCTTTAGCCACCTGGAGATGACAGTTCTTCAAGCTGTAGCTGATTCCAAGTCACTTTCCTCTTTGCTGACTTTCTTTTCTGCCCCACACACCAACAAACCCCTATCCCTGACATTGTCTAGCTGAATAACAGACAAACTTAAATTTTACTTCACTTTAAATTTGTTCTTTCAGAAAGGCATGTGCGGTGAAAAAATTTTTTCCCTGCCCTGCTATGTCATCTGGTTTAACTGATTACTTTAAGGCCATAGTCTTGTATCTGCACCTACTTTTATTTCTGTATTATTCTTCCCACTCCAGCCACACCATTGCTCTGCATCATGGATGTCACAAATCTCAGGAAGAAGTTTACCTGCAATTCAAAGTGCTCACCTAGATTCTAGCAGGATTGGGGCCTATCAGAACTCTTTTAGTCCTTTTCCTCAGGTGTAAAGATTTCAACCCTTTCTCAGTGAGATGATTCAAAATTTCACTTTGAGGGCTGTTGACAGGCTGAACTGGAGACCTCAGTCCTGGTACACAGTTGCCCTAGTAAGCCTATATTTCCTTTGCTCATTCATCTAGCTTTAAGCATGATTCCAGCCCCCAAAACCATCACAAGGTTCCATTGCAGAGCTCTGTAACACTTACCTTGTCCCTTAAGAAATTAGCTCAAAACTTGTTCTTATTCCTAATCACGTCTCATAGCTTTGCTTTAAAGAGCTTGTGTTGTTTTATTCCTACCTGGAGCTCTGGAGTTGGATTCATAAAGACTCTGTGTCTTTTCTTAAGCGATGTGTAGGACAACACTGTAGAGAAACAGATCACCAATGCAACAAAAAATGCAAACTGTTGGTGTTACTGTAGGAAGAGATTTGTTTAAGGCTTTGCTTAAATCTATAAGCAAGAGGAAATGCTCATGAGTATCCCTGAAGATCTGCAGGATACTTACTTTTGGTTACATGAAAAGAAGATAAAACTCTTAAGAACATATAAACATCTAAGAAAAGGGAAATGCACAAAAATTACTGAGCTAGGAGGTCTTCACCATATAGAAACAGTGAGTACAAAGGAGGGTGGGACATCACAAAGCTTTTTGGGACACTGCAAAGCTTTTTTTTTTTTTTTTTTTTAAACAGTAGGGTGTTCATCCTCACATAAAGACTACTGGAAGTTCTAGAGTCAGGTGACCAATGAAGAAAACGTTCAGATACTTATCTGAAATTTTTTAAAAATGTATTAGTCAAATCATCTACCTGTAGAAGCTTGGAAGGCAGAAAATTCTGAATTTCAGAATAGTAATGCTACCTGGCTAGTTCTGGAAGCCTTAACAAGCTGAAGCCAAAGTAAGAAGGGAAGAAGAAGAAATGCTGTAAATGGAGAAGAGTACAGGCATGAAATCATTTTTCTTGCTACCCATAATAAGAACTTTTTTCTCAATAAGGCATAAGGAAGAAAATGTTGAAAACGTCAGGAGAACCTAGGCAGTAAAGCCACTAAAAGATTTATTGTGGCAGCAATGGTAAATTGCAAATGCATGCACATGCAAGGCCACAGGGTATTATAAAAGGCATAGCACAGTTTCAGTTTCCATGCAGAGGAAAAGTCACAAACTTTGTCTAAGCAGATTTACTGTGGTCGTATGTGAAACAAAGCATTTATCTCTAGAATGCTCCCTTATAGGAAAACAGAGGCAAACTGGAGCAATTAAGAAAGAAAACTATACTGCCTACACACAAACAAAATTAATAACCTAAAAGCACAGGTTTAACAAGAACTTTAAGGAAAAGTTGATCTAACAGAAAAAGAAGAAAGAAATGCTAGTCCAGAAAGATGTAGGTCTGATAATATAGATCTTAAGGGGGGGGGGGGGGGGGGGGGACCGCC
>NW_010972677.1:416044-487141 GCF_000737465.1 Haliaeetus leucocephalus
CAAAAAGTCGTAGTGTGAAAAAAAGTCGATAAGGGGGGGGGGGGGGGGGCAGAATCAGCCATACTGCTAAAAAAGCACATTCCTCTACCACTTTCCTTCCTCTCTCCTTGAAGGAGTCCTATAGTAACTAAACTGAGAAGCACCCCAGGTTTCAGTTCTGCACTATCATTTCCATGGCAGCTGCTACAGTGAGGAGCACAGGACTCAGTACTCAGGGAGGCAGAAAAGAGGAAGCACACGAACTTTGTCTCTGTTGTCCCACAGGTTAAGTCACACATCCAGGTCTGAGTCATCTGTTCTTCTGCTCTCTCCTCCTCCATATCCTCTCTTATTTTTGCAGACTGCTCCTTCTCTTCCAGCATCTTCCTCAGCATTTCAATTTTCTTCCCACTTCTTCTCACATTGCAGCTAGAGTCCTATCTATCAAACATCCATACTTGGCTAGCACCTTGCATCGCCTTCTCATGCTCCCCTTGTTTGCTAGAAATGCTCAAACAGTCCACAGAACAGCTATTACCACAGAACAGCCTTCGTGTCAGCTGTGTGCAATGTGAGCACAGCTAACAGAATGGGCCCCTCCAGTGGCAGCAGCCAGGCAGAGCTCAGGTCCTGGATGAACTGGGATGGAGCTGAGGAGCAAGATGAGCATCCAGCTGCTTGGAGTAGGGAACCTGTGGAAATGCACATACAGCTACCTCAAGGGAGGTCTGAGAGCTGCAGAGAGGCTCCAAGATTCAGGATGGAGCAGGGTCCTGTGCTGCTCCAAGGCTCCAGCATCAATGAAAGGATGGCCCAAACCACAGCCCACATCACTCACTGCTGTGGCTCTTCCTCAGGACACACCTTGTCACTCTTACTAATTTTGAGAAGTTGATTAGACTGTAGCTGACTTCTAGCTTAAGGTGTTCCATATAAAAATTAGCATATGCTTTTGGGTATCTTTGGGGGGGACAAAGTGTTTCCCTTCTTTATTATTATTCTTTGGACCACAGGAGTGACAAGAGATGGAGAGCATATCACAAGTCACACAGCAATAAAACAGGAACGTGGGATCCTGTTCTTGGGGATTTAAAATTAGCTTGTACTGAGCACTACTTATACACTATGAAAAAAACCTTGGTACTGCCAGAGTAATATCTTAATGACCTCTAAAGTCTTTCTTCTGAGCTTGCTGGGATCTTTTGATCTTTTTTTCAAGGACCCATTCCTTGGTGTGCTCAACAGGCTATATAACAAACTGGAAAAAAATTGAATAGGCTTAGCAAACCTATTACTACATAACCAGTACCCTGTTGCTGTTTTGATGTGCTTCATGTCATCAGGGAATTCAAGGAAATCCATAAAATAGGAGTGTCCTGGTTTCAGCTGGGATAGAGTTAATTGTCTTCCTGGTAGCTGGTACAGTGCTATGTTTTTGAGTTAGGTATGAGAAGAATGTTGATAACACACTGATGTTTTCAGCTGTTGCTAAGTAGTGTTTAGTCTCAAGTCAAGGATTTTTCAGCTTCTGATGCCCAGCCAGGAAGAAGGCTGGAGGGGCACAAGAAGTTGGCGTAGGACACAGCCAGGGCAGCTGACCCAAACTGGCCAACGGTGTATTCCATACCATGGGACGTCACATCTAGTTTATAAACTGGGGGGAGTGGGGGCAGGGGGAATCGCTGCTCGGGAACTAACTGGGCGTCGATCAGCAGGTGGTGAGCAATTGCACTGTGCATCACTTGTATGCTCCAATCCTTTTATTATTACTGTTGTCATTGTATTAGTGTTATTATTATCATTATTAGGTTCTTCTGTTCTGTTCTATTAAAGCGTTCTTATCTCAACCCACGAGTTTTACTTCTTTTTCCTGATTTTGTCCCCCATCCCACTGGATGGGGGGGAGTGAGTGAGCAGCTGCGTGGTGCTTAGTTGCCGGCTGGGGTTAAACCACGACAAAGAGGAAGTTATTAGAGGAAAATCCAAAGATCATTATCTTTTATGTTCTAACTTTTATTACAAAATAGCCAGAGGACCAATAATTTTATTAAAATCTAACATCCTGAAGCAAATAAGTGAATTTGAAGCTTTAGCTTTGTATGATGGAAAGGGAATATATAGCTTATGAAACATTAAGCTCCAGTTAAAGCCAGGAACCATAACCTCAACAGTTTTAAAGGAAAGACTGAGAGGGATATTGTTATCCTAGGAGTCAATGGGTGAGCTCACACCAGCCTCAGCAAGATCAGACTTTCACCCTCCTGGACAGCCAACAAGACTTGCCGCACAAGCCTGGCACTGAAACAAATATTCTACATGCATTTTCCACAGTAGACTAGCTGCCATTAAGAACCTATCAGCATGATGTTTCTGAGGTATTTTCTGCTGGGAAAGTAACTATGCCACTTCCTTACTGGAAACCCTGTGCCAGGTAGAGGCATTTTAGCAATCTGCCACTAATGCTTACCTTTGTACTTAATAGAAGTTCACAGCATAGCTTCTTCATTTTCTCTTCCTTCAAGACTATATCATGTCTACAACTATTTTTGGAAAGAAAACCCCAGAATCTTGTGTTTACTACATTTTCCAGTACATAGCCATAGTTACTGGCATATTACTTGTTACTTAAAGGAAAGCATGAACTCCGCCACTCGCCAGCCATGCTCTGTCTCCTGTGGTGAGCTTCATTATCTCAGCAGGCTGCAAGGCACAGGCTGGCGTAGGAACTCGCTGGTGCACTGCACAGCGATAAGTGGCACTTGGACTACAGGGCCCACGCTTGCAATCACAACACCTCAAGATTTTTAGATTACTGTCTAGAGAGGGATTGATCCAGTATTCTCTGCATGTGAACGAGAAACCCACAGACCTCCAACACATATATAGGTTATACAAGATAGCGGCTGTAAAGAATGAGTGATAGACTTATAAATGCTAGAAAGAATATCACAAGCTTTCTGTAGTTAAAAGATACTAGTTTGACTTAATTCATTAGGATGTCAAATAGACACCCACATAAGAAAGGAAAGTTTAAATATGTGCTGAACAGAAGAAGGAATAGAGAAGGAAGAACAGGCTTTTGAATTTTTGTTTAAAACACTGGACAGTCATGCCCTTCACTGGGTAGTTGTATTGCTCCTTTTAAATCAAGTTCAACACTCTTGACGTGAACCCACTATATTTAAATTGGCCATTCAGTTAATTTGTATTTTTAATTCCCCTTTAAAGATCCACTAAAATGTAGCCAATGTGAATGACTTTAAAAGGATGTCAACTACCAGGATTTACGTCCTCTGAACAATAATTCAAACAGACCTTGACAAGCAAGACCTGATCCCTTAGCAGAGCAAGTAAGATTTGAGAGACACCTCAATAGGTTGGAGAAACGGGCTGATGGGAACCTCACGCAGTTCAACAAGGGGAAGTGCAAAGTCCTGAACCTGGGGAGGAACAACCCCAGGCACCAGTACATGCTGGGAGTGGCCCAGCTGGAAAGCAGCTTGGCAGAAAAGCACCTGGCGTTCCTGGTGGGCAAGTTGAACATGAGCCAGCAACATGCTCTTGCTGCAAAGAAGGTGAATGGTGTCCTGGGCTGCATTAGGAGGAGTGTGGCCAGCAGGTCAGGGGAGGTGATCCTTCCCCTCTACTCAGCACTGGTGAGGCCACACCTGGAGTGCTGTGTCCAGTGGTGGGCTCCCCTGTATGACAAAGACATGGACAGAATGGAGAGAGTCCAATGAAGGGCCACCACGATGATGAAAGGACTGGAACATCTCTCCTAAGAGGAAAGGCTGAGAGAGCTGAGACTGTTCAGCCTGGAGAAGAGAAGGCTCAGGGGGATCTCATCGATGTATATAAACACCTGCAGGGAGCGTGCCAAGAGGATGGAGCCAGGCTCTAGTCAGTGGGTCCCAGTGACAGGAGGCAGTGGGCACAGACTGAAACACAGGAGGATCCCTCTGAACATCGGGAAACACTTTTTCACTGTCAGGGTGACTAAGCGCTGGCACAGGTTGCCCAGGGAGGTTGGGAAATCTCCATCCTTGGTGGTGTTCAAAAACCATCTGGACATGGTCCTGGGCAGCCAGGTCTAGGTGGCCCTGCTTGCACAGGGGTTTGGACCAGATGACCTCCAGAAGTCCTTGCCAACCTCAAACATTCTTTGATTCCTAAACAATTTGCATGGCTAGCCTCTGCACAGAATTAAGATGGAAATCTTTTTTTCTTTTTCTTGTCCTGAGGTTTTTGCAAGAAGTCTAGATACCATTTAAAGATACTTAAAAACCTTAGTGCTCAAATAGCTATAATAAACTGGATAAACATTAAATAGACTAAACAGCTGAAGAACCAAATCAGGCACAAGTTCAGAAAATTTTATCTGCAAAATGGTCATTTTTGTTGCATGACTACCGAACAGCAGCGAAGGAATAGTTTTGTGTTTATTATATCTTGTATTTACAACATCTTGGTTTTACTAATTCTTACTTTTTATATTACAAAATGGAAGGGAGCAAGAACCAGTAAATAAGCAATCTAAACATAAGTTTCATGAAGGTCTAGGCTGAAATAAGGGAAAGGAAAAGGAGAAATTTTTTGAAAGAGGTCTTACTGAAAAGAAACAAAGTAATCTTAAAACCAGATCCACTGAAAAAGTCACAGAGAATTCTCATAGCAAAGTTTCAGGGAGGAATATGGGAATCTCAGGAAGCCTCAATTATCAAACATTCTTTTAATGGATTTTTTTCTGCAGGCAAACATTAAGCCTCTCCTGTCCTTACAACACATAATATTTTGATTATCCCATAAATAAGGGTTAGTAGCTAGGACAAAGCAAAACGTCTTTATTCTGTTCTCTATTACGTCAGAGAAATATTTTTTTCAAAAATCTTCACTTACACTTGCATTTATGGAGCAAACTGTAACCTCCTACTCAGACAGCAGGTTAATAAATTAGGTGTTTTCCGTCTCCTAAATTCAAAGTAACAGGAAAATAAAGGGCATCTGTTTCTCTACTGTTTTGTTTTCAGGAATTATGACTGTAAATCAAGTTCCCCTCTGTCAGAATTTTGCTGCTTAGGATACAAAAAAATAATTCAATATATCAAGAGAACAGCATTATAAAACTATTTTAGACTCAGAATAAATTTATTTCACTCACCTGAGATAAAAAACCAAAGTCTTCCTGAATGCTTCAGAAGTATCTGACTCAGGCACTGACAACCTGAAAACTGTGGATGTTAATCAAGTTTAACCAGGTGGCTGCAGTATTAGGTAGTTCCATTAACCACAGCGGCTAGAAGTTAAGAATTATTTTAAATAGACATAACCCAGGTAAGCTTCTGGAGCTCAAGTTTGCATCCTTTCAATGAGAAAGGAAAAATGTCTCCTTTTTTGCACAGCATCATAATAGGGGCCCAGAAGTAAAATAACAGACGTGTACAAGGTCAGCTCTTCATCCAGAAGACTTTACTGTGATACAGCTGTACTGAACAATTTTACATCTCTAGCTGTAGAAATATGCTTTGCACTTATAGTGGTAAAATAAAGGCATTCATTATAATTTTTAGCCATTCATTCAAACAGAAGTGTGTTTGTACTTTGATAGGATTCTAGATATTCATGCATTGCTGAAAATTGCTGTCACAGACTAACCCTTGCTTTTGCCCCTGATTTTGCCTCATAGACATGGGAAGGAGGATAGGATGAGGAATAAAGCAAAGTCTAGTCTCTGTGATTAATAAGAGCATCCTTAGCATTATTTTCACTCATACACAGCTGTATTTTGGCCCTTCCAGCCTTGTCTGGTTTTAAGAGATCACTAGAATACATAGCTGCTTGACTGTCATCCCTTTTACCAAGGAATATACTTGCCATTAAGACAAGGCCTGGGAGAGGGACATATATATATAAGATAAACTGGAAGAATTTCTTGGCACTTTATATCGGAGCAGAGTACGGCAGGTGATACATGTATTTCTGGTGATATTACATTTATACAAAGTGTGCAAGTGTCCATGTAGAAGCTGATAAGAACTTTATATCTGAATTCTCTGGAAAACAATCACTGATCTGAGTAAATTCCAAGATTGTACTGTACATGCAGAAACTGAAATCAAGCTGCACATTTTGTACTCAGAATTAATTTCTAAAATAACTTTTAGAACACTTTTAGCCAATAATTCATTGTAATTAAAATAAGGTCTTGAGATTAATCCTACTACTGCATGTTCAGCAAATTTAAAAAGCAATATTGCAGATGATAGTCATGAAGTTAAATTCAGTTTTAAAGAAACTGAATGATTGTCCAAAAGCACTATCTTCTTAATAAAAGCTTTCTTTGAAAATCAGCTGAATGTTAAAAAATATTTAATGCAGAAAAAGCATTACCATCTTTCATTTGTCATCGAGAGGGGAGAAGAAATGAAGCATGAGCCAGATATTCACAAAGTCTTCCTTTTCAAAGACTTCCTTTTTATATTATTCAAAAATATAATTTCACCTTAGCTATGCACTTGACAAGAGGAAGTGCTTTAATATATGCCTGTATCCTGCCAGCAGAGAGGCATGGTGCTCCACTCTGCTGCTGCCTTGCTGGTGATATACCGGAGCGTGAGCATGTAGTATTCTCCTTGTCTGAATGAGAAGTGAGAAAAAGGCTGCAGACTGTGTAATACTGTCCTTGATGATATTACTGAATGGTTTCTATTAGACAGCCAGCGTCTGCAGGACATTTTGCTCTGGTTTTGCTCTAATTGTTCCCAAAGGAGAAAGACTTCAAGGTATTAATGAGTGAATCATATTTGAAAGGTTATACTTCTGACATGGGGATATATCCCACCGTTCTTCATAGAACCGCTAGTCCTTTGCTTTTGAAAACTGTCAGCTGAGGGAGGTTAAAAAGGCAGGGCTTTCAAATGTGGACAATTTCTTTGAGGGAGAGAAGGTTCACAGTGTTTCAGTTGTTCATCAATATTTCACTTGGATTTTGGATACCATAAGTCTCATATCACTATTTTTCACCTCAAGGACAGTGAATTATTCTACATGTAGGGACAATAAGACATCTGACTTTCATCTTTTTCCTTTTCTTTCTCTCTTTCTCTCTGAGCTCAGACACCCTAGTAACTCCTTTCTCTTACGAAACAAGCCCATTTTCCTCTCCTCAGGCCCCCCAGGCATCAACTCAAAAGCTAAGCCTTCATTTGTAGGGGGCACCCAAACGCTGGCACCGATGGGATTCCCAGGCTGCTGATGGAGATGGGACACAGGATTCAGAAAGTCAGACAGCATCAGTAGCTGCAGCAAGCCAGACTGGGGCTAAAAAGGAGATGTAAAATCTGTGCTCTGCATTGTGCAGGGTACCAAAACCACACCTGCAATCCTATTAAACCAAATGCAAAACTTGACAAAGATACATATCACTTTCCTTCTCTTAAAAGGAAGAGATTCCCTTCGCCTGTAACTGCTACACTCATTGCAAATCATCTTATTTGTATGTCTAACAGGCTAGGTGGTCAGGTGGCACAAGTGAACATCAGGCTCTTGTTATCTGTAGACCAGTGTTGGTCTGCACTGTCAGAGGATTTGACCTTCCTGCTTCTTTCACCAGTCAGCCTTTTTCTTAGGAGAGCATTGCGAAAGAGGCTTCTGTTGCCTGACTCCTTTTGGTCTCAAGCACATTATAGCTGGAAAGGATAGATTTGATAGTGAATGGAACCTCTTCATATGATTAGGAAATCATGCTTGGACTCACTTCGTGTCCTCCTGGTTCTGAATGACTCTGGGGCATTTCCATTGTTGTTTTATGATACCGTACTTTTTTGTAAGTGCTCAGATATCATTTTAATAGTCACTGTGCACGCTCCTAAGAAGATACATAGAGGGATAGATTACTCATATGTTTTATCTCATAATTCGCTATTTGATTCTGTCTAACCCTGGCTGCAGTGCAACTACTGTATAAATTTTGCAGTAAATCTAGCTTTGCAATGTGAATAGCTAGATGCTACCATAACTACATGCTTTTCTGGATGTAAACAGTGCAAAAAAAATTAGAAAAAGAATAATGCTCTATAATTTTCTCAGAGATCAAATAAGAATAATATTTCATCTTATCCAGAAATGATAGAATGCAATACATTTATCCACAGGATATAGTTCTCTTTTTTTAATATATTACTTCAAAGGAATCATTCACTTGACTCACTGCTGAGTCAAAGCGTAACTATTAACTGTAACAATACAGAAGTATTCAAGCAGGTCATATCTAGGACAACCACTTATGGATTACAACCATTTTATAAAAGACAGAACATGAAAATAGTGAATTTATATTTATGAATAAATTACAGGCATTATCAAAGAACTGGGTAAGAGGTTTGGTTTAAAATAAAATTTGCAAGGTTTTATAAATAAGAGGTTAGAACTTTTGTAATTCTCCGTGCCCATTTTTTTGCTTCAGCAATCAAACATCACTGAATAGGTTTTTGTGCACTGCAGCTGAACGCTCAGGATAATAACATTAAGACATACAAAACCTCTGCTATAATCCTGCTATAAATGCTGTAGGATGAGTACCGCTCACTAATGTCAAACTTCCTCAGAGAAATGTAAAAAAACATTTTGGTGGAAAATTCCTACCTTATGTAACACACCTATCCACTTTGAAAGTTGTTCTTACCCACTGCTACTTTTATTAAGTAATTTTAGTTTGCACTTCAGCATTATATAGGAACTCAGCTGTGGACTAGATCCCACCATGCTTGCCACTGTAAACCACAGATGCAAAAAAAATCTCTGCCCAAATAACTCAAAAGATAAGCTTTTTTTTTCACTATTCTGATAGGCAAAGTTGCCAGTTATTCCCCAGATCTACTCTTCTGAGAATTGCTTAGACTGTGAAAATGGATGTGAAATTAGAACAGTATAAAGGAATGTAATTACAAGGTATTAGCGCAGCTGAAATGGGGAAAAGAGTATGAGACATACAAGGGATAGCTCATGACAATTCATTACCTTGCATGTGGAACACACTCCCAAGGAAAATGGTAGTACTTCAAAACTAAACAAAACATAATACTGGATAATGTACTGTGCAGAGTCAAGTATGGCAAAGGTTCAGAGGCAAGGGGGACACTCTAATATTGTAGGTCATTTCCATCTCTGGAGTCTTGGATTTTTTTTTATTGTAATACATTTCAATTCATCGGCAAAAATAGGCAGTGCACATTAGCCAGCAAATTCAAAGCCCTAATACTACACTCAGAGAGACCGTGAGGCTTCTGTGGACTCTTTCCAAAAGAAAGATACCAACATTGTAGTGAAATTATAAATGCTTAAATATGACTCACCCTACAACTAAACAATGATACATGGGAGAAGAGCCTCTAAACTGTGTATAGTCATAAGTCATACAACTAACATATTGCTTAAAGACAGGTAAGGATTTCAGAGGCATAGCTTGAAGCTCTGACACTGTATTCAAATGTCAGGGCATGATCATTTCTTGGGTCTGTCAGATAGTAGTTCTCAGTGAAGTAAGATGAAAGAGAACAAGGATTCCCAGGTCAAAACCTTTCATCAGGTACTTCTGTTTAATTATGAACCTCAGATCATAAACCTCTTTAAAAGGTATTTAGAAATTAAAGACTGTCCTTGTTTATTGTTGAAAAATTAGTAATATGACTATTAACTCATTAGTATTATATATATTATCTTTGCCATGACTCTTAAGAGATACAAGTACCTCTTTAAACTCTTCTTTTTCTATAGTTGAAGGCGTCTAAAAATTCAGCAAAAAGTAAGGGACTGCTATTCCCAGACCTGTCTGTGAAGGGTTAGAACTTCTGTAAATTACAGGTGGAGGAAAGAATGATTAAAAGGAGAAGTTTAGACCCACAGGAACACCTGTCCTGCACAGGTCACAGTTTCTGCCCGTCTGAGTGCAGTTCTCTGGTGACATCTACATCTACAGAGTGCCAGATTTGGAGGACAGTAGACTGAGAAATTTAAAAATAAACAACAACACAAGGATGTACAGGAAAAAAATTTATTGCAAAGTAACTTAAATATAACTCTCTAAGAAATCTCATGCCTTAATACCTATAATATGTTATCTCTATACAGAAGACTAGTGCAGTTCACAGTTGCTAAAATTTGTCTTTAGCAACAGAAGCAGATTGATTTCTTACCATTTATAATGTGAAAACATGATGAACAAAGAAAAACAATGAAGGTGAGTTTTGTGTGGTGACTGTGTAGCAAAGAAGCCAGGAGGCTCACAAAACTTTTTAATTTTGCAGATGCCATAATTAATTTAGTTAGCTTTTCAAGCCGCATTTTTAAATTTGACTACATACTTACACGATGAAGTGGTACACTACTACAGGCTGTCATTTTTGTCAATGCCTTCATTGACACTGGATGCCATCTAGCAATTTCATTAACATTAAAAGAATCATCAATTTGGAAACACCCCAACAGAGAGCAAATTAGCCCACTAAGATGCATTTATTGTTATAACCGAATGCAATATTTATTGGTATGAGCAGATGTAATATTTATTATACAAGAAATGGAACTACAGTGAGCATGAAGTCATTAGATTGCATTAAAAATAGAAATGAGCTGAAGCTGAAAAAGCTGGCATTTAACAACCTAAATATTAGTAATGTCTGGCTGCCAGACTTCAGTTTGGCTCTTTTATAAAGGGTTCTTTAGCAAGACTTCATCATATTTTTTGATTCAAAGCATTGCTCATATTTTACAGCTTGGAGATGATCTGAAGAACAGATAGAAATAAGGACAGCAATGTTTATGTCATAATTTTTAAGCTTTAGTCCAGGCTAGACATATTCTTATGGGTGTCACTGAGAGATAGGACCAGTCTCAGGTCCTACTAGAAACGCTACTCTGTCTTGTGAAATGCTCGCTGTCACCTTTCAGCTGCCACAAGATTTGCAACTGTTCGCCTAAGTTGTCAACTTGGTAGCAACTAATGTACCCATAACTCCCAGTGAAAGTTTCAGATCTCACATTTGTAAAGCACTGTGGTAACAACCATTGGTTTAAATTACTTCCACATATTTTATTGGATTCTCAAGAAAATATCAAAGGGAGTATGATACGGACTAGATAGTGCTCTATTTAATTAATAGCTGATTAAGCAAACAGGGCTGCTTAGTAATGAGGGTGTTGTCTGGGGATGCCACAGGCCTGCGTATCATTTCCAGCTTCACAGGGGGCCAGCTTCAGTGGCTTCTCTGGGCACAGTCAATTTGCCACAGCTTGCTCATCTAGGGCGCTGCTTTTGCAAAGTAATGGAAATACCATGTAAGAGAAAAAAAATCACATCAATCTGTTAATATCTTTCTTAATTCTTTGGAAATTTTCACTCCTAGTGTTTATTCAGAATTAGTTTGGTACCCTTGTTAGTGTAATGTCATTTAATACAAGGCAGAGAACAGAACAAGGTTTTGCCCTAATTAAATTTTTACTACTAACATCTGTGACTATAGTATAACTCCTGTTGTGTCTTTTTTAAAGTCTATTTCAGAAATCATATCTTCACTTTGGCTCCTTAAATTAGAGGCATCTTGTACTGCTATCAAAATAGTCATATAACCAAAAGCGAATGTCCATCTGTTTCTTGAAAATGGCTCCTTTATATAGGGAGGATTTAGGTTCAGCATCAGGCTGCTGAAGAACAAAGAGTATGTTCTTTGTCATGGAAACCAGATAATTCTTCTTTGCTGGCTTTCCTCAAATGGAAATAAAACCTGTTCATGTATTAAAATGAAAGATATGTGTCTTGTTTCCTAGGTATGCAGGACTGTTTATGATCAATGTAAAATGAGTTATGAAATATGTGAAGTACATAATTTTTCAAGGAAGTTTGTAAGGCGAAAAGGATTTGACAATATGTATCTTCTGTTCTCCAGAAGGCACATAGAATACCTTAGAATAATATTTTCTTTCTGTTTTAGATAAAAAATGTGAGGTAAAATCTTGGTCTACTTTATGTTTTAAATTCTTATAGGCACTTTGAATATTTTTACCACTTTCTACAATTTCTTTTCCATTTCTTTGTCCTAGAAATCAGTCTTTGTTTACCTTTAATTTGGAATATAAACTATAAATGAGCATTTATAGGGTCCTTTCAAAGTAAAATAGGTCTTCCTTATTTGTCATTCCTGATCATATTCCCATAAAAGATGGTGGTTAATGCTAAGATTTAAAAAAGGAGGTTATTTCACTTATTATCCAACCCTGCAAAATAATGATAGTACAGAAAAAAACAGAAACCAAACCTCACATCACATTATGGATTTAAGCACATTAACTACATATCTCTCAGCATGTTTTTCCATGCAGGATCTTTTCAGTCTTTTCTTCTTAATCCAGTTATTGGATCAAGATAAACTCTCTGAGCTTTCTGAGATGAAATCCATACCCTGTGCATCTTTTTTTCCTGTCACTGGAAAAAGCATTTTATCAGAACAATTTTCACAAGGAATTCTTGCTCATCAGTGGTCATTGTTGCAAAATGCTTTGGACTTAAAAGCTTTGCAATGAGACACATCCGGCACAACTGCTCTTGCTGCATTGTCTCAATAGTCCAGACATCTTACAAAGATTAGCAATGGCAGAGGGACTATCATTGGCAGAATCCTCTGGCAGAAGAACTGAAAAGCAAAATGTTCTTTCTTGGTCACCCTTTGACCAACAGGAAGCAAAAGTAAAATGCAAAAAAAGAGAAAGCATAACAATTTCACAGACGCTGCAGGTGCCAACATTAGGAAAAATAGGATCAAAATGTACTTTGTGCCTTTTTGATTTCGCCTCTCAACTGAAAATGGCCAAATCTCTCACTTAAGGATCAGAAGAAGATCTAGTGTTAGTGCCACACTTGGATATTTACCAGGAGCTTTTCAGATCAGGTATGCTTGAGCAATGAAGTTTTCAGTTTTTCGTAAGGCTAGCTGCACTCATTTTGATAATGTTTCAGGCTCATTTGTCTACTATTATTAACACCAAATTGGAACTGTAAGATAAACAACTTCCTCGTGCCTGTATCCTCACTTCTAATTGTGAAAGAAACTCTTGTTAACAACCCATCTCACATTCTGAGTAGGATGTTTCAAAGCTCAGGACCATACAGAGGAAAGTTTCTCATGATTTTTTTTCAGGAGAGCACAAAAGACAGAGGATTTTATTTAGGAGTAATTAATATTGAACACCTAGCAAGGACTACGGTGTCCAGAATGTAAAAACCCAGTCATTATTTTGTGTATAGGTGCATATTTCATGGGCAATGAGGGCTTGGTATAAGAAGTGAACCTACATCTTTCTTGGTAGTGCAGAATACTAAGTGTCCAGGGCAACCAAACAATTTCTGTAAAGAAAAATTTGATTTCATAGATTGTTTTGTAAATCCACCATCTGTTTTTTGTAAACAAGCAGTGAATTCAAAGAGGGCTGTTGGGAAAATCTTAATTTCTAACATTGTTTAATGTAGCTGAAAACCATACTGTCAGAAATAATGATTAATGTGTTCAGAAATCTGTCTGCAGGGTGTATACTGCTCTAAATAAAAGAACTCAGACCTGTCCATAGCCTGTCTCTACCGATTGCACACAAAGAAGTTTTGCTTTCTAATACTACCCCAAATTATTATACCTTGCCCTTTAGGTGATGGTGGCTTCAAGCTATTACAAAACATTTAGAAAGTATGATCCACGCATTCAGTGGGGTTATTACACTCAGTATGAATAGATGCCTTGCAAGCAAGGAGAAAATAAAGAGATGAGATGGGCAGAAATTATGATAGTTTATTTGCTGTGACTTTGTGAGAGGGGTTTTATGTTACACCAAAAAGCATCTGAATTTTAGAATGTTTTTTATGTTTAATTTTTTTCTTCCATTTCAGACTCTGACTAGTTTCCTGATGGAGCTGCTTTCTTAATTTCCCAAGTATGGTTTGTACCGCTGTTTCATGGTTAACTTCTATTGGTTGGTGTTTTGGTGTTGTTTTTTTAAAATATGTTCATCAACTCTACAGTGTGCAAATTACTTTAGAGTCATTATTTAATACAAAATAAAATCATCCATTCTGTATGTGCTTACCTCAGAAAATACACCCTAAGCCAAGGTGATGTGGGAGAAAAGAGGAAAAGAGGAAAACATGTATCAGGCACCCTTTGTGGAAAGCAGCTTGTCAGCTAATTGATTCTTGTGGGTTTTCTTTTGTATGGCAACGTACACCCCTTACTTCATTACTTTTACACATACTGTGTACAGCTAAATTTTCATAATTGCACATAATTGTAAGCTTTTGGGGTTTATTTGCACTAGAAAAAAAATAAATTTCCTTTCTTGCCCTCTCTAGATGATTTACCCTCTCATTCCCTTTTCAGTGAGGAAGGCTTAAGAAAAAAAGCTGGCAAAATTTCAGGTTAACGTGGTGAAGGTACTTAAAACATTTATGATCCTGACACCAATAATCACATTCTATGATCAGGGCTGACACCTGATCTCTTTGGCTGGAATGTAGTTGTCAAATTTTATCACCCACAGGGCTTGTAACATTTCTAGCCTTCGGAGCAGAAGACAGCACCCAGGAGCAAGATCTCAGCTTTGGAGTTGGGGTGGGGACCATTTCTTAGACTGACTCATATGGGTTGTGAAATCTCAGCCTTCATCTCCCCTTGCACACATTTCACACTGATGTAATTTTGCAGAGGCCTCTGGTGAGCAGGATTTCGTGACAAAACACACCCAGGTGAGCAGAGACTAGGCGCCGACCCATTTTAAGTAAATGGAGACTGTGAAAAGAAACAGATGTTTCTGGAGCTCATCTCTCCAGTTTCTAGCCAGCCCCAATGTACTCTGGAGGAAGCAAATGGCAGTAAATGAATTATGCAGGTAGCTGAGCAGGACAGCACATTTTTGTAACTAGATCCAGAGTTTTGTGAGATTATTCTATGGTCACTGCATGCAAATTAAAAGAGTTGCTGAAATAAGCAATGGTCTGAGACTGAACAATTGTTTATTTAGTTACTAAAAAATTAGTAAATATTAATGAATAATTTTTTTTGAGTGGCTGTTGCAGGGCTGTTGCATAACTACGTGGTTATAGTCTGACTAACTTTCTAAATTACAAAAATAAATTAAAGACTGAGAATTTTATTCAGCTCAAGTGTATGTAACTATCACACACCTGGAATAAGAACATACATATTTAAAATATTACAGTCTTCTGTGAATCAGTCACACGTCATAGTCCTTCCATCTTTTCATCTTTAAATGTCTTACAGGTAGGGATGCCTTCAGACATCCTGGGATTTGGGTGTGGGGGGGATGGGGGAAGTTGACATTAAAGAAAGAAAACAACATAGCCCCTACCAAAAATTGCACTTCTGAGCAAAGGTAGCATATGGCATACATGAATTATTCTGACTGAAGTCCCTGTGAAAGCTGCTGGTTTCTGCAGCTGTAGGATGCCCTGCAACAGCATGACAACTTGGAGGGTAAAGCCTAATTGATTACCTGGTTTTGGCAACAATGATACCCTTCTCAGTCTAGATTACAAGCACATTTAAATACGTTAATTAAAGTCCTTGAACCTCTTTATAGAAAGACAAATAGGCAGCACCTGAGGTTTATAAAGTCAGAAAGTGGATACAACAAATCAAAAACACTATAAAGATGTCATAAGAAATCTGGGGAAGTCCTATGCTAAGTGGCATACTGACTTTATAGCATTGAAGGAAAGAAGACCAGAAACATAGTCTGGGCAATTAAGTAGCCTGGGCAATTGTAGACTTACATCTTTTGTTTCAGTAAATCTAATTATAAGGATCTCTAGAGCTATTGTTATGTTCATGGTGTTTGAGTCACATCAGTTTAAAATACATGTCCCACCCAGAAAAGCACTTTAAAAGTGTTTAAACATATGAACACTTTCATTGTAGTCGGTGGAATTACTGAATGCTTACTGTCGAGCAGATGTTGAATCCCATGTTGAATCAGAGTTTTCTCACTGCTTTTCAGTGGATGGCACAGACCAGTATTTTTAAGAAAACTTCAACAAAACCCAACTGCATGGTTGAGTTAACAGTGAGTTTTGAATGCCAGTGAAATGGCTTTTCTTAATTTTAACAAACAGAATACCATGGGATTTTTAGTGCTTGCAATGAATCCCTTATCAACTTAGTTTAACACAACTAGAGTATAACAGTTCTTGACAGTTTACCCAGAAGACAGGAAACAGTGCTTTGTAATTGATCATAAGGAAAGGAAGACATATACATATTCAGTTTTTCAGATTAACCTTGGTGATGCAGGCTGCCCAATTTACAAAGAAAATGGTGATAGACAAATAAAAATATAGAATCATAGACTCAATTAGGTTGGAAAAGACCCTTAAGATCATCGAGTCCAACTGTAAACCTAACACTGCCAAGCCCACCACTACACCATGTCCCTAAGCGCCACATCTGCACGTCTTAAATACCTCCAGGGATGGCGACTCAACCACTTCCCTGGGCAGCCATGACTGTTTTAAGTTGTTCAAAACATTAAATGGAAAGCAGAGCTCTAAAACTGAAGAAAGTGTCTCAAAGTAAAGAGGGGGAATTTGTAGAGAAACACTGGAAAAACAGCTTCCTCTGCAACACTGATCCTAAAGAGCTCTAATGAGCCCAGGAAGCTAAAACAACTGTTCTGAATCACCACTACTTGACTCTAGCAACCTCAGCACAGTAAAGAAATGTATTCTCCAAAAGTGAAGCTGTTAAGTCTTCCATGGCAATACACTGTACAGCAAGAGTTCAGCATTCCCTTGGTCTATCTGTCACATATTTAGCTTTGTGTGGTGGCCAACAGGTATCTGATAGTAATGATGGCTATCATGTCACAGTTTTATTATGTGTAGCCTCAGAATCTGAAATACTTATTGCAAAGGCTTTCTGTACAGACAGCCTCAAGATGGAAATGAGACAGAAGCAGTAAGGAGAACATTCCATGTAAAACAAAATAATAATATCCTTATTTGGTACTCATATGCTAATCTACTGTTTCAGAAATCTTCCCTGCTGTTTAATGTGCCTATCATATGAATGTCCATATGGTTATTTCCTGTTCCACAGCAGCTGATGAGTAGAGAGGGTACCTGATAGTAACACTTCCTCTCAAGTGGAGATAAAAGAAGGAGGAAAAATTCAGAAAGGGCTTCCACTGTCTGTGCAGGGATTTCCTATCTGCTGGCAAGAAGCAAAACAGAGAGGAGTAACAGCTGGCACCAAAGGAGCAACAAGTGAGGATAAACCTACTGTTTTTGTGAGTGTATGGACTCTTTTGCTATTCCACTGGAAGCAGAGAGTAGGATTTAACAGCTGCTACTGCTGCTTCATAAATGCAACTCATGCAGTTAAGATATTTATCGTGGTGTATATGGTAGAAACATCAAACCACTTCGGAAGATATCCACTTAGCTTTAAGTGAGGACATCTACTCTAATGGTCTCTGCAGCTGCATCATTTTTAAGAGTTTCTTTAAAGAGGAGGGCCTGATGACAGAGATGTAGGTCTAAGGATGGGAAAAATAAAGACTGTTATAAAGAACCTAGGGAATCAAGAAAATGACTTCTGAAATCCCCAGATTCTTAAACTCCCAAATGAAAATGTGGGTTACTGTTAACAGCTTAGTCTGAACTGTACTCAGAGGTATATCTATTTCCAATATGTGGGTGTTAGCAAGTAATGCAACATCTTAACATGTAAATAACAATGAGTAATAGCTGGATTGTTCTGTGACATATGGAAATCAAGTGTAAGACTCAGAAGTGATGCAGTTAAACAGTACACATCTGCTGACTGTATGTCAGCACATTCAGTTACAGAAGGGCAGTGGAAAGAAAGTGAATAATAAAAGAACTTTTACCAAACAACCAGTGATCAAACCTGGCTGCTTTCCAACTGCTTTGTGATAGCACAAATCTAATTGTACAAAACTTCTTTTTACCAGTAGTACCAATTCTGAGTCTGATTGCATTTTAAGTGGTGGATTAGAACATGTCTAAGGACCACATGCATATCCACAGCTCAAGAAAAAATTTCTCCCTCACTTCCTTCTTTCAAAAGGTGTAAGAATCTTTATTTTCATATTGCCTTTTCAAAGACTCTTCTGGGTTCTGAAGGGAAATAGTTAATTTCCAAGAAAAAAACATTTTCACCAAGTAACTTCATAAGGAACCAAGCTGTATTTCTCATGGAAGTCACCAGGTGGGAATAGCACAGCCATTTAGAGTTTGTAGGCAAATAATTTTAGAAAAATGTTAAAAGTAATCTCCAGCAAAAGACAATGGAAACTGAAGAATTGGAGAGCTATGATTACTTCTCCTATTTTACAAGCTATTTATATTTACTGTTATTTTCATTGCTTCCCTGCCCTCCTTTCAGACTCCTTCGTCTTCTTCTATTTGTTATATGTAGCTGCTCAGGAACAGGTCTAGGAACAGTCAAGTGTGGGCAGAGAAACTTCTATTCTACCTGCACTCAGGCTGGCCAGGTTGAAGCCAGCTCTTATGCAGAAGCTGTGTAGCTACATTAATGACTGAATCTGTGCTAACATGCTGTCACCCACAGTCTGTGTCTCAGCAAGCCAGGTGGGCTACCCAGCTTCCAAACCATGCTGGGCATGCCCATCCAGCACTGGGCTGGCAGCAGTTAAAATCTCCTCTCACACGTGCCATGGGCTGCTCCTCTACCTTTCTGCTTGGGCTGTGGGTTCAGACCAGCCATTTCTCTGACATATGCATGAGTCTAATCCTGGGCAGCTCTCAGCTCTTCTCCTTACTTCCAAGTCCAGACTGGCCGAACTTCCCTTGTAAGCCCAAGTGTGCGTATAAGAGTGAGTGGAGACCAGCTGTGCCTCGTCCTCACTGATGTACTTGCTGATACTGACGGGCAAGTGATGCTGTGCATGTCTAATACACCTCAGAAGGCCTCTCATGAGTGGAGTCCAGTACCCAGAGTCAGTTCTTCATACAGCCGGCTGGGACAGTTAGTGTTTCAGACAGGTGAAAGAAGCACATGCCAAGTGTCCCACAGATAAGCAAGGGAGAGTGCTCACTGACTGGTATCAGCCTGGCTTTCCATCCCCCTCAGGAGCTTGGATGCCTCCATCCATTCCAGATTTGCTGTCTACACACTTCCCAAAAAGGCTGAGGCCTTTTAAAGGAATAAGCAGGTCACATCATTTTTTTGTTTCAAATATAGCCAGAAGAAAACACAGTGGTGTTCAGCTTTTAGATAATAACTTTATTACCTACACCTCCTTGGCCCACAGCTCCCCTTTGAGTTCTATAGCTCCTCCTTCCTAAGCTATCTGTCTGCAAGAGCCTTGCTTTGGGTAGCCCTTTTGTTCTGGTACTCCTGCCTTCTAATGAAAGAAATTAGTGTGGTTTTGAGCCATAGACAATCTTCTTGCCTTAACTTGACTTCTATATGAGGGAGAGAACTCTGCACTTAGAGGCCCTATTGCATCTATATTATGCTATTTCATCCATAGACAAAATGTCTTAAAAAAAGAGAGAGAATAGGAGCAAAGTAAAAGGAAGGGTTTGCATAACACATTTCATCCACTTACCTGGGTTCAGTACTATTTCAGAGTGAAATTAATTCAGCATGTCCAGAAGAACATTTGATCACAAGGCCCCTACGGAAAAATTGCCTCACCTCATGCAAAGACCATTTATCTTCTAATCATCTGCCTCCTTGCCTCTAGCCCCTAGTATTTCAAAATTCCTCTTGTGCTCGGAAGAATGCCCGCACCGATCAAGATGATTGGCCTGCAGGCTGAATTTCCACTGTTCCTTAGGGAAGGAATTAGATCACACTCTCTTGCTGTAGACATCCAGTTGCTACCTCTGCTGACCTCAGCTATTGTCATGATCTGCCTAATAAAATCAATGCAATTTTTATGTGAGAAAGCTTTGCAGTTAGACAGAGATTAAACATACCCTTAGCAACGTCTCCAAATTAAATTTTCAGATCATAACTCTTTAGCCCCAGGCCATTCCCTAGTAAGCGTACTGGGCCAAATTAAATTTCTGAATGCACTGTTCAGAATTGGGTTTTTAGTATCATAAATATTAATTCTTTTATTCCTTATGCCAATTCTAAGAAGCCACAGCTAAAAGTACGTTTCAGCACTATGCATCAGCATAGCACTTCAAGCACCAACTACCTATAAGAGAAAACACTGTTTAAACAGTATCAGGATGGCTCCACAAGTTTAACAAGGGGAAAATGCAACAGAAATGGGTACAGTGAAGCACTGAGTAAATCACCTATTGTACAAGAAGCCCCATTTATAACACAAGAGAATGAGGTGCACATCAAGTAAATGTTTATTTCTGAAGTGAAATAATATCGAGAAAGCGTGTTTAGAGAAGCCACATGGCAAACACCAAGCAGTTCTGTAATCAAAGCACATACTAAAAGCAGCCTGTAGTGATGATAAACTGACGATAAAAATCCAGCCAGAAAAAAACACTCTACGGACTGTGATTAGGAAGAATAAACCATGATGTAATGAAGATTGAAACTGGCAGCGCAACACAGTAGAAATGTTCCAATGACAAAAAAGACTGGGGGAAAGAACCACAAATATGTAACAAAAACTGGATGTCACATTTGTGAAAAGTTTTATGTTCTTCTGAAAGAAAAAAGGGAGCTAAAATGAAACATACGAGTTGCTAGTTTCAGTATGGGAGTGTAACAATGTGTGTGAGTCCTGGGAGAAGAAACACAATTTGCAAGGCAGAAAAGTCTGGGATAACACAAAAACTAGAATGAAAACTACAGTGGCACCAACTATGTAACAATATAATAAAGATTTGTATTGTTCTAAAAATGTGGTTTCTTCCCTCCTTAACCAACAACCCCACCCCCGCCTCCCACTAAATAAACTTGAAACAAAAGGAAACGCAATAAAGTGAGAGAAAGTAAGAATTACTTCTCTGGAAATTGTCCCTACAGACACCTGTAGGGAACATCCTGTCACCTTTCACTCATAGTGCAGGGGCATTGCTACTGATATCAAAAGGACTGACGGATAATTTCCAGTATCTTCTTCTCCTACTCAAACAAAGCTATTAACAAACATTAATAGGCATTTCAATTTGCAGCAAGGACTATTAAATTTGTTTCTGAGGTGTCCTGGGTGTCACACAGACTTCTGGGTTTCCCTTTTGGGATACATAGGGATCACTATTATCTGGGAAAAGTAAGTCAATAGCTTGTAGCTGTACTATAGCCTGTGGTTTAGCCCTCATCTGCTGTCCATAAATTGTCTTTCAAGGAAAAAAAAAAGACAAAAAAAAAAGAGCAGCTTTTGGGATGGTATTTCAGTTCTGCTTGGAATTTTAAGCAGGTTCCCTGCAGAAAGTGATGGACTACCTGTGTGACAAGGTCAGAAGGGGACAGGTTTAGTCCTAGGGACACACTGCTTTCCGTGAATACAGTAGGCACACTGTGCTTCACATGAACTGACAGCAGCTGTCAGGATGACAAAGCAGCCCGAGTTTGTTGTTCTGTCTCTATGGTCTTTCTCTACATGTAAAAGTTCCCAGTTACACTAACATCCACTTCCAAAGATAGAAATACTGTGTTCACAGCTTTTCGGAACTGGTGCTTCACTGGTGCCATTCTTAAGCAGTATTGAATATGGAATAGAATATGCAGGGTGTTTTTGGCAGGGGTGATAGACACAGTTTCCTACAAACATACAATACTGGGGGTAATGAGAATGAATATTTGTGAATTCCAATACATACTCCCCTGCAAAATGCTTACAGGCATGCCCATTAATTCATTATTAGACTTCTCTATGCCAAGTACGTATGCCAATACGTAAAATTACAGGGAAGTGCGCACACTAACAAAAGACAAGTACAGAGATTTTTTTTCAATTGGCACAAAAAAAAATCTGTGCTTACTTTCCGCTAAGGAAACAATTTTTTCTTTAACACCAGCATGTGCTCTTCTACTTTATTTGGTTGTATTTTTGATTTTTGGCATATGTAATGAGCCTTAAGAGTTTTCCTGGTAGTGCTTTTTTCTGAGAGCTCTACATATCTTTATTTCTTCACTTAGCTTTTTCAAACTCAAAACAGACCTTTTAAAATAGACTTTTTTCTGTAATATGTTCATACTCTTAAATAAAATCTAGTACTGAGAGCTCTGCATCAACAGATTATCATGTTTTAGGATAGGTTGACACAGACCAGCAGTGCTAATTATCCTAATTTCTGCAAGGTCTCACCTTCAGCTGTTTCTCTGGCAGTCACTGTCTAGATATTATCTGAAGCAAAACAGCTCCCTATCAGGCTGATATGTACAAAAAGTGACTACAGACAGAGGTAAAGTGGGGAAAACAGTCATAAGAAATACATTTAATAAAACATTCTATGTTTTATTAAAAGATTCTGTAACAAACTACTTGTATGTGTATATAACTGCTTCATTTATAAGCCTCCCTCCCTTTTCTATTTTGCATCGTTCTCCAGACAATCTCAGAATTGCAACTTTGTAAAATACAAAGACATGTCTTAAACTTTCTTATTGTTTGCCATTTGGAATTCAATTCCAGTTTAATACATAGGAAGGTGCTGGCATGTCACACTGCAGAGTCATTAATTGCATTTGCACTGTGGTATTCTGTAGTTGGGATGCTAGCCTCCTCACAGCACAGGCATGTGTAACTCCCATTAATGTTAATGATGTTAATTTACACATAGGAAGCTCAGGCTCTCTAAGAAGGTAATATGCTACCCTTGGATACCCTTTTACTTTCTTCTGTCGTCACAATTTCACATTAGGCACTTTCTAAATGCACGCTTACACACAAATCCAGAAAGAACATAGTTTTCCTTCTTTGTAACTACTTCAATTACAGGATGTTAAACAATAACACAAAGCAGTTAGTTTTTTAGGAGGGGAAAAGGAAAGCATTTTCTGTACAGCAGTACAGCACTCCACAGGAACCGATGTCATTTCCCACTGATCTCTCATTACTTGTGATTAGGGCCCTCACACTGAACACCCCCAGCAAGCCAACCTCGCAATGTTTGTAATAATAGTAATTAATCAACATTTAGCACTTACACAGCATTTCTCACCTGTACATCTGAAAGTGTTATAAAAAAAGATGCGGGAGCAAGCTTGTACAGTGGGGCTAACACCCAGGTTAGGTGAAAATCAAGATCACCGATAACTTGCCTCTGGGCAGCTCTGTTTCTCTTGTTAAGTCTATACTGCTAAATAAGAGAGGGACAAGCACTGATCAGTTGTGCTAAAGCCAAGTGGCAAGTGGTGCTAAAGCTAGTGTTGACACTGCTTTAGTGCTTGCCACCCCTGGCAGACATTTATCTTCAAAAGACCCTATTTAAGTGGTTCAAAACAGCCAGGCAGTGAACTAACAATGAAATTTTGTAGATAATCACAGCACCCAGTGCTGTAACACATCGCCTGGACCTCTTCGTTCACCATGTTGATGCATCCTTCTCTGCTGGTATCTTTGACCTGACATAGCTGTCCCTGGTGATAATCTCCAAGCCTACTTGTCCCTGCTGATAATCTCCAGCCTCCTAACAACAATGAGCTATCCATTTAATATAATTTATTGTAATGATAAAAGAAAATTTTTTCTCACTTCTTAAATGCCTTCCCAGTCTTTGAGATTCCTTTGCAATATTATTCTTTGAGTCATGTCAATCTTGCCTGAGAAAAACTCATCTCTACTACTAGGTGGAAGAAAGCAACCAAATAATGAAAATGAAAAACAAACAAACAAACAAACAAAAAAAACTGGTCAAAAATTTCACCAAAGGAAAAATATCAAAGTATTCCGGACTGTTGAAGAACACTCAACATCTTAATGAAGTCTTCACTCTGCACTCCAACAAAATGCAGAGAATTCTAAGGTGCTCATACTAAACCATGGGATAAGAAGTTATGGTAAATTTATCATGACAATTATTTAGAAAAAACGGCATTGTTGAATTTCAGGATCTTCTCCCAAATATTTCACGAACACATGAGATACCATTAGATTAATATATTGCTCATCAGGAGTTGTTTGAATGTCTTAGTAGAGCAGCTAATTCCACCTTTAAACTCAGAAACAACAAAAAAAAGATTTACTGACTTTGTTCTCTGTTATATTAGGTTATGTACAATGCTTCCTTCTGCTTCCTAGAAAATGGTAACGCTGCAGTTTTTTATATGAACCTTCATTTTTCTTCCTGAGTTCACAGAAGAAAGGAAACTATCAATAATAATTTCTTCTGTTCTGATAAATGTAGATGATGTTCTGATGCCTTTTAGCTTAGCTTTCATAGCAAAAAGTCTTTCTTAGTGAGACTTGTAAGTTTGGCAATCAGATTCATGCATGAAGCAAAACAAAAGGGAACTCCAAAGGAGCATTATAGTCATTGATCATGGCCATTGTGAAACAGGTCAAATCTTCACATGCAGCAGCAAAGGTAGTACAATCACACTTTGTCTTTGTAAACACTGCCTGGCATTAGATTAAATCTATTCATAAAACACTTCAAAGGCATTTCAAAAGCTACAGCTGACAGTTCTCTTCCCTAACAGGATAGAGTCTAAAGCCTGGCTCAGCCAGTCTTCATTTGGGATATACGACAGGGAAGCATAAATCAAGCTATTTTCACCATTTTCCTGGAGCCAGCTGGATGCCACCTTTACCTCTTGGTTTCTCAGGGAGTGATCTAATGGGAGACCTGGCTGACAAGTATTTGAAGGTGTTCCAGAAATTTACCAAGGCTGATACTTCTACACTGCATAGCATGGTGGCAAGAGGTCTTTAAAGCTGACTTTAACTTGCTCAATGCCTTTACCACCACACCTTCCTTTCAACAGAGAGTAGTGAAGAAGTAACCAACAAGAAAAAAAGAGGAAAAAATAATCAACATGTTGTCTTTATGTTAGCTGGTTTATCACCTGTCCAGTGGTGAAGACTTGCTTTCTTGGAACAACCTAGAAAATGCTAGGATGCAGAAGCTGTCAACACATTTCCTTGCCCCACCACTGACTCCTCCAAAGAAGCACGGACACTAGCACCGCATGGTGCTTCCCTGCAGTGACTGGAGCACAATCATGGAAAAACGCAGCTAATGTACAACGTAGGGTAATTCAGGGTTTGCTTTTTATGTCTCCCAGTTTGGGTTTTGTAAGAGATTTTTTGTTCTTTTCTTCATTAAGAGAAAAGTAAATCACCATTTGTAAGTGCAAGTCCATTTTGACACCTCTGCATATCCTTACAGTTTCAGACATTGTGTGTGGGATACAGCCAGTGACACTTAGTGGTGCCAGCTTTGTGGATTGAAGAAAGAGTTTCGTATTCCACAAAGACATACCACTGCTTAATATTCTGCTGCAAAGCTCAGAATGCTGTTAGCTACAGGGAGTCACTATTAACTGTTTTCACACATGGAAGAAAGTGCTTTAGATTACAAAGATTTTCAGCATTGCTACAGTTGGTACGAAATAATTGTAGAGTTTCTTTATTTCCCCTTTTCTTTTATAGAACGGAAAGAGAAAAGAACACTTATGAAAATGCATGATCCTGCTGAGCTGCTCCTGAGGGCCATGGGAGGAAGAGGGCAAGGTTTAGTGGTTATTGGCATGGGTTTGTATTCCCAAGTAGATAACAGAAAGAGAAAAGTTGTTGCACAATTTCCAAAATACTTTGCATAAAGATGAGTATTTCTTTAGTTACAGAAAATGTGTAATATGTAAACTTTTGAAGATTTTCCTATTACTAAACCAGCTCAAATTTAAACTCCTTACTCTTAAGAATGAAATGTTTTTCTCTAACTTTGAATTCAGTTTTCTAATGATTCACTGTGTACTCCAGTTAATCTATTTGTTCTGTTGACAATCATGAGCTATTAAATCCAGCTTGTTTTTTTCTTTTTCAGATGAAGGTCTTTAAAATGTATGTAAGTGCTCTTAGTTTGAAGGGGTCTCAGGCTGGAAAAGGTGGTTGGGGTTTTGTTGGGTTTTTTTTACATTCCTTCATTTTCTAGCATAATAGCATTCATTTTGAGTTTTCTGACTGATCCCATTGGCCTAGGCACACTTATGTGCTTTCTGTAGAATTATCTAATGAAACGAACATCTGCATTTTAGGGATCAAAGAAAAGGAAAACTCAGAAGTCAGGGCAGGCAAAACAACTAAATGTTCAGATCTCATAAGTCTGCAAAACAATGTAAGAAATCTTAATAGAAAATGTTTTTTTGAGACCTTTGGGATTTCAAATATAAATAGATGGTTTACGTTTCAGCTGAACCTTGAGAGCAAATTAAACTTTGTTCTTTTTTATTTTATACTAAATATTTCACATCTTGGTCAAAAAGATCTTCTTGGCATTTGATAATTTGATAGCATCTGCTTTGGTAGCATAGTGTCAATACAGTCCTTGAAACTGTGCACACAGTTGTGAGAAAGAGTAGAATTATTATGGATTTTTTTAAATCAGGATGAAATAAAGTAAAAATCTTTCAGTTTTCAGTCAAATACATATCAAGAAACAATTCTTCTATATGATGGAAACTGATATAAATTAAACTAAACCAAAGGAGTCAATACCAGTTCAGGATCTAAAGGTCCATGACATAAAATAGGATATTCTATCAAACACTTTCAAAACATGAGAAGAAATGTGCTCAAGCAACTGACTCTTCAAATGCTTTATTTAAGGGAAAAACATCTTTAATGTTTACTTATCTCTATGCCCTATCAATATCTTTATTACCTATGTGAATCTGAGACAGGTCCACTTGTCAAAGCCATTACAATATATTATGCCCACACAGAAAATATCTAATTAAAGGAATGCCTTGTTGACCCATGGTCCTGGGCTTGTTTCACAAGCAAAAGTATATTTAAAACCTCTAACAAAAGATGAAATATGACAGAATTGTCAGGGAGAAATGTGTCAACTCTTCTTTTGTTTCAGTGTTTTACTGCATTTTTTAATTGATTTAGTCTTCAGGTATAACCATTTTTGTTACTTGCTTTCTCAGACAGAAATAAATTATGTTTTACAGGACACAATGAATTTCACCTTTTTAATGCTGGTATTCCATTTCCACAACCTTAAGGTGACATTCCCAAAATCCTCCTGTTCGTTTGACATCAATTTTCTGGTTGAAAACACTGATTTGAAGGCTTGCTATGACACAAGCAAGACTTAAAAGAATCCTAAAATATATCCCATGAAGATTCTTCTTACTAAATATAATTGATGTACACATCATGTGAAGTAAAAGCAATAATTGCTATTTGTATAAAGTGTATTAGAGATGTGTGTTGGAAAACAAATGGGGAAAACAATTGAGCAAGTTTGTTACAAATAAATGTGACATCTAGGAGCTCTGCATTTAGAATCAGACTAGGGCTCCTACTTAACTGGGTCTGTGAGACCCAGGCACACTGTAGGCAGTTGCCAACTTTGTGGATAAGAGGCATGAATAACCTGCCCCTGAGGACATCCAGCATGTCTCTTCTACACAGCTCACCTAATCAAAGGAAATAGGCTCTAAATGCAGGTGGGGAAAAAAAAAAAAAGAGGAAGTAGGAGGGCAAATGCCTCGGGAATTTGCAAAAACATTCAGAATTGTTCATTTTTGTACTGAGATGAAGTTCTGAATCTTCCAAAGTCAGCTTAGTCCTGGCTACTTCTATAGGGCTCTAAGAACTTTGCATAGAATCATAGAATGGTTTGGGTTGGAAGGGACCTTTAAAGGTCACCTAGTCCAAGCCCCCTGCAAAGAGCAGGGACATCTTCAACTAGATCAGGTTGCTCAGAGCCCCATCCAATCTGACCTTGAACGTCTCCAGGGATGGGGCATTTACAACCTCTCTGGGCAACCTGTTCCAGTGTTTCACCATCTTCATTGTAAAAAATTTCTTCCTTATATCTAGTCTGAATCTACCCTCTTTTAGTTTAAAACAATTACCCCTCAACCTATTGCTACAGGCCTTAGTAAAAAGTCTGTCCCCATCTTTCTTATAAGCCCCCTTCAAGTATCAAAAGGCCACAATGTGTCCCCAGAGCCTCCTCTTCTCCGGGCTGAACAACCCCAACTCTCTCAGCCTTTCCTGACAGCAGAAGTGTTCCAGTCCTCTGATCATTGTTGTGGCCGTCCTCTGGACCTGCTCCAACAGGTCCATGTCTTTCTTGTACTGGGGACCCCAGAGCTGAACACAGTACTCCAGGTGGGGTCTCACCAGAGCAGAGTAGAGGGGAAAAATCACCTCCCTCGACCTGCTGGCCACCCTCCTTTTGATGCAGTCTAGGATACTGTTGGCTTACTCGGCTGAGAGTGCATATTGCCAGCTCATGTCCAGGCAGTAGGACAGGCCCTCACCAAATATGTTTTGAGCAGCTTGTCTGGGAGCTCCAGATTTTGGAACAGAGTGCTGTCAGAAGGGTGGACAACATGGTGATGCCACTGATGTTGCCATTCAACAGAGAGGTGGCAATGCTGCTACTGGGACCAGGCAGTACTGAATGATCAGCTAGGGATAGTGAACTTCATAAACTGGAGGGAAGTCTTCGGAACTCTTGATAAAGAGCTGGCCTTTGACAATAAGGTTTAGCATGTCAGTTTCCGGTACTCCTTACCAGAGGAGGAGGCATTGTTTGTGCTGCTGTGCAATGGAGCCTTATCATCCCCAGATCTCACCAGGCAACCAGTATGAGCTAGGTAAGTGCAGAATGAGCCTGACTGTAGTAGAGATCCCCTTGATCAACAATGCACAGCAGGACCTCCCCTACTGCACAGGGACAGTTGCTGGCATTCTCATCCCATGGTGTGGCTCCTACTTGCACACCAGTGCCAAGTCCTACCAATTCTGCAGGCCTGCAAGCCCTACAGGGCCACTGGGGAGGATTCATAGGCACCGTTATCAATTACACCAGCTGCATCAGGGTCTTCTTCAACTCCACTCTCTTCCATTAAAGCCAGTCTGGGACCATTCTCTTGCCTGTGGTCCTCAGCCCAAGAGGGATCTGAATGACAGGTACCACTCACTACCTCCTGCCTTGAGTCACCTGCCCATGGGCTAAAAGCACGCTGCTGTTCATCATTGTGGCCCCTAACACTCACTCTGGCAGTGAGTCAGCCTCACTGCTGCACCCCACTTCCTAGCCTCAGCTCCCCCAGCCAGCCTGCTGTACCTATGGAGAGCCTTCGCCCATTAATTAGGAGAAATTGGGAAAAGGGACTGGTAGGAGGTTAGATGTCATAAAGACCTGCAAATCTCCATGTGATCCCTATTATTTCAGCCCCCATTTTTATTGCAGAAATGTGTTTTTTAAGTAACAGCAACATATATCCTGCAATGCCAATGCATCTACATGAAAAAGCTTACCTTGTTTAGCTGCAACCCTAGCTTTAGTGTAAGTGTCACAGTGTTAGGGAAGTTAGCTCTAGCCAAGCTACTTTGGGCCCTGCATCAGTTTGTCAAGAAGGGACAGCATCCAAGGGGATTATTTGCTGGTGGGGCTCTGACTGCTGCAGTCTAGGAGCAGGAGCACCAGAAATAGAATGGGGCTGAAAAATCCAGAGTAGCTGCTGGTGCCCTGGCTGGTCTGTAATCTCCACCTCCTGGAACAGCATGTTCACCTGTCCCTGAAACCTGCAGTCTCTTTTCTTGCTATCAGTCAAAGGTCTCCACAGAGTCCATATACTTCCTGATGACCCCCATTATTATGTCCAATATCTTCTGTTTGTTTGATCCTGGTTATTGTAAGAAGAAAAGGAAATGTGAAGCCATCACTGATGAGACATTCCCTTGGCTTGTTCTTCTTCCTCTGACTGCCTACCCCCAGCTACTAGCTGAATGAGGCAAAAGTACTCAGACCAGAGCTGACTCCTAGGATAAAGGTTGAATTCAACATAATTTAGTAAATGAACCAGATGATATGTAGTCATTAGGGACAAAAGCTTACAAGAAAGATCACAGAAATACTCATCCCTCTTTGAGGTATTCCATAGTAGCTTTTTAAATTGTGGTAAATACAGAATAAGCCTACTGAGTCATAGAGGGAACTGTAAATTGTTGGAGAAGGAAGATTTGGAGCATGTGTAGATGTATGGGTCATTATGCTCATTGGAGAATAAAAAGGAGTAAAAATTCTATAGATAGTTTTCTGGCGTTTTGGGAATCAGCAAGGACAGATGTAAAGGAAAGAAAGTTCTTTGTCATGAAATGATGTAAAACTGAAACATTTCTAATAAAGATAAAAAATTACTGAGGTTTGGGCAGTTCTTCTTTCTTATGAGCTACTTAATCTCTTTTTTTAACATCCTTGTTTGTTTTATATCTTGTTGAAGTCTCATTTCCTCTTTTGTATGCAACAGTAGTCTACTGAATACAAATGAAACAGGAAATTACAAAAGGAGAATTAATAACCATACTCAGATTCCATTAGTTCTACTCCCACTGCTTCTGTAACATCAAGATTGGCAAAGAATTAGAGAGGATTAATGATTCTTGCAGCTGCATCCCATTCAGTAAGGAACTGCTAACTATGCAGTACTGCAATATTACATTTATTGCTTTCTTAGAATATTCCTTTAATCTTTTCCATGTTTTCCCTCTTTCTACCCTAACAAAGGTGTTCAACTTAAACATGTGAGCCAATTGGTGGGGGAGGTTACTCTTGTAGCAGATATTGTTCTCCTTCTTACTGCAAATACTGTATGTAGAACTGTTTGCAGGGTAAGATCTGGTTTCATATGACTGTCATTACATGGTGAGATAGTAATCTGTTGGGTTTCAGACTGGGCAGGGTGGCTTTTTGCCTTTTTCAGTGGGAATCATTAAGCAAAATCCCTTAACAATTTTTGTTTTCTGAAAAAATTAAAAGCATGTCTCCATTTTAGGAAACTTCCAGCCTCACTTGTATATCTTGTGCTAAAAAGAAAATTATCCAAACTTTGGAACTTGTCATTCTTAGTCCTTACAGTGCCTCACAGCTGAGACTCACAAATAAGCTTTGGTTCTGTGTTGCTCAGTACTTCAGTGCTGAGGAGTTAGGCAGCTGCCTTAAAGAACCTGATTTGAAATCCCCACACATCTTTGCTGAGCATATGAATGACACTTAAATACACTCAGCAATTACTGCAGATATTTTACAGATTAAAAGTAGCATGATGGGAGAATTTAGAATTTCAAAAAGTGGTATAATGATTGAAAAATATGCTCAGAAATAATTTTCAACTTTTTACACAAACTTAATGGACTGTGTTCATACTCTTCCTCCTTAGGTTAAGGACAGCATGTTCAGGAAATAATGGCAATGAAGAGGGAACATAGAATCCTAATAGCCATGTAAGATTTCTGCTTATTTTTATAAGCTTTTAAAAGGGTTACAAGTTTCTGATGACCTTATATATAAGGGATAAAAATCCTCAGTTTTCTGCACCAGTGTAGGTATGAAAGTGTACACAGAGAACTTGAACTTTTCAACTGAAATACATTCAAGATAAACTGCATGGCCAGTATATGTCTGTAGGTCTTACACTGTTGTCAAACATGAACTCAGACCCTTCCACAAATAATAACTGCAATGTATTAGAAGAATAATATTTAGCGATTAGATCTCTAGGTATTTCCTTCACAACAATGTGAATCTGGAAATGACCACACTGGGCTAAATAAAAAAATCCGTGTAGCTCTGTCTCCTGTCTCCAGCAATGGCCACAGGCAATTGAGATAAATATAAAAGACTGAAGTTTGATATTTCGTTACAAATTTTTGCATTTAAAATTCATTGCAGGCAAACACTTAGAGGTACAGATTTGCAATATTGTCAATCTATTTCTACTGGAATGCTTGATTTAGAAGAGTGGTATGTCAGACTGCTTTCCACCAGAAAGTAAGTCTTACCATTCTTACATGTGATAATCTAAGTTTTTAAAAGCACAGTAAAATGTTATCTGCCATTTTGTGAATTGTTTCCAATATCCTAGTGTACCCAACATGTAGAAAATATAAAAAACTTTCAACAGTCAGGCTTCTTGGAGCAACCTATGCTGAGCATCCAAAACCTCTGATACACAAAATTTCCCTCATATTTTCACAAAACCTAGTTCATGACTATTTAGTTAAAACTGTGTTTTAAAAACAATTTTAAAGTCAATTCCTTTCCACAGAGTTTAAAACAGCTTTTTTCCAGTGTTGTGTGCTTTTTAATATGTATATAAAGAAATATTGGAATTGTGAATTTTAACTTTGTTTTACCTAAAATTACTTTTTATTATCCTAAAATATATAGTAACTTAGAGTGAAAAAATCTTATGATACCTCAAATGGAAAATGTTTCAGATGTTGATCATTTGTGTTAACCTTTTTTAGTAGGAATATTTATCCATTCTATTTGTTATTTCAAAAACCAAAACAAAACAGGAAAAAAGTAAATTAAGTCAGTGATACAATACTTTTGATGTATAACACGTGCAACTTAGAGCTAGAAGCCATAAGAGTTAGAGCTTGTCAAACTCTAGTGTAGATTTTGTGCTAAAGTGATACTGGGAGTTGGCAGGTAACCGCTGATGGAATAGGTTTTGGACCTGGTGTGGAATTTCATTATGGTTACATTAAAAATGGGAAAAGAAAATGATGTGCAGTTATCTAAAAAGGTTAAGGAAATCATCCAGACTAAACCAAGGCTAGGTGTCAGAATTTATGCCCTTCTTATGTTTGTTTTTTATATTTAGGGATTACTGAACTAGACCTCAAAACAGGACTGAGTTTAGCATCTTGGGGATGTAAGAAAACTACAAGCTACAGTAAAAGAAGTGTTCACAGGTACCTAGTGAGCTGCAGAGTTCATTTTAAGTTTAGGCTTAGTCTATTGTTTAGGAGAAACTGAGTTAGTTTAATGCAATAATGCAAATGAATCAGAAAGAAGTTCCATGGCATTGAGGTCCATTAGCTCCTTTCATCTCCAGCGCAACTGTAATCTGATGAAAAACCTTGGCTGTAGCTGTGTGCCTCTGACCCCCTCTGATACCATGGTCTAGCAATATCTCTCAGTGTGAGATGAAGCCAAACCTGCAAACCTAAGCCTCATTAAAGCCCTGTCCTTGTTATTTCTCAAACATCCTTCTTCTGTGTAAGTGGTGTTATGTGGTGACTATTGCCTTAGCTCCCTCTAAGACTTTGTTTAAACTTAGGTCACTGCCGCAGTCAGCAATGAAACAGAATTCTCATCCTGCCCAGAAATACCAAAAACTACAAAATACCAAAAATTATGTTTAAAACCTATACTGGCTTTTTCATGTCACCTGATCTAACTGGTAATCTTATGCAAGGTTATAAATTTAACTAATGTAACTTCAGAAGGGCTATGGCAGCCCGTATAATGTGTCTTAGCAAACTACCACTTTTGGGTGGAACAAGAGTGTTTGGCACACTTCTTGACAGAAATCAGGACTGGCACCAGTGTTTGGTTTCCAGCCAATAAGATAAGAGAAGCTGTAGTGCCTAGCTGCAGAGTGTGTTGCCAAGCTAAGTTTTGGGGGTCATATAAACAAAGACCACATGTTTACATTTAAATTGGTGGGATTAGAGTATAGAAGTAAGACAGAGGCTTGGATTTGTGTAAAAGTGAGGTTGATGCTCAGGGTACAGGGAAAAAAAAAAGATATGAAGACACGTGAGATAAAAGATTAAAAGGTGCAGCAAGACACAGCAGTGGGCAGAGACCAACTTGGTGCCTAAGCACCATCTTGTGTGAGGTCAAGAGGGACCACAATGTTGGCATCAGAGTACAGACATGGCTACAAATATGTAGACAACACACAGCAGCTTCTCAGAGTAACAAGCAGCTCATTGAGGGGCTGCCAGGAAAGCTTAATGGCTTGTGCCATAAAGAATTTCTGACAACACGTGGAAAAAAGAGAGAAACTTTTGAAATGCTAAAGTTGTATTATTTTTCCTTGGTTTACTATCACAAAATGACATTAAGGCTTTACTTCTAAAGCTGCTTGGAAGGTTTACTTATGATAATACTAATGAATTATGTTACTATTAGAAGTTTAAATTCTCCTTTCCCACTCATATTACCTCAATTGATCTTCATGAAAATACTCCAACACTGCATGTTGACAGTAGTTTCCATGCCATCAGAACCTCTCATGTTTCCTATATAGGTTGTATTTCTTGTGCTCTTCACTGTGAAGAGTAATTAGTCTCAAAGGAAAACAGCATGGAACTGAACAAGAACTGAGCAATCCAAATGGAAAAAGTAGCCAAGTAATCAATTTAACAGTATAAAACTTCCTTTAAAAACAAAATATGCATGATTATACAGAAGTCAAAACAGGCTGACAGACACATAATGCTACTCTGATATTTTTATTATTTGGCAGCTATGTTGAGTTGCACTAACAGGCATTTTAATTTTATGAATGTAACTGGCATCAGAGAGATGGACTTGTGATGGAAACAATGATTAATTCTCCCACAGGAATCAGGGCATTATATAGAGTTCAATTTAGTCACTAAATTTCTGAAATCCTAAGCAAAACTAGGCAAAATCTTGGTTTTATTAAAAGAGAGGCAGAATATAAAATAAATAACATCTTATAAGAGAAAACACTTCTGAAATGCAGTACTAGTACTGTATACAATAATGCTAATTATCTTATGTCTACTAATAATATTTATTTGTAACAGAGATCATGATAAATAAGAAGAGCTTTTGACACGTTACATGTTCTTAAGAAGCCACAGTAAAATAGGAGCATCATTGCTTGCTTTGTTTGCATCATTGCCCAAACTTTGAGAAACACTTTAAGTCTCATACAGTTTATATTTTATAGTGTATTATAAGCAAAGATAAAATAACTTACTTTTTAGAGGGTTTGAGTTACTCTGAACTTTTGTAATGTGATGAGTGCTCTTGACAGGCCGCATTTCACACAACTAAAGTCTTCTAATCTACAGGACAACAGAAATGTTTTTTTCCTTTGGAATGGGATTCACTCAGATGCAACCACATTGAACAGGGGACAAAACATGTATATAGTCAGTTACTAGGAAAGATGTTTTAAACAAACTAAACTGTTGGTTCAATATGTTTCACTTCTAGGGCAGAGAGAGATTTAGCCACTTTGAAGGAATAGTGGGAAAAAGGTCAAATCATTGACACAAAGCAGACAGTAATTTTTATCTTATTTCTATTGTCGTTTCTGTGTTATGAAAAATAAAGGTGTTAAGAAAAATCAGAAAAGCTCCTTTGTTCACTCTTTGTCTTTAACAATTTTGTGATATAAGATTCAGAAAGTAATCTGAATTATGGAAGTATCAATGAGATTCACTCTTTGGATTGTGGAAAATCACTCTTTATGCTTTTGGGCCTGCCTATACATTTACTCAGTTTAAAGATTAATTTTCTGCTGAGGGAATTCTACTGGTTAAGGAAAGTGACTTCCTCTCCGGGACAGGGAAGCAAGTAAGCAAGTCTGATTATTTGATTAATTTTCTGTAAATGTTTAGGTATTTTGTAACAACACCCTAGTTCTCAAGCTAACTGGTAATGACAGAAACATCTCTGAAGCCTTGCCATACAGAATTATAATTAAAACCTGCATTGAATTCACAACCAGAAAAAAAGACTATGTCAATAATTCTGTCTTGCCTTAGTTCTGAATTGTTTAATTAAAATGGTTTAAAGAAAAAGGCTAATGAAAAAGTCATTGTCTAGTGCTTTCTTGAGCAATAATTATGTAGGAATAGACCTCCTTCCTTTTCAGCTCAGTAGAAGAGTAATCTTCTGTCAATTCATCTTTACAAACAACTTGCAATTGTATCCACGTAATTCTTCAAAGCAGGAAGTCCAAATCCAAAATATGAGAACCAAAGGGGACTATCAACCCAAGTCCTATGTCAGTCTATGAGGAATCTCATCAAAACCAAACAGCTACACAAAAGCTTGTCAGTTATTAAGCCATCTGGGTGCTTCAGTTTTACTGATGAAATCTGAACAGGTCCCAGACTACAAAGTATGCTGAGTGTCTGCCTTCTGGACACAGATCCCTTTGAAATGTCTCAAGCTAGGTCTTCCCACAAGAGTTCTAAAAAATCTTGGTTATAAAAGGTTTCAGTTGTGCTAGAGCTAGCTAAAATACATATTTTAATATTCCATATAATCATTTGTAGGGCAAGAAGTGCTTCTTCCTCTTTTTGTTGCTTCTGGCTGTCTCTCTGATGTGTAGTCTCCCTCTGTGAGCAACTACACGCATCCTGTATTGCCCAGCTAAACTTCATTTTCAGGAACATGTTCACTGAATAGTTTAGAAAGTGGCCCAAATCAAAGTTCTGTTAGAAGCATCTCTGGGCTGTGTCAGTCTCACATTTGTCTCTCTGCACAAATGTGTTCTCAGTTTCCTGTTTTCTTTTGGTATATTTTGTAATACTCTCTTTGACTGGCAATTTCCTGCATTTCTTTTTATGCTGTTGGCAATTTTATTTTGTTTCCTGATGCAGCTCAATCAGAATTTTCCTAGCTTTAGCAGGCTTGTTAAAATAATCACTTTATATATGCTATCTGTCTCTTCATTTAACATGAATATTACTTGATGTACATTCAGAGTATATAATGAGCAAGGAAAGAGTCTGCAATGCACAAACCAGAAGGAAGCACAATTACATTCCTGAAAGAGTTAGCACTGTTACTGGATAGCTGAAAACCAGAACTCAAGGAGATCAGATAAAATCAAAGCCTGAAAATTTTTCCAAGCTACAACAATCAGTCTGAATCTACAGCATCTTTTCAGTGAATAACTAACTTTATTCCGCAGTGTGTTTCCTGATACTATGTGGCAGTGACCCAAACAAATCCAGTGGTCTGGCTTTTGGAAGTTAAAACTACCACATTTCCACTATGTGGCAGAATATATCATTTCTCATTGTCATTAAATCCAGTTGGTTCTGCGCTCCATAACACAGGAAGAAATGGAACATAGTACAGTATGCCCCACATCAATAATCTCGTACGTTTTCTTAACAGAATAGCAATTAACAGCTATATGTCTGAGGAGTCATTAATGGGTCATTGTGCAGTTTGTATAAGTATCATTTGGTGTGCATGAAATTTGGCTCTGTGAGCCAGCACATGGGCTTATTTAATATGCAGAATGAGTTCTTACACAATACACAAAACCGTGTGCTTCCTGTCTGCCCAGAGGTGAATTTCATTTGCATAACTCTCCTGGAATACAAAAGCTTACTTTCTTGAGCTCATGTCCTAGGCACACAAATGAGAAGTGTTTCAAACCATATGCATGTAATATAGAAGTCATAAAACTGTATATTTGTATTTTCTCAGTGCTATGTATTAAGGTATCACTTAAGTAATTACATAAGTAAGGCAATAATGTTACTGAAGTAATTACATAAGTAATGTATTACTGTAAGAATATAACAATAGTGTGAATATTTTAAGTCCTTTAATCACTGATATTTAGAAAATCAACTAGAATTTTCTACAAGAGTGCATCAATCTAAATCAGAAAGGGACTGTGAAAAGAGCAAATTGAAAAAACCACAGGTCGTTACAGGTACTTCTTAAAAGAACTCTTGGAGGACATCTTCTCCAAGATCCCTGTCTCCTATGCATTGAACACCTCATTTCACCAACTAGGAAGTGCAGAGATCAAAAGGAAATGAAACATTTACTGTTTTCCAAAATCAAAGGAGGGCTAGAACCTAAAAACTTGCCTTTTGATAACTGATCTTTTATCTGAAAAAAGATATTACCTCTTCCTGCAAACCATGTCTTGCCAGAAGACAAAATAGTTCTGAGATGGGAGAGTTTCATATGTTAACAGCCAACAAGCCACCAGAGAACTTTTTCTAGGCAGCAACCTAGACAAATTATATTATGTCAGATTAGGAGAATGCTAAATTTCAGTGAAAAAGTAGATTTGATTATGGCTCAGTTTAAGTTACTTTTCCCTGCAAAATGCTTTTGTTAGGAGACATGTGTTGTTCCAAGCAGACTACTAATTAGTGATCAAGTGACTTCATTAGTCTCAGAGTTAACAGGCATGGTTTTTTGGACCAGCATATTCTGAAGTAAGTCAGAAATGACTGACTACCCTATACTGAGGGCTGTTGTATGTTGTAGTGTTCATCTTCTTCCTTTTTCATGTGAACAAATGCCGAGTTTTGTAACAAATGGAAAATTATACATGGCTTTTAAAAAAAATTGCAGGCATTTTTTCATAATAATATGTTGTTTACATATGACCTGTTGCTACACTCTAACTACCTTATTGTTTGGTCAACCAGCTGGCAGTTGCAAGTGTGCAGACTGCTTTTCACATCCCAGTGTTAGCAGCTGGGAAGGGGGGCTGTGCACTGCTGTGTAGGTGTTACACTCCACCTTAGCAGGGGCTACAAATCGACTGCCAAAGGAAAGAATGCCAGATCTTGATGGTGAAACACAGAGCTCTAAATGAAAAGCCAGACCGTAGTTTGTTCTGGCGCAAGAAGCTGGACAGGGTGTCTGTCTCAATGGGGTCACTTTGTCAGGCTAGCTACCCCTAGGCCCCCCCATCACCCACTTCTGCAGCCAGGAACAAAAGGAAGTAACAAGTGTCTTATCTGGCAGCAGGAGACAGCACTTGTAAAGACAATGTAACTCCATCTGCATCCAATATAAACCACTGCTGGTAAGAAAACAAAGATCATTCTCCCAATTTGGATATAAAATGTCTGAAAACTCAAGATGAAGTGTGATATATTATTGCAAAACAGTACCATAATATGCTGGATGCAGATTAAGGTAGCATCACATAATAGAATCCAAGGATGACATTGTGATTTGAATAAATGTGTCAAAACCCCCATGCAATTTCCCTAAAAATCTGCCTAGATTTTGAAGCAGAGAGAGTCAACATCAGTTAGCCTATCTTCACTACCAACTTCCCATTTTACTGTGATGCAGCTGTATTGAAAGAGTGCCAGTGTTTATCTACTTGTTTGTGAGCCATTTTTCCACTTGCTCAAATAATTTCTTGCAAATGACTTGCAAATACTTTTTTTTTCAGCAGCTAACTTATCCAGTAAAGTCTTTTTAAACTAAACAAAAACACTTTTCCCTTCTCCTGTAACTGCATGAATTTTTCTCCAACTCCTCTTTTTCTGAGACTAATGCTAGCTCTTGCTCTCTAACTCTTGCTCTCTTTTTTACTAATTAATTTCATTTGATATTTCACTTCATCTTTTGGTCACTATTAACATCCTTTCCTTTATCTAACATATGTTCCACCCTCTTTGAAATGCCACCTTCTTCAAAATGAGGGGCAGGGTCCCTGCTACAGAATGGTGTGCATCATCAGGTAAAATGAGTGCAAGGAACCAAAATCTGGTTTAATACCATTAAATGTAAAGGCATATACTTAATAACAAAGCAAATAAGGCGTACAAGATAAAGGAACTCTATCTTGGGAAGAATTGACTTAAAATCACAGAGGGATTATCCTAGTCTAACATTACAGTTGAAAGGGGTAATATCAAACAAGAGGTGTACTGTTATATGACCAAGACTAAGTCCTTGAGAAGGGTCTGAAAAGCAAATAATAACAATAATAATGAGATGACATTTCCCTGGAAGATTCCGGAGTAGGAGGGAAAGGGGAATAGGCTATGATGTAAAGTTTGATGGAAAACCAAGAGGCACTGCCAAATCTGTCTTTAATTGAAATACTATCTGTGGATCAAAGAAATATTCAGACACTGCCAGTGTCCTCAAGCATTGATCCAGCACTGTAATAAATACCCATCAAGATACCCACACTCCTTGCCAAATGAGTGCCAAAGAAGGAAAGTGAAGATAACAAGCAGACACTACAGGATTTCACTTGTTATGTATTAGCCAGGTATCAGAATTAGATGAGGAAAGGGGAAAAGGGTAAGAGGAAGAAAGTAAAAATGCAAATACATAAGCAGCAGAATAATCTTTTGCACCGAGGCCTGTAGAAAGTAATTGTATAAATCCATATGCATTGTCTGTCAGTGACTTGAGATTGCCTTTGCGCAATTCACAACAATTAGTTAGTGTCTCTCCACCTGTCTGGCAAATTCAACCTCAGCTGTAAAGGTCAAGTTGGGCTTTTTCCCTCTTACACATCACCACTTGCAAGAAAGGGTTCAGATTACTACCACACCCACATTTGTACAGCCCATCACCTTCAAGTTATGCTCACATGTCTTTGCTCATACGTTGCTGACTGATTTTGTAAGGGACAAAGTTCAGTCCATGACTAATACGAAGGAATAAATTCCAGCTCACTCCCCCTTGTGCTTGACCTTCAAGACTAATGTGAGTAAAATGAGGAAAAAAAAAAGGAATGATGCTAGGCAGAACTCTGGACACACATGCACACGCACATGCACATGCACATTAAAGTGTACATGATAGCATTTCATTTAAGAGGTATTCGCATATGCATTCCTTTGTTCACACTTGCATAGTAGTAATCAATGTATTTCCAGTAGCCTTTTGCTACACAGCATCACAGTATTTGTTAAATATTGCTTCACCATTATGTAGAGAAGTAGGGCAGCTTATCTTCTGTCTGAAATTACTCTTTAAGTGCCTTGAGAAATAGAATCTTTTTGTAGCCAGGTTGTGTGTGTGTTTCTGACTTCTTTCTAATATTATGGTTACTTTTTGTCTGGATTGTTGAATACCCCTTATCTCACCAGTATACAAAAGAGAAGAGAGTAATTTAAAGGTATTTATCTATCTTCTGTAAGGAAATAAACAGGTTCTCTGAATACAGAAACAGATGCAAAATTAACCAAAATTCTTGACTCTTTTACAAATTGTCTTAGAAAAAACTACAAATCTCAGTTTCCTTACCTATAAACTGTAAGCAGCCTTATTATTTTGTATTGGTGGCATAGACTTAAATTATTCCTGTTTGGAAAGTGCTTCAAGAGATTCTGTGGGAAAGTCATTTATATGAACCCAGCTTATTGATATTGCTTAACAATTAATATAACTTTCATTGGCTATTTTTTTAATTTCTTAACTGGGGGGAGATTTGTTGTGTTTTGCCTGGGTTTTTTACATATGTGGCTTCAATGGGAGTTGCTTATGAAAGCATTGATTACATACTGGATAAGGAACACAGAATTACCAGCAGTGTTTGAATACTGTCATAAGTACAATATAAGGATCTTTTAAATTACAACAACAATTCAAGGGCAGATAGTCACTCTGCCATGAAAGGCTAACAGCATTTCTGTGAATCAGAAACATCTTTGAATCAGAAATGGAAATTTGGCATGTTCTTCTGATACAGCTCTGTGTCGGCCAGAACTTTATGACAGACCTGCCTGCACCTTTTTCTTAAAATGTACTCAACATAAGATCTTTGAAAGTCTCTTGCTGTTTCATTAGAACAGGAGAACTTTAACCAGAGGGAGTCCTAGATCTGCTCAGTGGAAGAAATTAATAAAGTAACTAAAAAAATCTCTACCCTGCCCACTCTGTCCATTCAAGGCAGGCCATTTCTTTCATGTTTGATCCCAGTCCAGCATTTTTCAGTCACTTCCTGAGCTGCTACAGACTTTCTGTGTCTCTTTCTTTCCACCTTCTCTGATGTCTGCCTTCTTGCCTCCTCTCTGTTCCCCTCAGGGACTCTGGACCCATTCTTCAGTTGCTTCCTGGTTGTACCTCTCTTGACCTGACCTGACCCTGAGTACTAGGAAGATGCTCCCAGCTGAAAATACTCAGTTACTTGCAAAGATTTTTCACATGGCCCAGCATGCAATAGCCAAGACAAGGCTGTCCAGAAATATATTTTCACTGAAGCATAATGCGTGGCATACATATATGTTGGCAAACGAAGAGAATCATGCTTTCTGTCACAATTTCTCCTATAATCCAGTGCTAGACGTAAGGCTTCATGAAGTCTAGGAGATATTCACTGCAGCATTTGCGATCTAATAGGAGTCACATTTAGGGAATGAGATTTCAGTTCTTTATCCATGTAACAAGATTTTCACTGTGAAGGAAGCAACTATTTCCTAAGGCTGAAGGCTTCACTTCATTTGGTTTCACCAATCTACATTCGTCTTCCAGGCACCTTACAAATAACAGAAGTTTTTCTTCTCCAAATGCACCCACAGCTGGCAGACTTGCCATCTGCCAGAGGGTATACCTATGTTCACTGGACTGTTCAGTAAATAAGCACATTCAGAGCATAAATATACAGGGATGATAATTAACAGCTCACTAACCAGTCATCATGCCTCTGTATACTTTATCACAGTTAGACTTTCCATCCTTGTTTTAGTAGTTCCAGCATAGGTACTCAAATTTATAAACTTTCAGAGAGCAGGAGGGGATACATCAGGCAGTCAAATGAACAGCTAAAGCAATGGAAGAAGAAATATATATTTTGCAACATCCATCTGGCCATTCAGAGTTAACATCTAAGACTTTCTGTGCCCAGTACTCCAAGAGTTTGTCCATCTGCAGGACCATAAGCTTTCAACACTTTCAAAATTATATCCCCTCCTTTGCTAAGTGCTGGGGCAATCTGCGTATTTGTGTATTGCAAACTTTAAATGACATAAATCTAAGCTGACAACCTAAAAACAATATCACTGAAGCACTTAAAAATCCATAATGCTCCCATTTTGATGCCTTAATAGATCCCCTTTCCGATTTGACTGAAATACTGCTCTATAGCTCTATGACTCTAGTCTGAAAAGCCAATGCATTATGGTAGGACTGACAGGATATGATTAATGTTGCTAAAAATGTATCAGCATGTATTAGGGCAAACTTTGTGTACCAATCCAGGCCAATCAAATTGTCCATTATCAAATTAGCTAAGAAAATAAATAAGGGGCTTTCATTGTCACATTCAGATTTTCTGATTAACTTTGTTTTTGCAAAATCATTTGCTGTCTATCCCGTTACATTTCTTTAGAACCTATTTTGTGTCTGAAACATGAAAAGGCTGAACATCAGTCATGTTGGGGAAAAAATACAGAATTTATGCATAAAATTGGGTGTCAGAAAGAGTAGAACACTGTTCTTTAACAAAAATATGCTTGGTTGAAATATCTCATCTCTGTCTGCAAATGCACCAAATAGTTGAAACTGCCCTCTGGAAATGTTTCGTTTTCCATCAGCTACCACCAGAAGGCCCATCAGCTACAACTGGACAAATTACCATGGGTGTTACTACTGTTAGAGATATATCTTGTTTGATTTATGCAGTCAGATTATCCTTCTGTTGTACACTCTGCCCTCTTGTCCCATTCTGTGGGCAGAAACGCACAGAATTGCTGCACCTGGGACATATTTGCCTTGACAGGAGAAAGACTGCCAAAGGTGCTGAGAGTTCAAAGATCCTTATGTAAGTTCGTGTGTTAACCAAATTTAGCTGTACGGGAAGAGATTAGGTCCTGGAGGTAAATGAAAATGACCTTGAAAAAGAGATGTTTGAAGAAACCAGGCAGCAAGCACTAAAATAAGCTTAAGGATGAGTCAACTGTGATGATGTGTGTTGACTGAGACACAGTGAATTTATAAAGAAAGTGTGGATCACCATGAAATAAGAAATTGCTGTTGGCATGAACTAAAAATGAACCCCAGATAAATACATGGACACCTGACATTTTGCTAACTCTTTTCATGTTAACACTCTGTAGTTCAGATTCCTCCAAAGATCCTTAGGTGTGAGCTATCCATTTCCAGGGGCGTATTCTGAGCATATAAAGTTGAGTCTTTGCAGGATCATGGCCTTTGAGAATAGCATATCTGGACATTAATGTTTTACTGAAAAATAACAAATTTTAAATAAGTATGATAAATTTTGTAATGCATTAATGTACCATTTTGAAACATTGTCAGGAAACTTATTTAATAGCAATGATCACACTGCGTGGATATTTCTTCCTGGACTCCTGGAAAAGTCCATAAAAAAGTTTATTTCAGGTCACAATTCCCATATTGAAATTGGACTAGAAGTGAAGGCTGCCATGCTGGATTATTACATACCATTAGTAGATGGCTGCAATTTGAAGATCAGCTTCTATTTCAGGTTTGCTGAAACTGAAGGCATGTCTGTAATCAAAATTCCTTTGAATATTTATACTGCATTTCCTTTTCTTGGGTCTGTTTTTCAGACCAATCCATCAGGTTTAGTCTAGATTTAGATTTCAGTTCCCTTTTACTAGAATATGGGAATTCTAGTTTAAGCTTGTTTTGTCCTTCTTCCCAGACAAAATTAATACTGCTTTTTATGTTCTTTGAACTAGACACTTGGCTTTGCTTTCTGGGCAAATTTTGTTGTCAGGTATCTGTGTTTTGAAGTAAGATTAATGGAATCTGTGTGTGAATAAATGCCCAAATGTTTCAAACCAGTTCCAGATGAGAACTGTATGTATAATACTCTCTGGGCGCTGCTGATAATTTTCCAGGTGAATTCTCTGTTGTGAACCACATAGTCAAGTTTGCACAAAAATTTAATGTAGAAGCACTGAATCTCTACATTTTTATAATGTAGAACAAGTGGGAGTCAGATCTATGTGTTGTTCTACTACACTGTTCTAGTTCAAGAGTGACTTTAGAAAACCTAATGAAGTTGGGAACAAACTGCTTTGATGTGCTGTTCAGTATGCGAGTGAATACACAATAACTCTCTATTATGTTCATAATGTTAAGTAATATGATGGCGGAGTAAAAGAATGATTCCTCCTTAGAATATTATTTTCTTTTTAGATCTTAGAGTGGATGGATCTCTTCCACCATATCTTTAACAGCCACTGAGCAAAGTTCTTGTAATAATATACCATGGAATCAGCTGGATACTAGTTGATACTACTGCAAGATATCTGTAAAACTGCATTGAGATTGATACTGTGGTAGAGAAAAACATATGAGAACATAGCACTTGAAGAGACATCCGTACCTAACAGAACAAACTGGAATGAAAAATCATGTAATTCCCAGTAATCCCATCTGATTAAACAGAGAAAGGATAAAGATGGAGGAATGCAGGACCGAGAAGTCTTCGTCTCCCTTCTTTCAATCAATATGAAAGGAAGAGTCTTTGTCTCTATAGGCTAATCTCACCTGAATTTACAATCCCACTTCAGAACCACTGTGGCATGACCTATACATAAAGAAACATAGCCTGTTACTTTTATATATGAAGAACCTACAAGTGAAATTCTACAAATGCATGTCCTTTTGCTGGAAAAAAGACTGTTTCATCACCATTCTGAGCACCTCACTGCCTCAAAGGTTCTCTATATCAAAATGAAAAAAGAAGGCAATTTTTTAGCTTTTCTGAAAAAAAAAAAAAATTGCTGTGCTAAGTCCCTTCTGTTTCAAACCTCCTAGAAATTTTGTTCAAAGAAAGTGGATAGTTGCCTTGAGTGTTTTTCTAGGCATTACAATAACTATTCCATATTCACTCTTTCTGAGCAGTGATTTTGTTGCTATTCTAATTATCTTTATCAAGGAGAAACTGATCTGTTATTTAAAATAAGCATAAACTAGCAAGTAAGTATGTGTTCCATTGGCATCAGAAAGGCAGAGCAGTACCAAGTGAAGGCAGAACAGGACAGGACGCGGTGGAACGTCCTTGTGATTTATTAGTGCAGAACGTACTTCATGGATAAAGCCACTGCAAGTTCTGAGCAATGCTGGCCAAGTTTCAAACAGCGAAGGCCAGCCTGAACAGCAGCTGAGGTTATTTTTGTGTGTGTTTACATGGTCTTAAAATTCAGACAATTTGGGGCTCTCCAGTTGTGCGATAGTTAAGCAGTGTAAGTGCATGGTTTCATTTTTCACTATCTCTCCATATCTCTCCTTTTTGTTGGTGAACTTCAGATTTTCTTATTACAGGTTCTTCTGTCATCCTCTTAAACTACAGATGACTTTTCCCTATGACAGGGCAAACAATATGGTCCTCAACACAAGGGGACCTTCATGTCTACCTGGAATCTAATGCAAGGCAAACATTAAATGAGTTAGTTAATAAAAACTGATGGGAAAATTTGCAACAGATCCAACCAGGATCCTAATAAAATTGGTCAAAGATACTGAAACTGAAAGATAGAACAGCAAAAAATCGTATTATTTTAATGTGCTTATATCTAATTATATCACTAAAATTGTACCCAGCAGAGTTGGGACACTGCTGTATCTGACCTCAGTAATCCACTTGCTAGAAACCACCAGCCCCTGTCTCCAGTATCAACATACAGCAGTCTGCAGCCCTGACAGTGCCTCTCCATCTGCAGAGCTTGTATGGGATGCCAGATTTGAACATTGCTTCTATAACCCTGAAGTCTGAAAGGGATTCTTATCTATGACTTCCTCTTTGCAAGTGTACTACAAAAATAATATATGGCATTTTGAACTGAGGAGACATTTTTGTCATTGATCCAAAATGTTAGGGGAAAGGGTTACTCAGATGGGTTGCTTAGAATAGTGCTGAAGCACTTTCTTTCAATCTGCTTTGGTTTTCTGAGTTTTAATTTAAAACATTGTGATTTAGAATGGTAGGTGTAAAGAAGGAAGAAGATAAATGTGATCAGTGAAAATTTACACACTCTGTGCCTACCCCAATAAATAGCAAAGAGATTTTTCAGTCCAGTCACACTCTTGCAAATCCAAAATATACACACAGTTCCATTCCTAATCTACAAATACCTTCACCAATGTTATGTGCTCTGAATATATAAACATATTTAGAAGTCACTACTTGATATTGGTGTATTTCTTTACCCTAGAGATAACTGAGTCGTTAGTTACAATTTCCTCACTGCTCAAAAAAGTCCAAATATTTATACATAAGGAGCTTGCTAACTTCCTTCATGAGTTTGTATGATCCAGTTGCCCAAAATAGGAGGGTGAGCAGGGTCAGTAGTGCAGAAAATCTTTCCCAGTTCAATCTCTCTAAGTGTTTAAGCTCTCTGGCCTTCATAAGACTTCAAGAAAAGCTGAAATTTATATGCTCTTTGAGGCTTTCCTGTATAAGAGCTTTAAAGGTTGCATAACAGTTTGTTTGCCAAGTGGCATCACAGACCTATTATATTAATAATGGGGAGAGTGCTTCCCAAGACTGACGAATTTATCTGAAGAACATCTTAATATAGGAAGGAAACTAATGGTTATTTTCATTTTACTGACATTCATGGAGTACCACAGGGCATAAGTAAAATGGGGAACAGCCCGCTTGGGTAGCGGGGGGGTCAGCACAGCCATGGCTCCACTTCTTCCTGTGGTTTGCAATGCGTACATGAGATTATCTCTCTTGGCACCTCTGTTGAGTGTTGAAATTGCACCATTACTCCCACTTGTTTTACACTTTCAGAACTTATCTTGAGCAAGAAGCATTTGAATTTATATTTTAAAAAAAAATCTGCTATTGAAAATGAAAAGAACCAGAAAAGCCCAACACCCTAGCAACAGTGACAGGTCAGCCTCCTGCACAGGCCTGCGTCCTTACAGCCTGGGGGCCAGGGGTCCCATGGCATCTACTGCTGTCCTTCAGAGGAAGGGGTGCTGTACGGCCCTCCCCTCTGTTAAAATGGATCTTTTAACCTCTTGCCCTGTGAAGTTTCAAGCACATGAAAAACTCGTCGCATCTCAGCACATCAGGGCAGCATTCAGGTGACCTAACAGAGCTTTTATGTAGGAAACAGGCATGTAATTAAGAACAGAAAACTGAATACATTTCATTAGCAGTACCCTGGATGTCACTGCTCTGTCTCCTTAGAGGCTTGTTTCTGATGCCATGCTGTGGTGTACCACACCAGCTACTTTGGCCATGACTGCTTTCCCTGGCACTTGTTTAATATATATCTGGTGGGTTCATACGAGTCACTGCTGATGCACGCTAGCTACTGAGTAGCTAACAACAGACTCTATCTATAAACATGTTTTTACATGCATTGCCTCTTGAGTATAGCCTATATGAAAAAGTGTAGGGGTTCTCCCTTTCTATTTTCTTTATTAATGCTTAGTCAACTGTACAGATGAAATAAATTTTAAAGAATACTCTCATCCTTCTAATGGAAAATGATGGGAAACTCAGTGACGAGGCATCAAATAATTCCAGATCTGCATAACTAATTGCTTAAACATTTACTTTTACAAAAAATTCTGATTTATTAATTACTTCACAGTAGGCGTTCACATAGCAAGAGCTGATAAAGGTTAAGAATAATAAGAAAGGAGGTGAATAAGGGCAGGAGTCAGGAGGAGGGGCAGACATGAAGGGTTGTTACTGGGCTGGAGAGGAATAGGTGTGATAATGTAGAGTAATGAACAACATTCATGAGAACTTACTCCAACAGGAAAACAACATGGGCTATGGAGTATTGGAGTCAGACAGAAATGGACAGAAGTGATGGGCAGAGCAGCCAGAGAGGAGCAGCAGAGCTATTCAGCAAAGCTGTTAAGCTCAGTCAGAGGAAGTTTAAGTAGAAGGAGACAATAGTGGTTCTCACTCTCCAAAATAAGCAAATTTTAGAAAATATTTTGAGAAGCAGGCTCCGGAAAAACTCATAGATCGTGCAGCTCTACAAACTACTGTCTAATAGAAATCACTGTGACTCCAAATACTTGCTTTCATTAAACAAAAAAACAAAAGAGAAGGAGAAAATCTCACCTTTTTCTCATACCAGGCTAGATCAAGAACATCTCCAGGAGAATCCATGGAATCGCACTTATGCAAAACTGATGGTATCATGTTCTAAATCTTTAGCTGTTACAATGTTATGAGGATCATTTCAGTTCAGTGTGAAATTGTTCAGTGATGATTTCAGTGCTGTGCTCTGTAGAAGGCTACCAGACTAAGTGGTATATACAGTAAGTATCCATTTCAGTGAAACAGAAGGCACAGGAGCAACATGTCATTCCCAGGTCTAAAGTCAGAACTGCCCTTCACACGGGATTAGGGAAAATGTACTTTCTCACATCCAAAAGTCTCAATAGTACATCATATCCCAAATTTACATTTTTTTCCAGTATACGAAAACTTGAGACTGAACTCAGAAGCAAAAGGTTCTGTTCTCCTTTCAGGCAACTTCTCAAAACAATTAACTAATAGAAAGATCTGCTGCAAAATGAAAATTGAAGATTTTGGAAATTATAAATATGGATGTAAATAATACCAGATATCTTGCTTTTCAAATCAACCTCTCATGTTTCCTATCCTGCCCTGTCATTGCACTAAGAAGGTCTGACCAATAAGCTATGGGGATAGACTAATTTGAATGGGCTAACTTGATTGCAATGCATTCTCTGCTGTCCTTACATGTTCACTTTCCACAAGTTGCATGCTGTCCTCTAGCTGTCCTCTAGACTTGTCCAAATGAATATGCATAAACAACCTATCCTGCATAAAAAATGACACAGATGTGTGAGCTTTGCAGTCATTTCTAGATGACAGTGCAGTGTCTGTAGCTGTTTTGAAAATATAGATAGGTAATATTGACAGCTTTGGTTTCGTGATAGAAAAGGTCAAATGGTTTTCCATTGCCTGATACAACAGTCCTAAAGTTTCATTTCTAATTAGTAATGTAGTGCTATTGGGAAAAGAAATAGACTTATGATGCTTCCTTCTACTCTGATAACAATTACAAATATATTTTATATTTTATAAGGAAAAGCTGCTTTTATAGGCTGTATCAATAGCATAGGTATAAAGAGGTTCAGAAGTCAAGCACTTCAGCTATGTGTCCTGTCTATCTACTTGCTTTACCTGACCTTATACATAAAGATAAGGCTGTGAAAACAGGAAGACCTAACTCTGATTCTGACTGCTTTGAGTGTGTAATGTCCATGGGATGGTATGCTGTTGAAAAGCTGTGGAATTCCCTGTGAAAACAAACCCATTTCTCTTACCTTGCCTCCACCACATTTCCTTCTGTCTTCACAAACTGATTAAACTGTTGACTACCGAATGTCAAATGTCCTTTGTTTTTTGTCCTTTCCTATACAATTGCAGCTAGAAGTCAATATTGTATTAACTAAATAATGCACTAGAACTCTTAATTCACAATTAAAAGTCTTCAGAATGAGGTTACTAATTTTTTTAACAGATAAATAATTGAAGTAAATGTGGTGGGTTGACCCTGGCTGGACATCAGGTGCCCACCAAAACCGTTCTATCACTCCCCCCTCCTCAGGTGGACAGGGGAGAGAAAATATAACAAAGGGCTCATGGGTTGAGATAAGGACAGGAGACATCACTCAACCAGTTACCGTCATGGACAAAACAGACTCAACTTGGGGAAAATTAACTCAATTTATTACCAATCAACAAGAGTAGGGTAATGATAAATAAACCCAAATCTCAAAACACCTTCCCTCCACCCCCACCCCGCTTCTTCCTGGGCACAGCTTCCCTCCCGGATTCTCTACCTCCCCCCCCCCCAGCAGCGCAGGGGGAGAGGGAATGGGGTTTATGGTCAGTTCATAACACGTTATTTCTGCCGCTCCTTCCTCTTCAGGGACAGGACTCATCACACTCTTCCCCTGCTCCAGCGTGGGGTCCCTCCCACGGGAGACAGCCCTCCACAAACTTCTCTAACATGGGTTCATCCCATGGGCTGCAGTTCTTCACAAACTGCTCCAGAGTGGGTCCCTTCCTTGGGGTCAAAAGTCCTGCCAGAAAACCTGCTCCAGCCTGGGGTCCTCTCTCCATGGGTCCTGCCAGGAGCCTGCTCCAGCGCGGGCTTCCCACGGGGTCACAGCCTCCTTCAGGCATCCACCTGCTCCAGTGTGGGGTCCTCCACATGCTGCAGGTGGAGATCTGCTCCACCGTGGACCTCCATGGGCTGCAGGGGGACAGCCTGCCTCACCATGGTCTTCACCACGGGCTGCAGGGGAATCTCCACTCTGGTGCCTGGAGCACCTCCTCCCCCTCCTTCTTCACTGACCTGGGGGTCTGCAGGGTTCTTTCTCTCACATGTTCTCACTCCTCTCTCTGGCTGCCATTTACTGTGCCCGCTGCAACTTTTCCCCCTTAAATCTGTTATCCCAGACATGCCACCACTGTCACTGAGTGGCTCGGCCTTGAGCAGCAGCGGATTCATCTTAGAGCTGGCTAGTATTGGCTCTGTCAGACACAGGGGAAGCTTCCAGCAGCTTCTTACTGAAGCCAACCCTGTAAACCTCCCTGCTACCAAAACCTTGCCACTCAAACCCAATACATTAAATTACACACTAGATAGGTTTATACTGAAAAAAACCCAGAAGTTTTTACTCCTAGAGGTCCATTTTAGAATATTTTCCCCCTGTGATCTTCAGGGCTTATTTTGAGAGTTTTACACTGTCTTCATAATGTGAAATTTACACTGAACTATGCAAAAAGGGAGAAGACAGAAGTTCTGAAGATTGCTTTATCCCCTTGAATCAAAGCTATTTTAAAAAAATATTTTCCATTCGAGGTGAATATAACTCACCAGTCCGTGCATTTCATGTGTCCTTTGCCATATTTGGCTCATAAAGGTTATACCCCCTATTTCTTTCAAGTGGCTAAGACACACTTTCAGTTCCCCAGGTCACTTTGTTCAGTCTGCACTGTCCAGCAAGATGATGGCTGCCCCAGAAAGGCAGCTGATGACAACAGACCATCCAAGCCCAGGGATGCAAGCCTTGCAGGCTCAGAGTGAACTGCCCAGCCTCACACGTGAGTAACTACTCATTACCACGGTGTCTGCATTCCTCTTCATTCACGAGCCTCCCAGTTTGCTATAGAGCCAAGGGCTACTGAACAGCAACAACTTGCTCTGATAACTCTGGATGGCTCCAGTTCAATCTTGGTGCCCATAAAGACAATATAACAGATATTACTAAAGTGGACTAATGTTCAATTACTCAATAACATTGTTTTTTTCATACCTTAGCAGTTAAAAAAGGAGACCCCAAAGACTTACGTTTGAAATAAAAAGTCAGATTAACATCTGTTTAGACGCTTAAGTAGGTACAGAATAGTAGATCTCAGGGATATCATGACTCCATGCTTGAGTTCTAAATTGTTTCTACGTTGGTGAGTGTGACACAGTGGATAAGATCTGTTTACAAGAATAGTTCATAGCAAGGGGATGAGGCATAGACGAAATACCGGTAGCTTGCTAAAACAGGCAGAGAGCCATGAGAGCAAGCAGGCACGTATTTCTTATGGAGCATAAGAGACAAAAACTAGCTGGAAGTTTACTGTAGCCCTACTCCAGTGCACATTATTCCCCTATCCAGTTACTCACCAACTGCCATACATGCCACATAGACATATTTCATGTGCCGGTTTAAAGATTCATTTAAAGATAATACTGGCTATAAGTACTGCTCCACTTCCTTTACACTGTCTATATTAAATAATTCAAATTTCTGCTATGAAAAAGAGTAGTATAATTAGTTGTTATTCAGGGGCAATAGACTCAATTTTTCTCCATACTATTTCAGTTTGATACCAGCACAGAAACAACGAAACCAGTGGAACTCCATTAGCATAAAACTGACAGTGGAAAGCTGCATCAAACCTATCAATTAGACCAGTTCAGCTCTATGGAAATGATAATGGTTGCTCTAGCATCACTCAGAGGAGAATGAGGTTGTGTTTCTTCTATTAAAGGTATCATTTCCACCTGCAAATCTCTATTCCCATTAAAGGTCATATAACAATATAACCACTATCTATTCTTATTTTACCTCAGCACTGACAAATACACAAGCTTCTGCAGTACAGCTATGTTTAGTTTTGAAGTTGAATATTATACATGCAAAAACCTCTGAATCTGCACCGAATATGTGCTGTTTACTTCACCTCTGGATCTGAATACTCAGTTTTCAAGTTAGTTACCTAGCTAGAATGTTCCAAGCCTACAGCCAGGTATAAAAATTTCCACTGAAGGAAGTGAATACTGATTTAAACTTCTAAATTACCTTAGGAACCTAAGGAAGAAGCACATGTTTGAATTTGCACGTACAATATATCAGCTGCATGTATTGAATTTCTATAGAACAAGCAACACCTTCTGTATATATTGCAAAAAAAGCAGAGCCTACACTCTTGTCCACAGGTTCAAAAGCCTGGGACAATCACACCTGCCTTAGAAGACTCTAAGCTGGTCTTGGAAGGTCCTTTCCAAGGACAGATAATAAAAGACAATATTACCTCTGGAAACAGTCACTGAAAGACATTGTTGCCCTGTTAGATTCTTTTCTTCTACTCTACCCTCTTCTAATTCCCACCCTCATCTTAGTTGTACCTGAGATTCTTCCAAGAGCACTCTAAGCGATGTGAATTACATCTACCACACACCATTCATTATTTTATCCTCTCCCATCAGACATAAAAGCTCTACAAGATTGTTAAAATAAAATGGGAAAAAAAGGCTTTCTGGGGGTAATGTGCATAAATGCTAGATGCTACCTCTTGCTCCTGTGAAGTTTAAAGGAAGAAAATGTAATTGTTTTCCTTTGGGCTTGTCAAAGACAGGCTAAGCACTGATGCAAATTAAGCTGTCATACAAAGGAATAATCATACAACTACAATAAGTAACAATAATTTCAGGATTTGTTACCTTTAAAATGCTATTCACAAAGACCTTTGGCATATTAGGAATTAAAAAAAATGTAATACCTCCCAAAAATTTACTCAGCAGTAACATACATTAAAGTGAAAGCATTCACTACAGAGGACTAATTTATAAAGAGCTTTCAGACACACTACATGCACTGACATGATTCCAGGTTGCTTTACTTGGCTGACATGATTTCCATGGAAAGGACCCATAAAAAGAGAGAGAGCTGCACAGGTCTTCTGGGGAGGCCAAACACTTGTTCTTTGGATTTACAGCAGCTAGCTTATTGGGGAGCAAAGCATGTATTTGTGGATGAGAATGTTAGAGCAGTAGTAATCTATAGGTATTTATTCATCAGTAATGGGGTTTTTAAAAAGAGAGGTGAAAATGAATTTTGGAAAGTTCATTTCAAAAGACAAAGCAAAATCTGACTTTAGAAAGTACTTCATCAAAAATCAAGGAATGCATTTTGTAAACATTGCTGCCACGGTCTGGTCTAGAAAAGGAATACTCTCACTTGAAAAATGCCAAAAATTAACTTTAAAAGAAGTCTTGATCTAAATTTGAGCTGAGACATGAGACTTCAGAAACATACTTTTTCCCATTCATTTGAAGCTAACTTTCAGAAAGAGATTGCCTACCATTCTTACTTATAGTAGACACCTTCCCACCTAACTTTACTGCTATCACCTGGAATCTGCAGCAATTTAGATAAGCATCTGATGCTGATTCTTCCCAAATTTAGGAAAACACATTTGCAATTAAAATCACTAGATTCCCAATTTCAGGAGAACTTTCTAGGTAGGAGTGAAGAGTGACTTCCCGTTTTTTTCTCCATAAGTCACAGCAGTAGTAGACTTCCCTTAGTTTCTAGAAGGTCTTCCTCAGAAAAAATACACTTGCCTGGCCATGTACTTCTCAGCTAAGATTCCTGACTTGAAGCCAAGGAAGATGTCACTTTGGATATCCTGCACAGACAACAGACAGCCTAAGTTAGCAATTGCAGCTCATTTGAAAAATCAGAGGTCTCTCTCAAAGAGGAAAATTCATTCCCTATGGCAACAGCAATTCAGAGCCACAGGTTTTGCAGAATTTGCCAAACAGAGGAAACAGAACAATAAACCGTACAAGCATATGATATTATGTTACTTAAAGAGACACTAATCCTTGTTCTAACTAAGCATCCTCAAAAGTCCTCTGAAGCTAAATAGAACATTCCTACGGACTTTTGCATCATCTAAATAATTCTTTTGAAAAAAATCTGAATTGAAACTGCCACAGAAAGGATTAGTAGAGAGTAAAAAATCAGTCACTCTAAAAATCCTTTTCAAAATTCTTTTCCCTTCTAGTCTTCATGGATTCCACTAATAAATGTATCATTAACGTATGTTAGACAACATATTAAAATCCAATTGCATATACCATGTATGTAGTTTTGCCATGCAAATTATAAGAGCAAAGTCCTAGAAGGTATGGAGATTAATGTGTTTTATTTAAGAAGTTGGTGTATTTCAGTCCTTTAGTTTTCCTAAAGACCTTCCTCAGGTTCTTCCCTTCTCTCCTAAAGATGACTAACGTTTAATGAATTAGCCTTCTGTAAAGTTTAGGGCCTTTGTTTTCCCCCACCACTGACTACATAAATGCGTGTTTCAAGTGATAAAATGAATTCAGATTTTCTCCTCCTTGATTCTGCTGGACTTGTCAGAATTTCCAAAGAGGTGTCTTCAAGATCTGACTTGAGAGGGCATTGCTGGAGTGCTGCCAAAGCCATCTTTGCACCCAAGAGACAATTCAAGCTTTGGTATAAACAGTTATTAACAAAAGAGAAACTAAGAAAGCATTCAAATGTCTGATAAAAATATCAGTCAGTTCTTGGGTGCTGATCCTTCAGTCATTTCTTTCTTTCAAAACCATTACTTCAGTTCTTCTGTCACCACTTATTCTTATGTTGCACAGATCATTAATGTATGAAGGAAAAACAATCTTCTGAGAGAACAGCTTCAAGCCTGCAGTTTGCATTATAAGGAAGCATTAACGGATATAAGCCTATTTTTCCTCTTTTTTCCTAATATTTTCGTGAAAGGAAAATATTACGAAATATTTACCGGCACACAACGTAGTTGTTTGAGATAAAACTCCAGGATAAAACTTATTTATAATAATACTAAGTATTTGCAAAGAAGATCGTTTTCACATAGTGTTTTCAGCAGTCTTCCTCCACTGGGCTGCAGCTAGATTTATAGTAACAATTGATAGCATGCTAAAATCTTTGCAGGAACCCTAATGATCTCCTGAGGTAACCAAACACTGAGAAGACCATGCAGATTAACTTGTTGCAGGAAATTCTATCCATCAGCCTTGCCAGCTAAACTAGGGCACACAAAAATCTGCCTATACTTGAGACGTAAGAACTAGGGAGGAAGCAAAAATGGAAAATGCCACTGCCAAAACTGTAACAGTTAAATTCCTCTGCTAATTGCCATCCCTTTATATGACTACACTCATGATATAAACAAATGGAGAGTAATGGAACTCAAACAAAGGACACTAGCTAGGAAGGACACCTATGTCATTCTCACAGATGAAGTTAAAAGCACAGGCTGACCAACTGAGCAAGAGATGGTCTAACCCAGACATATCACCTTTTAAATGACCAAGTTTAAAAAGAAGGGGTATGGAAGAAGATGAATAAGACCATCCAGAAACGTTTCACTAGAATGTGTCTTTGCAACAGCTGTTGTAAATTTTCGCAAAAATTAAAGCATTTTAAGACATGCTAAAATTTTTAATAAAGAAGTCATGTTTAGAGGATGTAATTCTTCAGAAGTTACATGTTCCCAGCTGGCATTTGACTAACTGCAACCATAGTCTTCTCTCCATTAGCCAGCTAAGGTTTTCTGCTGGAGGAAGCTTCCATATCCACATGTGCCCCAGTGAATATCACAGCATCTGGGAAGAAACTGCTCTTCTTTGGAGCAAGGGGTAGAAAGCAATTCTGAAGACAGTATTAACCCTGTTTTGGTTGGGCACTTCCTGGCAGTGCCTTGAAAGCAGCCACTTACCTTTCTGTGTGTCCAGTCTCCAAATCATGTGTGGGAATACATCTCCCCTTTTTATTGCCCAAATCAGAGACTGACACCATTTGCTTCACTTACACCAGTATGGGAAATCTTCTAGAAGACGTGACTGTCCTACTTGTAGTAGAATATGCTTGTTAGTAAGAAGCTTTGTTGCTATTACTGCAGCTTTAAGGAAGCATGAATACCTGATGATGAACACAAACTCCTTTCACTTTAAGGTAAAGTAGAATGTAAAGTATGGAAACGGGTGTTTAACAGGACTTCATATGTATATTGGACAGCACTTCCTGCAGACAAAGCCAAATACCACCTGCATGCCTCAGTGAGGCTTACAGAACCATTGCAAAGCAGTAAACAATGCCACTTCTACTGGGATTAAACCAGCTATTCATTCCCAATAACTGTGTATTTGACAGCCATGGCACAGTACTTGTATTTATTAGCACTCGGGAAGTACAGAATTCAGACCAGTTTACTTCCTTCCCTTCTGCCTGGTCTTGTCATGTGCAGTTCTCTGTTGGGCTGCTGCCCAAGGAGTCCTTAGTTAATTGAATATAATTATTCTGCATCCTACTTTCAAATGCTAATGCAGTTTCGCCTCTCCTTGTAATACAATACAGATGAAAGCCCCAACTGTTGTCTGGTACATGCAATTCTTTCCGCTTCGATACATTCACCTCCATAATAATGCAGCAGTTTGCTGGGTGCTGTTGACCTTTAACTATAATGTACAATGATGAGTAAATTAGTAATGAAAGGTAGTTAAAAGTATTTTCTTAAAACATGGATAGTTCTTCACTGAAAGACGAATTTTATGAGCATTCAGCACTACTCCTTCTGTCATTACTCATTAATAAATTAACAAGGCAGTCAATTAACATGTTCATCTTCACCTGAGATTGACAAGCTGTAGAAAGCAGGGAGGCAACGGAGGATGCTTTTTCACTGAAAGAGCGTCCTCAAATATCAATAAATGTCTGTCAGGGCTGAGGGAGCTCTTAATCAGTTTGGAACATCTAGATGGCTAGTTAGGGTTGCATTGCCTCCGAAGAGGTCTTCTGTGTCATTTTAAAAGAGGCAGGATTTGGGGTTTGGTTGGGGTTTTTTTTCTACTTTTCTCTTTTTAACCAGACTGGAAGATATGTTTCAACTTAAACACTTAAAATAATTAGTCAAGGTTCTTTGCAAGATAATGCTACAATTTCCCTATACATAAATTAACAGGTTTGGTCAGAAAACTTTCCTTTTCTTTTTTATCCTGGGGAAAAAAATTTGAGGTTTCAGGAGACAAATTGTTCTGATTTGAGATAATCAAAATTTCACTTTTTTTTTGTGAAGCAATTTTTCAGCAGTGCTTCTAGGGCTCCTGAAAGGTTTCCTTTAAAGAACAGTCCTTTCGAAATACATTTGGAAATGGAAAAGTAATTTTTCAACACTAATTACCTTAAAGATGTTCTTCAGAATGTGTGAAAAAAATTTTTGGTAAAACATGTGATTTTGAAAAAAAAAGAGTGTGATAGTGTTTCAATACAAAAAATGTTTCAATTAAAACTTTCTGACCAGTTTTTCCAATTAATCATAGATACCAGCAAGCACGTAAAATACTTCTTCAGATAGTCTGTTGAGAAGTATACTGGGGAAGATATTTATTTAAAAATGCACGGGCAGGCAATTCCTGACACTACTGGAAATTGACAAGTTACTGTCAAATGCATCAGTTCAAGACATCGGAGAATACCTGGGAAATGCTTCTGCCAACTTAGGAATGCCATAGTCCATAAAGCCACTTTTTCCTGTTTTTCAGTAATTCCAAACATCCAGGCACCTTGTAGATGTTAATGTAAACATTACTAAAACATTTCAGCACTGTGCGGATAGGTGTCAGATAATATGTTTAATTTTAAGCATGCAAGCATTTTAAAGATAAGCATGTGTTTATGGGTTCTTCTGGATCAGGGTCTAAAAATCGCAAAGATTATATGGACAGTTTGCTCTGGCAAATCTCTCTGTGGTGCTTCAGCTCCAAACTCCAGCTCACAAACCAGCATTAACGTACATCACTAACTAAAAAGTGGTTTTAAACTATGATACCAGAACATCATTGTGAGTGCCCGTGGCATGGGCATGTCTCCCAGTCTGCCTGCTCTCCAAGGAGTTGATAGCCTCCCCCAAAAAGGCTGTAACGAACAGCCAGCAAAAGGGAAACCTCTTAGCTTGCTGCTCCTGTTTCCTCAGTTGTCACAGGGGAATTTAGGTGGGGTGGCCACAAGAACTGACCTACAACCTCAGTGCCATACAATCTAAAATTTATTTACTCAGCAGGATGGGCATAGTAGGTGGATAGCGGTTTCTGCTCTAAGACTTCTCTCTTGTGACACACACATGCCCTGCCCCTCTGGGCCAGATCAGACTGGGAGCAGGATCACTCCCACTGCTTGACTGGACAGGTCCTGGCTGCCCACCCCGCCCCTGCATGAAGCACTTCCACCCTCCTTAGCCTTCGACACAGTGTTGGATACCCTCGGAGGTTTTCCCTCCAACCATGGCCTACTGTCTTAGCTATTTCTTACTTGATATAATAGATTGTTGGCATATGCTGCCAACGGCCTCGCTAATGATGTAGTCCAAGGCCAATCTGTTTGACCTCCTCCTGTCAACCAGGGTTTTTTTCATTCTCTGATCTTCCACTCCAAATGTATTACCTGAGCGTGACGTTATCAGCATTTACTTAACAAAGTTCAGCTATCTTTTCAGTGGACATTTACCAGAAATCTGAGGAAGGACAGATGAAAGTGGTCTTACAGGGTAATTCCAGATACAATGGTTTAGTAAAATAACGGTGATACTGCTGGGATAATATTCAGCTCTTCCACTTTCCACTTAAACAAAAAGAAGTACTGAGGCTCATTTTCATTTTGATAATCTCCAGTTAAAGGGTGTAAACTGAACTCTCACCACCAATTTTACTTTGTGTGTCTTTGTAAATCACTTTAATAGGAAATGAAAAATATGCTCCTGACACATCCTTGTATAGTTTCTGTGACAAAATAGGGGAGAGAGCTGTGGCTTCCCTATAAATGATCAACAGGTACTCAATGCAAATAGTCATAATTGCAGTGGGAGAAGACTAGTTTGTAACCTTCTATCTTCTAGTTATTTTATTTGACCAGTTTCCTTCCAGGGCATCACTGTAGGTCTGTGGTGTTATCAAGCTCTACCACTTTTATTACTCCATAGGCATGTAGCCTCCCCTCTAGCCTTAGTTCTACAGAGGACATCAACCAAAATCAGAATTTACTTAGAATAATTTATATGTCTCACTGCCAATACAGCCAAAAACATCTTTTCCTGTTTCACTTGGTCATTACTCCTAAGTGCTAATTTCTTCTTATTTGGATTAAGACAGTACTCAGTGTCTGTCCCCAAAACTCACAGCCTGATAAGGAGATACGCTGGATGGTCTCAAAGTCATACTGACTAGACAGAACTGTAGAAGTCAGGAAACTCAAATCCCTTTGTCTGTATTTGAAAGACAGAAGTTTCCCCTGCATCTCTCTTTGTCTTTGCAAAGCAGATACAGAAATGTGCGATGGCAGAAATTCAATCCACACCAAAATGAACACCATTTTACTTGATGAGTTTCTGCCTCATGAATGGGAAAAGGAGATACAGCTTAAACACTATTGACTTACTTAGTCCCTCTGTCTTTTTTTCTTTTGCAGCTGCCTTTTCTAAATGGTTTACTGTCCAAGTAGGAGTTGCTTTAGACCATTCATCATGTGTTCCTTATGCCCTGCATAAGTTCTGGTTGGTAACACTTAGCTTTCAAAATTTGCACCTATTTGTGTGTAAGCAATGCTGTCTCACTGAGATTTGTCATTTTGTAGTTGTTTTCCCAGTCTTATGAACACTCTTACAAATATTCTATTAATTAGGACTTGTTGCAAACTGGGGAAAGCAGAGAAGAACACTTACAGTTGTTTGTGTTTTCCTATGTCCCATTTTCTTTTGATGTGGATGTTCTTTTCATTTCTGTCCTTTTTTCCACCTTTATTAAGGTAAAAAAGTTCTCTGCACCTATAATTTCTTCTTATTGAGTCAAAATTATGGGAAATATAGACAAGAAAATGTAGAGCTGTAATAATAGCTTATTACTGTCTACTGGCTACCATTAGCTGCTTTTTAAAAAGGCTGCTGTTGCACTACATATGTAGAAAGCAGAGCAGCGAGAGACACTTTAAATACAAAAATACTCACTTGTTAACTAACATCAGTAATTTAAATCATCAATTCCCCATGCTTGTGGGATGCCAAGCATACACATTTGGTACTAACTTCAGTAACATGAAGGAGTTCCTCAAGATGACTCTGTAAATTGAAAGCACAGATAAGATATTGTAATTTTGTCATTACTGACCATTTCCTTGTGGAATTAGATGGTTTGCCACTGAGAATTTTTATTCATTACACTGTTGACATTCTGTCAGATGATCCAAACTAGGTTTGTCATGTATAGATACAAATCAGTTTGGTGACAAAATTTGAACTCTTGCTTGAACAATGAGTTTACACTAAAAATAAGCATATTTTGATGCAGATTGCGAGGACATTATGGTGCCTATGTCTCCAGCATTCCTTTAACAAAGTTCACAACAGAAATTTAAGTTAAGACAGCAGCCTGTGAACTAAAGCTTCTGATGCCTTGACTCACACTCCTTTCTGCCACATTAACGTAGGTCTGGTAACTATTATCCAGACAGCTGTGCATGCAGATGTTGAGAATAGCTCCTTAACAGTGCAACAGCATGATATGGACTGCTAAATGTTGAAGTCCTTTGTCCAAACTATAATTCAGATTCTGTTCCTATCCAGGTGTCTTTCTAGCCATAAGTATTTGCAGCTTGACTTAAATGATGCTTTAATATGGAGCTTGATGGCCTTTTGGTGAAAGGGGCTTTAAACTAAAGTGTTGCTGACACCTGAACTGGTAATGAAAGAGGGATAAAGCAGCTCAAGTTACAACATTGCAAAACAAGAGATGCATGGGCAGCTTTTCAGCTGCTTATGCAATTACCCTGCTAAGAAACCACCTTCTACTGCTCTAGTGGTGTTCTGCATCATGACCACTGTCATTCTTCTCTCCCTGGAAAGAGGCTGCCTTGAAGGAATAATTCAGAGATGTTAATTTATTCTCACTTTTGCAATGAAGACAAGCCACAGTTCACAATCACTGTAGAGTTTGTCTGCTCTATTTTCCATCTTTGTCAGGTGCAGGTTGAAAAGGTGAAAGCTGCACATACTGTATGTCACACTTTGAATGTTTATGATCACATTCATATTTATACAAATGTAGGCCTGGAAGGAACCTTCTAAATCCATCATCTGCTTCAAGACAGGAACAAGTATGCCTTGACCACTGAAAGATGATGCTTTTCTTTGCTGTTCTGGGAAAACTTTCAATGATGGGGATTCTACAGCTTTTTTAAGTAGCATATTCCATTGCTTGGCTAAGATGTTAGTAAAAACTATTTAATATCTAGCCTCAGTCTTCCTTCTTAATTTTAAAGCTGTTTTGTCTTACCCTTATGTCTTGCTTTAGTCTTCTCTGTTCTAGCCTGGAAAAGCTATATTTTTTCAGCTTCCTGCATTTCACTGTCCTCTAGATGCAGGCTGATCCACTTGTTCTTGAAATGTGAACCATACTCAAGATGCCACCTCACCAGCAAAGAGTAGAACAGCTCATACTTTCAATTACAAAGTAAACTCTGTTCACGCCCCTGCTTGGAGCATGCTCAATAAAGAAGAAATCACTGGGATATTACCCACTAAAAATCACCAAAACTCTCTACTGTGCTTCTGCTGACAGTATTTTTTTCCCAAGAATCTAAAAGCTGACAAAATTTAGGGGTAGCAAAAATATATTTCTGACATGAGGAGCAAGTCCTTGCCAAACAGAAAGCTGCAGTGCCCAGCACACAGGAAGATTCAAGTACTAGGTCTTAACATTTCCACTCTCCTCTCACAAATGGACTATTTTGACTGTCATTCTCTCATATCAAATTTCTCCTCAGGTAACCAGCCTGAAGCAGAGACCTGACTAGAAAGTATCAGTCCAAAATATTGATATTTTGTAGACTTGAAAGAACTCAAAACAGGCAGTGGGAAAGCATTAGACAGCTTTGCCATAGCCCATTCAAAATCAGGTTTGTTTACTTTTAAATAAACCTTTTAAAAACCCTTTTATCCTGGTAGGTACACAGAAAAAGAAAGGAAGCTGTCAAGCAAATCAACAAGCAGACATACAAAAAATGAACACAGAATATAATTTTAGTTTAATTAAAGGGTCTCCTCTGAATTTCTGTAAGGCACTGGAAACCTAAGCCAGGAAATGAGTCTTGGTAATTAAATCTCTGTTTCCTTCCTTCACATTTTGTTATAGCAAAGAATATTTATGCCAATCTTTTTCAGAAAATGTAGTGCAATTCGAAATAGTTTGATGAATGTCTGTCAGTAATCATAGATCTAGAATTCCAAATCTGTGATCTGAAAATATATTGTAAGATGAAAAGCTTAAACAGAAAGGAAAAATGTTATCATCATACTGGAATGCCAGTAACATTGGGCAACAAAAGTGAACAACTAAGTTGAGGTACTCAATAATGAACTTAAGAAAACTGTACCTGATCAAAATAGTCAGGAAGCAGGTAATTTCAGTAGAAAATCTGAGGCAAAAGCAGAGAGACAGTGGGCTTAAGACTTCTAGGAATCACTACTGAGATCTCTGGGGGATGACTTATGCAGGGTGAACTAAAAAAAGCATTACTATCTGTATTTTAAGATTTCAACTCTGAAGTAGTTGTTTACTTTTAAAACAAATAACACTCACATAGTAACAATACAAAACACTACTATCTTACCCACAGTGTTTTTTCAACATTTAAACAGTATTTTCAGTAAGTATTCTCATCTTCCTACAATTGCCACTCTTTTGTTTTTATAAAAATGAGCTCATATCTTTTCTTCCTTAAAATTTCTGCATTCCAAAATCAAAAGGTATTCAAAGCTGGTCAGGAATTTTGAAATTTCTTGAAACTATAGCTTAAACTAAACATACGGTTACTTTGCAAGCTGGGGGTGGGGGTGGGAGGGAGCTGGGGAATGACTGTATATGAAGGTATTCATATTTCCTCTTGCAAAGACAACTTGTAAGAAACCTCTTTCTCCAATGATTGCTGGCTGTGAAATACTGGAAGGCTTCAACACTCTACAGTTTCATAGGAAAGCTGTTGCAGAAGAATGGCAGAGGTTGTACCAATTTCATCTGGTTTATCTATACTTCTTACAAGGACAGTTCCTACAGTGCCTTGGAGTTTGCACAATAAGGTTGTTCCTTCAGTGGAGAAGCTGATTGAGGGAGTGTGCTACTGGAGCAAGGAAGGAATGTGGGATGAAAGAATAAGCAACAAGGCTCCAGCTTCTCCAGAAGCAAAAAAATTTTCTGGCAAAGGTGGACAATGACAGGTTCCCTCACTTTAGGAAATAAAATAGTGCTCTTCCAAAGAAGAGAGAGTTCAACACTGGCACAGCATATTTGCCATTCTTTGGCTGTAGGAAGGTAACAAAGGGCAGGAAAATCCTAGAGTCAGCTGGATGGGTCTCAACATATGTTCAAATTTTTTTAATAATCTGGTATGGGAAACTTGTATGTGTATGTTGGGCGGAAAAGGTCCTCCCAAGTCCCTCACACTATGTGAAAGCTCTAAGACTAATTACAAAAACGTTAAGTTTAAAGCTTAAGATGGTTTTAAGATCGCAATAAGGAAAGAGCTGCAGTGTTAGCTCCCAGCTGCGAGTCTCTCATAGCTCAAGGAAGAAACTCTATGTACCCACAACAGCCAGTCAAGATCATCCTTCTGAGCAGGACTTCCGCAGTAAAAGCTTTCTTTGACATTGCTGCAGCAGGTACAGCTGTCATTCAATCACTCTTCTCAGACACTCCATTTCAAAGTTTATTTTTTAGGACTCTCTAGAGATGCCAAGACCTGCAGGATTCTCTCCTGTACACCTGAAAATGGTGGTTCACCTGCCAGATTAGCGGGAACTACAATGTCAGTTTAAGAATGAGGTAGAAGTTTTAGGGGCTCAGAAGAGAATGTGCACGTGGATGACTCTGTAGCCATTTTTTATTCCCATTATCTATTGGCCCTATGACTGTTTTTTAAAATCATGAAAACGTATGGACATTCTGGATGTTCTTTACTGAGTTTCTATTATGCTCTGTAGAAACACAGACCTGAAGTTATACAATAATCAAAATACCAGTCAGAACCTGCACTTTACCCTTAGTGACTGGGAAAGGCAGATGATTTTCCTGTGTTTCACAGGAATTTGTCAGTGTGGTGGGTTGACCCTGGCTGGGCGCCAGGTGCCCACCAAAGCTGCTCTATCACTCCCCCTCCTCGGCTGGACAGGGGGGAGAAAATAAAACAAAAGGCTCGTGGGTCAAGATAAGGACAGTTTAATAAAGTGAAAGCAAAGGTCACGCGCGAAAGCAAAGAAAACCAAATGATGTTACTCTCTACTTCCCACCAGCAGGCGATGCCTAGTCACCTCCTGGGAAGCAGGGCTTCAGTAGGCGTAGTGGCTGCTCCGGAAGAAAAAAATGCCCCCCCTTCCGTCTCCCTTTACTTAGCTTTTATATCTGAGCTGACCTCATATGGAATGGAATATCTGTTTGGTCAGTTCAGGTCAGCTGTCCTGGCTATGTCCCCTCCCAAGATCTTGCCCAGCCCCAGCCTGCCATTGAGGGGGACGAAAATGTTGGAGAGACAGCCTGGATGCTGTGCCAGCACTGCTCAGCAGTAGCCAAAACACTGGTGTGTTATCAACACCTTTCTGGCTACTGACGCAGAGCACAGCGCTACGAGGGCTGCTATGGGGAGAATTAACTCCATCTCAGCCAGACCCAATAGAGTCAGCAAGGCTAAGGAGACCATTTTGTTTTGGCCGTGATTTGTTGGGAGCAGAAGGACTGGAGATGAGTCCGATCTTTGCAGTTGTGGTCATTTTTGTTCAACTTCATTCTGCAGGTAGCAACTGTAGATAAAGGTTTTTTGGTCCTGAAGCCTCATAAACTGAGTGAAGAACTTAACAAAGAGCTGTTGCTTTCCTAGCATGGGCTTTATAGCTACTTTTTATTGGGCACCTTAAATGTTTGGCCACTGTTTAGCAACACGATAACAAAATTAAAGATTATAAAATGATCTAAATGAAGTTGCTAAATATAACCTGTAGGAAGACACATTAAAAACAAATGTTCATGCCTTCATTTAATAGGATATTCAAGCTTTTTTTTTAGATGTCAATTAAGTGGTTGATTGGATGTGAAAACTACTATAAATGAGCACACATTTTATAATGCAGGCTGTAGAATTCTCTGTTCATTATTTGGATGAATTAAACTTGGGAAGATGCAACAATGACTTATGGATGATGTTACAGGAAATTAAATACTTGTACACTCGGTAATCTTGGTTGCAAATTGAAAAGTGTTGTGGTTTAACCCCAGCCAGCAACAAAGCACCATGCAGCCACTCGCTCACTTCCCCCCCACACCCAGTGGGATGGGGGAGAAAATCAGGAAAAGAAGCAAAACTTGTGGGTTGAGATAAGAACAGTTTAATAGAACAGAACAGAAGACCGTAACAATGATATTAACACCAATAAAATGGCAACAGTAATAATAAAAGGCTTGGAATATACAAATGATGAACACTGTAATTGCTCCCCACGCGCCGATTGATGCCCAGTTAGTCCCTGAGTGACGATCCCCCCACCTTCACTCCCCCCAGTTTATATACTGGGCATGACATCACATGGTATGGGTCAGCTGCCCTGCTGTGTCCCCTCCTAACTTCATGTGCCCCTCCAGCCTTCTTGTTGGCTGATGCTGAAAAATACTTGACTGTAGACTGAACATTAGTTAGCAACAGCTGAAAACATCAGTGTGTTATCAACATTCTTCTCACACCTAACTCAAAAACATCGCACTGTACCAGCTACTAGGAAGACAATTGACTATCCCAGCTGAAACCAGGACAAAAGCTAGAGACATCCTAACTGAGTAAAAAACAGCTCAGGAGCTTCATTCATTCTTTGTTGAACAAAGTCTGTGATCCTTTCCCCTTCAGACTTCATTTCTGTTTTGCTGAGCACTTGTATACAGCCAATAAAATCCCTTATTTAGCAAGGCAGAGTCATTAAAGAGACCTTCCTGAAAAACTGCGAGCCAGGAAATATATATTATATTTCTCCACATTCTTGTTTACAAGCAGCATAAGACTGCAAGATTTTGTGTCAATGAAAAATGTATGTACTAAAGTAGAAAAATATTAAGGTTGTGTCTTGGTGTGGATTCCTTTTTTTTTATATGGATTGCATTGGCTGAGGTTAGAGAACAGACTCTTTGTACCAAAGCTGACTGGGGCGAAAATGGGGTAGCTCACTGCGAAGTGGTTGAAATCCCTAAAACCATGCAATATCCCATCAGACAACTTTCTTTAACACTTGACTAAGTCAGAAAACTATGTTAGCACAGTAGCTTTGTGTTTGGGAAAGAACTAAAAAATCCATGAAGGTTATTTTTTTCAGTATTTGACATCACTGAATGGTCTAGAAAATTGTTGTAATAGAGATTTATTGAATCCATGACTACTGCTATGATGGAATTGTCTGGAATGATACACTATTTTACCAACATCAGCCAATCTGGAGAAGAATTACATTCAGCCTTTCGAGAAGTTTGTCATATTCTGGTCTTTCCTTTCATACATTAGCCCTTGCAGTTCTTCTGACAAGGCCACAAGGAGAAGGATTTGGGCAATTTTATTTGTATATTTTTGTGATTCTCCCTTTCCAGTCAGAATTTTTTTGTTCTGAAGTTTTCTTAAACAGAAAAAAAAATTACAAATCCCTACAGAACAAAGAAAATCAAACTGTCATGAATCTTACTTCACCCAGATCCTAGCCTACAAGTCTAGGCCTTTACTCTTGACGTGTGTTTCTCAAGGCAGCTCCTATTTTTAATTTCTTACTTTTTTACAACATAAATGTCACAGAAATGCAGAAACAGAGTTTCTGTATTTCTAGATTGCTTTATAGTTAAAGAAAGAATTCCTTAGCACGTTGGGCAAGTAGACTTTTTCCTACACTTACATTGACAGAGACATAAGACTAATATCTGCTGGCAGATATTAAAATTGGTGTGTCTTGGTAAACGTTCATAACAGCAAAATAATCTGAACTCCAGAAAAAAATATTTTTTAGCTACTGAGTAGATATTGCTTAATTTAAATTCAATGGTACTGGAAGCTTTGTCTTTTAGAAAGCTCTGAATCAGGACTGCATATTTACATTAAGACTATTCCGATGTGTAATAAACATGCATGTATGCAGTCAGGAATGTGCCCATGTTAGGTCTCTCCTACCTATCTACACCACCTGCCTCTTCTCATTCTTGTTCATTCATGAAGTCCTCTGAATTAATTACTAATGCCAGAAGGATTAATAAAAAACAAATTAGTTCCAACACCTTCTGCAAAAAAACAGATGACATTCTGCTTTTTAGAACTAGTTTCAGTAACAAATGCAAAAAAGAATAAATGCTCAAAAGTCACCATGAATGTTGCCTTATATACACTTGCACAACAAAACATTCCTGTGCAGTAGCACCTCAGAACAAACATAATTTTCAGAAGCCAATAAGCTTTTTTCAGAAGCTCCTGAATGACAGTCAAGCACCAGCTATTCAACCATGTGGAGACTACAGAATTTGGTATATTCTACCTTATGGATTAGTGAAATTCAAGAAAAATGGTGCTAAGAAATGAAAATGTCATCACAAACGTGATTGGCCTATTGCTTGTGAAGTGCCAACATTCCCAGCTTGATTTAAAAATAACATTTCCTTGATTTGAACATTTCTCTCTTTTTATCTAGATTGGACATCATTAGAAAAACTAATTTTCCAGCATCATTATACTAAAAACCCATTAATGCTGAGCTAGGTCATCAGTATGTCAGATAGACAGTCTCAAGCACTTGTGATAAGTGACTGAAATGTGTTCCTAGGAACAATAGGACAGGATGGAGCCTTCCTGAAAGTCATCAAGAACTATTTCCACCATAATACCTTCTCCTAAATTCAAAGGTTTAAAGATCAAAGTTAAGGTAGTTGTGTCCTCTTTCTGCTCCTTTTGGAAGGCCCACTGCTCTGATCTTGCTTCTGCTTCACCTCTAGCATGACATATGTATAGATAGCAGTCAGGCTTCCTCCCTGGCTTAATGTAAGAGAATGGAAAAGTCACACTTTTACTAGTTTCTCCCTAGATCATCACTGTATACCTGACGCACTTATTCCAGTTTGAGCCCGCATTTCCAAGCATCCCTGACCAGAAGTGTCTTTGAGGTTCCCAGTGAGATTTATCACTGTGGCCTTGTGCAAGAACATTAATGTATCTCGTTCTATTGCCTAACACTTCACACTTACTTTTCTCATACTCAAGCCAAATCACAGTATTTCTGTGGTGATTGAATTCACTGAGGTCAGCCACATTTTCCTTTGCTTCCAGTGAATAAAACCCCAGCTTATCATCTATACTCTTACTATTAACTCCTGATTACAGGCAATCTTGCATTTTGGGTATTTGCATTTCATACCCACATTCTACCACTTCAGTTACCAAGATGACGCAACCTTACATGTAAGAAATACTTTGCATCTTGAACCTTCAAAGGCTGCCAAGAGCCTTCTGTCATGTTAAGTCCACTTCCACTGCAGATGGGAAATCCCCCGGGTTACAGACCCCTGGTCCTCACTCTCCTGGTCCGGACTTTCTTGAATAAGGGAGTATTCCTGGAAAGACTAAACAGACCAACGAATAAACCAATGACCCCAGGTTAGGGGTCTTACCTCACCTGGCGCATCTAAGACCATACATACAGCTGTAGTGATGAAATATGAATACAATGAAATGAAATATTTAAACTCATCGTCTGGTCCCCAGCCCTCACTGTGAGGTGGCCTCACAGATCAGACACACTGAAGTCCAAGTGCTGAGGACCACCTCCACTGTACACAGAACGAACCGCTCATAACCATGCTGCGGAAATGTCCACTGGGAAAAAAAAAATAGTAATTCGGGGAAAGGGAACGTGATGTCAAGCTTCTCTACAGCAGAAGAGTGGAAACAAAATACTGCCACCTGGTGACGTGGCGGGGGAACCGTCAGGGTGGGGGGCACTGTGAACTGTCCCCCAAAGGGGCAGACGGCATCCCTCCCCACCCTGCCCCGGGGACCATCACCAGTCTCCAGCGCTTTCCACGGGCACGGGTCCGTCACAAGTCCATGTATCACAGCTGGCTGCAAAGGTGCCAGTGCCATTTCTGCTTTCATTACGAGGTGAGGAACACATCCACTGCACCTCCTGGGAGGTCTCACCAGTGGGTTTAGCAGGAGTTGCGAAGATATGTTCCTGAACGGCCGTGATAAACTCAGGCTGAAAGAGGGTTTTGCCTTCTTTACACCCCCATCTAGAAGGAGAAAAAGTGCTGGTATGCTTTTATGCACTTCTGTTGCAGCGCTATCCTCCCCATCACAGAGCAAGCAAAGTTTATTGCAGTAATAAGCACTTGGCAAGCAGCCTGCAGAACACTGGCACAGCTGGCACATAGGCAGTTTTGTCTGGGTGTGGGTTTGTGCCCTGCAAGTTTTGGGAATAAGGATAGGAAGGTATAAACCACGATGAAAACCAACCTTCTGGTTTATACAGCATAGTCTTAATTAAATCAAGTCATTTTGGTATGTCCCACCTACACGTGATATAGTAGGAAAAAGGATACAGTTTGCACCTGGAAAACACATGACTGGAGCAAATTTACAGCCTTGTTTTTGAATACAGCCATTATAGTGTGAGTGTGTATTATGTATTTTTTCAAGTCAGATTAAATCCCTTTGTAGCACAAATGGGTCCCTCTCAGCAGGTTCGTGGTGGGAGGGTCAAGTCTGCAGTCCAGTGCATACCATTCTGTAAAGACTTTGGAGATTATATTTGTTTAGTGGCAAGTCACTGGTGATATCTTAGGTCTGAATGCTGGTTGTACTGGTTTCCTATAGACCAAAGCTATAATGGAATTGTCAGCTCACCTGCACTTTGCATAGTCCCAAGCGCTTTAGGTTCCCTATGATAAGGCAAATTCAACCAAATGGGCTTGTATATTCCCCTCCTATAACTTGCAGCCCTTTTAAACCAGGGAAATAAATAAAAACTATTACAAAATTATCTTTGGCTT
>NW_010972677.1:488308-491127 GCF_000737465.1 Haliaeetus leucocephalus
GTAGAATACTAATAACTAATTACACTATAACTTTGCACATCAGAATGCAGCAAAGGCCATAATACTCTGATTCTGCAAGTACATACATAAGCTTTATAGTGCCAGTGGAGCACAATTACCTTGCCAACTGAGGCCTCTGTAACATTACAATATTTCTTCAAAAGGCATACCTGGAAGGTAGCAGTAAAACTATTTGGAAAGGAGGTTATTTGGAGAGAGAGTGACAAAATTACTTGTGTATCGTGTTCTGTACAGTTAGTGGCACAGCCAGGATGAGATTTGAAGATCAGACCTGAAGTCTTATGCTTATTCCTTCCCTGAGCAAATGGGGTTTGCTCATATACTGGTAAAATGCACATTCAGAACAAAAGGCTGTCCTCTGAAAACCTTGTTCCTGGCAGGTAAGGGAGCACTGTTCCAGCCCCCAGAGTGGTGTTTAGATAAAAGCTCCCTGCCTTGTGCCGATCTGTTTGTTGCCACTGATATGAGAACTCCCCCAGACAATTCACAACTTGTCACTCCATGCCAGTAGTCCTATTTAACGGACTGTAAACTGCCGTGGAAGAAAAAATAAGAAGAGGTAGTTCCCAGAGATTACAGAAGTAAAACCATCTCATAAATAAGTGTTCAGTGATGGTCATTTTTAACCAACTTTGAAGTTAAACCTTTGGGTTCATTCCTCCACTCTGAAATCAGAACTATTACGTTTTACAAATGCAAAACCAAAATGACTGAAACAATGTTTCTGTGCCATAGAAATAAAAGTGTTTTTCTTCCTATGATCAAGTTTTCTTACATTTCACTGAGTAGATAGAGGAGACTAACGTTATGTTTATTGTACTGCAGAATTATTTGCTAACATAGTATTTAAAAATCTGTCAAGAATCAAGTTCCCCCTCCCCTCCCCCCCAAGAAAACATAGTCAATCCACCAAGAGGTCTGTATGTGCCAGGAATAAAAGATTTTAAGACAGGCTTTGTCAAGGTCCTTTTAATTCTGTCATTCTTTTGTTGGTCCACACACATTAGTTAATGTGTTTCAGAGTTAGGAATCGGTAAGGCATCTGCTGTTAAGTGGTCTGTCAATTCATGGTTTTTTTATGGGCGTAAATTATATAGGAAAATTATACATTGATAAACTTCATGGTGAAATTTGAATTACATTATTTTACCAACTGTATTTTGTTTCTGTTATCATTACTCGGTACTGATTTGGAAAAATAACAGTTCCAAAGTGTACCCTGGTCCATTAAATACCCTTCAAATTCTAGTAAGTAAAGTGTGAAGAAGGAATTAGAAATCCCTAATGTCAGCATACACCATTTAAAATACTGTTTGTTATTGCAGTAGACTTGACTGGATAGATCTTGGAAGAAGCACCTGTTCTGCTAAAATACTTAGAATCAGATTCTGGCTGTGTGTGGGGTTTTTTGGTGTTGTTTTTTTTTTTTAAGAAGAGATCTTTTTTAGAAAACTCCCATTTCAAATTATTTCACTGCTGTTTAATTTGTGTGAAATACAGACTTAATGAGAAAAGGGAATTTCCTCTAAGAAATATTGGCTTGAGCTATAAAATTAATACAAGCAAAGTACAAAGACATGAAATGTATCTATCTGAATAACTTCCATCCTGGGACCCATTAACACTTCTCTCAAGAATTGTTTTAGATAGATGGCTAGCAATTTCTGATGACCTGTGCACTATTATGTATTATCTTTGGGAGGGCTATGGCTGACATTCTGTCCTCCAGGGTTTTCAAATGAATCAGATGAGCATTCAAAATATAGGGCAATAAAAGGCATAAATTATTTCAAAAGGATCAAGGGAATTAATTAAAGAATAGACAGTGCCTTTTAAGAAGTTGGGAGAATTTTTAGTTTATATATTTCTCTGTCACATCAAGGGGAAACTTCAGAAGTATAATATTAAACATCTCAAAATTATCAAGAACCCTTATTATGGGCTAATAGTTGAGTTTGGTGCTGTGACTACAGCAATCCAGTTGTAGTAATTTTCAAATGTTGATGTTCTTCATGAAAATCAACTGGTAACTTGGGATAGTACATCTGTTTGTACCGAGGTATCCTGCTTCACATGGGATCACAACAGGTGCAGAACTTCCAGTAACCTTCATCATCATTGTTGGCCATTGTATCTCTCAGATTACTTTCTCATATCACTGCCACTCATGACATAGCTACCTGTTGGGAAGTTGTGTGCTGTGCGTCTGAGATGGACAGAGACAGATTCGCTTTCAAATTATTTAATACGGGTTAGAAAATAAAGCTCAAACAGTGTTTTCCACAGAAGGTCAACTTCTGCAGAACAATCCCCTTTATACAGCATTTATGCTGAAGTACATTGTTTTTCTTAAATGTAGACATAGGGACTGTGTTTGTAGATATTACATATGTAAACATCTCTGTGTGAAGCTAAGACTTGGATTAAATATTTAGCAGAATAAAGCCTTTGGTTTCTGGGAGGGAGGTTTTCTACCCTCAAATGTAGATGTTTGCAGACAGCGAGTGACTGGGCCCCTTCTGCCTCACCTCCGTTATCCTGCAACTGGAAAAGATTATTTTTGAACCATCCTATGGAATTCTGTATGATTTCAGATAATTTTCATTTTTTGTAGCTTGGTTTTATTTTTAACTAACTGGTACATGCATTGTCTGAAAGAAACATCTAGTTTTGTAGAGGTACTGTGATGGCAAATGTCAATTCAGAAATCTGAAACTACCTAATTTTCAGGTTAGAAAAGAGAAATATATACAGTAGATTTGATGCCCATGCTTAACTGCTTCTGTATTATAGAAGCC
>NW_010972677.1:491698-497399 GCF_000737465.1 Haliaeetus leucocephalus
TCTACAAAATATTAATGTAATTATTGTGTGTATCTTGATGACGTCTGAATGCTCCCACCAGGTGTCAATGCCCAATGGTACTAGGCGTTACACAGAAATTTTTAATACAGGACAGCCTCTTCCCAGAGTTGCCTTATAGATTATCATTGTAGATAGGTAACACAAGAACAGAATGAAGATGATTTAAGTCACCTCTGCAGTACCTTTCTACACTTTTCAGCATTTGCCTCTTTTTTTACGTTGAACCTTACATTTAGACTTTCAGGTTTGCCAAAGGTTAGTCTGTCTTGTGCTTTGCTTCAAATGTAGAGGTGTTTTAATGCACTGCTATTAATTTTAACCCTTTTCTTTTAAGACTTCTTGCTTCATGGAGATTTCTTTCTATCCTCCTTTTGACTAATGACTATATAGATCGGTCACATACCTTTTTTTCTCTTATTCCACCAAGACCCCAAGCATTTGCTTTCCACTTGATTCTCTCTTTGCCCCTTGATTCCTGTGCACAGGCCAGGCAGAATACACACAGACTTTTAAAGCTCTGCACAGACATACAGAGTCTCTGGTTTGGTGAAGTGAGGTGCTCACTGGACCTTTTAAACCAAACAGAGTTTAACTATTTCTTTAATATTGTGTTCTATATTTTCTTTCTTTTTTTCCTTTGCATACAAGTTGAAACAAGGGAGATTTAGGTTAGATATTAGGAAAATTTTTTTTACTGAGAGGGTTGTCAGATATTGGAATAGGCTGCCCAGGGAAGTGGTTGAGTCCCCATCCCTGGAGGTATTCAAAAAGCGAGTAGACGGGGTACTTCAGGACATGGCTTAGTGGGCATCGTTGATGGTTGGACTCGATGATCTTGAAGGTCTTTTCCAACCTAAATGATTCTATGATTCTATGATTCGCAAAAATTTCCTTTGCATATGCAAGAACAGAGCATGGACATCCAAACTGCAATGGTGCGTGCCCTTGAGATTCAGTGTTGTTATAGCTGGTCTTTACAGCTTAGCTCTTCAAGTGAGGTGATTAAAGAAGAATCTCAACTTCTGCTTTTTTGAACTTACAATTCATAAATCACAACAAAAAGCAGCCAGCATCTAGTGGAATACATACTTTTTTTAAAATCTTAGATTGTTTTCCAGACTGGTACATGCTTTTCAATAGCTGCGTTAGTAATGCTGAAATCTGTGGACTACTTGATCCCCTCAGAGCCTTTACCGTCCACAGCTTATTTAGAAGGAGAACATTTAGACAAAGACTAGAACAAAACATGTGAAATATTACAGTGGGAGCATTTCTCCCATGTACACCAAAAATAGAGGCAAACTTCCTCACTTCTTCCCAGGAGAAGGAAAGTCTTATGGCTTCAGGTGGAACCTCCTATCCTCTCATGAGAGCAGCCTTTAATTTTGTGGCCAAGATATCTCATAAAGCCTTCCTCAGTGAGTAGCCATTCTTACTCACTCTATCCTCAAGAGGGTGTTTTTGATGAACAGTTTGTAAACTGCACTGCCATTCTTTTATTTCACAGACACTTTCTAATTATGTTGCTTCTTAACAGTGTTTTTTCAAGCACTGCATAAGTGAACTTGCTTGTCTTGCAAGCTAGTTCTCCTTCCCCCCTCTTTCTTTTAGTACCTGGGCCTTGAACTCGCACCTAGCCTGGCAGCACATACAAAGGGCAGGCTGGGGCGCCTGCAGCAGCTGTACCACCAGCCGTCCAGAAGCACCAGTTGTTCAGCTAATCTCAGGCATATTGTGCTAATGATTGGCGTCATTATTTTTCTGCCAAGGATGAGTGGCAGTTTCTCAATAGATCTGATTGTGAATGAATGGAAGGTTTGAGAAACAGCGGTGTCTTGGCTGGAACGCCCAGCATTCCCACTGACAGAAGTAGGGTGGTAAGGGCAGAAAAGCATGCAGTTATCGTGCATACGTTCCTGCCAAAAAAACTACAGTTCAATTTCCTCGTTTTATAAGGACAGTTCAATTAAGTTGTTATCTACCTCCCGCCCACACTGGATGTACAGAAATGGATTTGCTTTCAGAGGTGGTATGAATTGGGGGCAGCACCAGTTAGTTACTGGTCACCCATCTCTGAGTTGCAAGATATGTATTCAGGAACAGTAGGACACCTTTCTTACATCTAATTGTTCTCACTTACATCTTTCTCTATGTAACTGTAGTAGGAGGCTCTTTGTGACTGGTTTACAATGGAGAGAAAGGCTTTTACAGTCACAAGGCTGCTTGGTTGTATTTTTCCACCTACTTGAAATAATGGCTCAAAAAGAAAGTCTGTCGGTTGTGCTGCAGCAAACTGTAAGAACTTTCTGGTAATTACATGGCATGATTTAGTAATAGCAGAGCCTTCAAGTCAATCATCTTGAACTCTACCTCAATTTTCAGCCATAAGTTTTTAACAGCACAAAAATACAGAAGCTATGGGTGAGCATTCCTTTTTCGGTAATATCTTTCCCATGAAGTTTTTCATACAACATAGATCAGGGTCTCCCTACTCACAGATGGGAAGCAGTGGAGACAAGGCAGTTAGATGGTGCAGCAAGGACACCTACTTGACATGGAGAGTAATTCACTGTTGTCTCAGCAAGAGTTGCAGTCCTAGTGGATGAGATATGTTGTTTGATAAATCTGTGTTATTAAAATTGCTTTTTCTAGCTCTGTTGATGTAGAACAGCTAGATTTATTAACCCACATGCCACCCTGAGATGAGATACCAGGGGACTGACTCAACAGTATGAGCTAGTATGGCTGGTCCCACTGACCTTTCTCGTTCCATACCCCAGATCTTTTCTGGTGCTGACAGGTGGTGACTGACCAGCAGAATCAACACAACAGTTTTTGTCAGTCCTGAATTAATGGCTACTTTTAAAGAAGCGATACCTGTAGTAACAGCTGTGAGACACGAGCAGATTTGGTCTAACAGCTTCTCCCAGAAGTGTCTCAAGGCCTAGATGCAGACATTTGGTATCAGTTTCCAAGCAGAATATTAAAGAAAATGAGTCAACAGGAAAAGGCTCAGGACCACACTGGCTTACAAAAGATGATGCTCAGCATTTTACTGAAAGGAGACTCAAACAATTCACAGCAGAATCATTCCTAGTTTTAGGCTGTGGCTAACAACAGAACCTCTCTTTTAATCCAAAATGAAGATTTACTGTTTCTGCTAGCCACACTGACTGGATGATCTAGCAGATTTGCCTGTAAGGCCATTGAGACAATTTGAGGATGCCCAGTATGACCTTCAATAAAGCCTCTCTCCTAAAGAATAAGATTTAAAACCAATCATTTATTGGACATGTTGCAATAAAGTGTCTCATTTGTAAATGGATGTAAATATAACCACAACTAATGCAGAGACAGAAAATTTTGTGGTAGAACTGCTCTCTATGACATGATCATCATTATACATGATCTTATAAACTCACCAAGTTTATCAGGAGATGAATTCCTATTAATTTCCATGGGTTTTCCAAAGAATAAGAGGGGTTCTCCCATTTCTCAGTCTAAATCAAACACATAGTAATAAAAGTCACAGAAGTCCTACAGTAGTGATGATTCCTTCCTTAATTAGAAGTGTTTATTCTCATGTTACTTAACTGATGTCTAAATTTCTGTGATTATGGTGAAATACATCAATTAAACTTTCTCCCTTCTTCGCTACAGTTCTTTGGGAGTTCAGGAGTTATGATGTAAGAAATCTCAGAAGACAAAAATAGCCTTAAAATTAATGGGCATGTAATTGAAGTTTGGTAGATGCATGACTGTTGTGTTGGCAGATATTAAGTTGGAATGCTTGAAAGTAAAGATGCTTTAATTTACACACAGGAGCAATATCACAAAAGATAGCATCAGCACAGCAATGACTCACATCGTCAGCATGACAAAGAAGTTGAAGGAAATAAAAATGACCAGTAGTCACCAACACAGTCATATTGTAGCCACCCCAGCTACCCTTTTACTGAGAAATACCTCAGTTATCATATCATAATTTGAAATGTTAAGCATTGACTGATCATTGGTGACTGATGTAAGCCAAAGTAGTCTGGTAAATATTCTTCATCTACCCAAGGAATTAAAAACATGGTTTCTAAAAAAAAAAAAAAAACCACCTAGCCTGGCAATTGCTAGAAGTACTTTCCTGTAATTTGCTCAAACAAGACTGTGTTTTGAAAATTAAGATTCATTTTCTTGAAAGTTTTGAATGTTTGCACTTTATCTAATACAAGCATTTACTGAGTTATGCATCAGAAACCCAAGTACTGTGTTCTTTTAAATTCCACTGTGTTTTGGTGTCACTTCAATGTTTTTTAGGGAAAATATTTCATCAAAAAATGCACGGTAGTCACTTATATGTGACAGTAAGATTGAAATCAAGAAATGTGAGGCACAGGACTACACTCACAGTTTTTGTTTTGGTTTTATATAAATGTGAACTTTTCCCAAGCATATCCAGTTGACCATTTCTTTTATTACCTCCAAGTTTTCATCTTGATTTGGCAGCAAACAAACATCAAATATATATAATATCAACTTCCATGAATAGCCTCTGAGTTCAGAGCAACTGAGCAAAAATTACAAATTAAACTGAAATACAAATCCAATATCCATTACGGCTGTTTTTGTCTTACAGCCCAGCTTTCCTTGAAATTTGCATGCAAGTTCTTTCTTGCATGCTATTTTAGAATTAATATCTTCAGTTATTGTATTTTGGAGGAATCAGAAGACTGGTAGACTAAGTAAGTCACTTGAAGGTTAGCCAAGTTCATCAATAATTTCTTGGGTTTTTTAAGACTTTCTCAAATGAGAATGACGGGGCAGAGTTTCAAAATTATGTGTGTGCAGCTGTATGGTTGATTATTGACATCAGTGGAGTTTCTCTGGATATATACTGTTATAAATCAAAACTGAATGTGAACCACAATGTAAATCCACCAGGAAGACTCCTCTTCTGGCAGTGACGGCATAATTCAGAGGGACTCCATCTCTGCAGCAGCCGGGGAAAGAGGATTAGGATTTGGCGACTGCTGGTCCTGAATTTCCCAATTCCTTCAGGTTGATCAGTGCTTCTCCTCACCCTGACACCAGTCCCCGGTCCCTCAACTCCCCCAGTAGCAGCCAAATGTACCCACTCCATGTCGACTGCAGGGACCCGAACAGTGTGGGAGAGGTGCTGGTCTGGCCACCACTGCTAAGCTTCATGGAACAGATGCTACTGGGAGGACATCACCAAACTCTTGGACTTCTGATGGCTCTTCTGACCTAACCCCTGGAAATATATACTTTTATGTCACTCATGGCATGTTATTAATGAGTTTCTAAACAGAAACGAACTAACTTTCATAGCACAAATTGAAACATTTTTATTATTATCCTTCCATTATTTTGTCTGAGAAAGCATCTGTTTTAAGCTTAATGAAATCTACTACACAAAGAAAGTTTTTTCAGGCTTAAAATATATCAAAGAAAACTAAACCTGAATAAAAGCAGAAACAGAAAGTCAGTATGAAAGGTTTACTCCTGAGTATATAAGAAGCGAGCAGGACAGGATACCAGAATAAAGAGCTCTACCAGTGAAACCCACAGACATATTCCTCTAAGCAAAAGCCTTTTCCTTCTAAGATCTAGATCTCTAGAGTGGATCTTTGTCAAATGTTTTGCTCTTGTTCTATGCATACTTTCCCAT
>NW_010972677.1:497819-498357 GCF_000737465.1 Haliaeetus leucocephalus
ATTAACTCTATCCCAGCTGAACCCAGGACATTATCCACCCCTTATTCTATACCATCTACATCATGTCCAGATCTTACATTTTCCAATCAACCACTACCACTTTCCTTGTCTTATATATATATATATATAAGTATATGGACACCCCCCCACACCCCCCTCCCCCCAAATAGTATTCCATTAGTCAATGGGCTATCCCTCTAATGTGTCCATCAATTTTATTTAGTCCATGACTTTGGGGCTCCATCTGTTGTAACAGTTCTTCAGGATAAGAGAGATGGTGTGAGGTGTTAGGTTGTTGTATGCTGCCTCTGGAACTTGTGGCTGGTACATTTGGTGCAACCCACACCCTTGGCCTGCAGGTCAATGATGTTGATCTTGAGGAAATTGCTGGGCGCCAGTTCAAGTTCTGTCACTGTTGCACTTGGCTCAGTTTCAAAGTCCATCCTTCATTCATTTGGGTAATTCTTACTGTGATACCCTTGATATGGCATATAGACACTATAGATACAATGACATGCATTGGCAGGTTATTTAGCAG
>NW_010972677.1:503815-532806 GCF_000737465.1 Haliaeetus leucocephalus
CCCATCTGTGAGGCTTACAACCTGGTTAGGTTAACATACACACTTCAGTCTTGTCTCATGGCCATTTCACATAATAGATGTGCTTTCCTAGGGATGAAATTTCCACAAGTGTTGGAGACAAAATGCTCATTGATTGTAGAAAAAAGGGAGAGAAAGCATTTACACCATAAACAAACATTGTAAGTTAAAAACTGTTATACTTTGATTAACTACACCTTGCAGAGTCATTTATATATGTAGGAAGAGGTGTCAAACTTTGTTACCATGAGGTATAGAATTTCAAGTCCTGTTTGCACTTGTGCCATTGACCATGAAAAGCACAGAGTAATGGAAAATCAGTGAAGAATCACAACACCTCTAATTTCATTTTCATCCATCCTTCTAAGACTTTGCATACTAAGCTGTCTAAGGGTTAGTCTGAACAAGGTTTTACTGGTTTTACCATCATCCTCCAAATGAAAATAAAATACTTTTACTGTCCAAATATATGCCAGTTCCCTCCCTGGCATTGCTTATAGGCCATGCTGTATCAGGGCTTTTACTGGCATGTCAAAAGAATAAAAAACGATTGCAACTTTAACCAGCTTGCCTATGCAAATAAAATTTCTCTGTGGTGTAGACTGATTATACATGAAGAAGAGAGCACTGCAAGAGTGTTAGTGCTCAAGACAGCAGACAAAGTGAGTAGTCCTTCCACAACAGTGGGGAGGAGAAAGAAACTTGACAGGATTAGGACACCTGTCTAGTACTGCAGATCACTATGTTTCTCCCAAATATATTAGCCATTTTTATTATGGATTTTGTTCTTTTCTCTTCCAGTAATACACTGCACATCTTCTCCCCCACCCCCCGCATTAGTACAGAGGCAGGTGTTTATTAATTGCATAGCCTGTGTCACTGCTGTTCTAAGATCAACTCTCAGCTCATTTTAGATGCAACAATTAGTTGAAAACTTAAAGCCTTAAAATCTACTAAAATGACAAAGCCTTATCCCTACCAGTGCTGAAAATAGGAATGGAAAGTGCTCAGTGACTCAGAAGAAGCACTTGGGCACTCTAGACTAGGCTGGTAGGTAACCAGTGCGCACAATTGTTATATGAGCAGGGAAATAGGCAAGGGCTGGATAATTAAATACTTGCTTTGCCAGGGTTATCTGAAATTTCCATAACTTTTACAACAGCATTCTCATGTATAGTCCTTCTAGGTTAATTGAAGTTTCAGGGCACACTGAACTTTAAATAGCCTTCAGAGAGTTTTAGGTCAGAACAGGTTGCCATCAGATGATGTGTGAGATTAGCTATATCAGAAGCAGAAATGACACTTAATGACCTTCCCCCTTGAGAGGTTGTACAAGAGGTTGTCAATCACTGCACAATTCAAACACTAGCCAAGGACAACATATATTCAAAGTCACCTGAAAAGTGCCAGCCTTCCTGCTGAATGTTATTTCTGATCTATTAATAAAATCATGTATTTAAAGTAAGTGGCACTTCACTGTTTCCCACACCCAATAACGAAGAAACATCTTAAAGGTTTTTTTTTAAATTCATTCTTCAAAAGAGAAACACTCTAATGTTAAAAAAAAAAAGAAAGAAATTTACTATTTCACTTTCTTTCATGTAGCTTCTTCTTCAAGCCTCTTCCCTTCTCCACAGTGGCTATGCCTTAGATTTCTTTGTAATTTATTACTGGGAATATACACTTATCATGTACATTTTAGATGTATTCCTCAATTTCACAGCCATTTTTCATTACAGTCTCCTAGAAACCCCCAACTGTGTGCCACTGATTACTGAACCAACCACTAATGCTAGCTGTAGTTAGCAAGACCTGCCACCATCACAAAGATCATTTATTGATCCTGTACACTTTCTCATTTATTTTCCAAATCTTGGTGGCTTTTCTTTTCCCACAACAGAAGCAAAGCCTAACAAAATTCACAGCCGTGACATTTGCCTACCATTTGCACGTACCAATGTTGTGACTTAAATGTAACTACAGATTACTTACCATTCATGTTGCTTGGAAAGACTGTATCAGCTGAAGAGAGTGAAATATTGTTATGATATTGTGAGTTATATGAATGAGGGAGATAGAAATGCTCTGTCTATAGCAGTGTTTGCATGGTTTTTATGCCTTTGTCATAGAGAATCTAAACCTAAACCAGATTCTAAACCTAAACTTTTGCTCTAGACGAACTTTCAGTTTTACATTAATGTAAAAGAGTACAAGAAGACAGTTAAAAAACAAGAGACTCCAAAACAAAGCACACAGCATGAGCCTTTGCAGGAGAATGTGAAATCTGAACACAAAATGGTAATCTCCCACAAGGAAGAGATTTCAGTACGTTACAATAAGCTACAGCAGTTAAATGCACTGTAAAGGTTCCTGATAGAGTGTCAGCCAGTCTCACATGGCATGCCAGAGCACAGACCTCTGACCAAGCAACAGAGACCAGACATATTGCAAAAATGTCATTTTTAATTTCTAGCAGTGAGAGTTAACTCTGTGGTTCTGAAAATAACCCTGACTGGTTGACCTAAGGACATAATTCACGCAGGAAACTTAAACGAGTCCATCTTGCTCACTTTCAGTCACTGTAGCTACAGTCACTTTTAAACCTCTCACACAGAGAAATCCATAAGAAACTAACTCATTTGAAAATAGTTTGAATAAAAGTAAAAGTTTATCTTCTATAGCACTGTAGAGCAAGCAATTGGTTGTAGGCCATAATTCCCAGTGCTGAGTGCTTCTTAGTTCCCACTAAGTTTCCAAAGGAAAAGCAACCGTATCTGTAGGGGCACTGAATTCCTGAAGCTTCATAAGCATACATCTAGAAAGTACATGTACAGTTTTATACCATAAATGGGAAACATGCAACCAATAATGCATCATCTTGGACATAGCTTATGTCCATAATTTGTTCTTCAGACTGAAAACAATTTTGGCAGTTTTTGGCAAGCATATTTCAGTAGGAATAGAACATATATATTTAAAACTTTGACATAAAATTAAAAAAAAAAAAGTCATTAGTGCCCTCCTCTTACTGACAAAATGGAAGAACTCTACAAATTTAAATGTGCTACAGAAAGGATAAGACCCACATCTGAGATGTGATAATGTACTGAGTCCTGTTCAGTGTGTACCGAAGACAGTAACTTCAGACAAAAGCAGTATTTTCTAAATTATGAGTTCAGAATTCCAGCTTAAGTATTCTTTTTTCCCCTAATTATAAGACGGAAAACCCCCAAAATCTAAGAGAAAGAGTCAGAGAAGTGTGTAGGCAACATGCAGTATAATGTAAAATATCCCAGTTGCCCCAGTTGTGACTGGGAAGTTTCTTGTAGAAATTATGGTAGAAGTAGATTCTGAGACTGAATTCTTTGCTTTTCCACTACATCTTTCAGAGAAGAAGATGGATCACCTTGCAGCTTCAAGTAATTTATTCCAACAGAGACGTTTCGGGGCAAAATATACTTACTATGCTCAATCTGCAAGTGGCAGACCTAATTCACTAAATTCTTAGGCTATTTTCTTGGGGATGCAGAACAGAAAGAAGTGAAGCCATGAATTTCAGGCAATCCCTCAGACTGTAAGCACTTGTTGGCTAGTAGCTTTATTCTTTGTTTATCAGACAGGCCCATTATGTGAAAGTGCCACAGATGTGGTTTCATCTCCATTATAGTTTAAATGAAATTCAACAGTTTGTCATTGTTTATGTGGTATATATATAGTTATGCATTTTTTTAAAAATCCAGAAAAGATAAATATGTGAAATCAATAACGTATTATCAGATGTGCCTGCTATCTGAGTAATGACAGATTCTTCTGTATTGTTTTAAGAAGCACTAGCCTAACGGCAATGCGCTGCTTCTGTCACCAGACTGGAGCCCTACCGTATCTGCAGTGTGAATCTTTATTGCATATTCTGTCCCAGTTCTGCATGCAGATGTCTTATTGACATCAACGAGCTCCACACACAGAGCTAGGACAGAATACACAGTAGAAACCTACTTTCACAGTGCAGAAAGACTATACAGTTTAAGTGTGTTAACAGTGACTTCCAAGAAGCACCTCGGCACCCATACTAGCGGTTGAATTCATCATACTTTAACGCTAATATGCTTGGTCATTCAGGACAGTCTGTATCATTTTCCCTGTTTGTTTAGACAATGTACTAAATGAGCCAGGAATTTTATCTTCCTCTGTGCTTTATACAGTGTAGATGCGGGCATTTCAGCAATAATGTAAATGAATAATGGAAAGCTCACTCTCAGTTTGCAGTTTGTTCGTACCATTTCTAAGCACCAGCACCTACAATGTATAAGGCACAGATAGAGGTAAAATTCCTTAGTCATGCAGTTGATAAAGATTGCCTTCAGTTTGTGATAGACTATATTAACACAAAAATAAAATCTTCAGTTAAACAAGACTCATTGCTATGTTATTTGATGCTACAGAAATTATGTTCTAAAACCATAGTGACACAAAACATACATTCCTTTAACCAGGAATTCAAATGATAAAGCAAAATACAGGCCCTCTTATCCAAAATAAGCTCCTTTCTTAAGTACTGAGTGAATCTGGAGCTTCAGAAAGGTACCAAGTAAAGTCTTGGTGACCAAAGTCAAGAGAGGACATACAGTATGTACTGGTAAAGATGGCCTGACTTGCTCTTCCAGTGTGCCTAGAGAAATCACATCAGGCTCATTTTCTGCAGACACCTAATCCTTGTACTGAATGGTGGAAAAGTTATCAATGGTCTCAATGTGCCAGTAGTTTTCCTTGTGAAGAGTACTAGTACAGCAAGCAGTGGACACCTGCCGGTGGTGCTATGTAGACTTCCACAAACCAGAATGTGTGACAGGAAAACCTACTCAATGTTAACAATGAACTTGTTGCAGCCATGTACTCTTGACACTACCTTGAGGAGGAAGCATGGTGGAAATATATGCACAGGTTCAACCATCTGTCACTTCCTGGAGAGTGGCCAGAAATTTTGTTAAATAAAAGATGTGGCTCTTAGTATCTGTTACCAAATGGTGCTGTTCCTCAATCTTCAAATAGAGTATTAAGGGCACTCAACACTGGAAAAGTTGAGCCAGAAAGTCCTCTGAGTTTCAAAAGAATTTCAAACCAAGGGACATGCAAGACATGATAATCAGAACTAGGTATGAACCTCGAATCACAAAATTTGAGCTCCAGAGTGAGATAAAAATAGACCTGAACATACTTTAACAATAGGAACTGTTTAAAAAAAACACAACTAGATGTCAGATTAAAGCAGACGACTTCTGTTGAATATTTTTCGTAGCTTCTAGCATGCCTGTAGCTTCTACCTTTCTCTTTCTTTAAAATGTGTACTCCTAAATGTTGCTTCCAAATCTTTGTTGAATGCAACCTTTTTTATTTCTAAAAGTTGCTCATCAGAAATTATGCCCTTTATATGATACTTCTTAATAAAAGAACACCAGGTGGCTCTTTGAGAACTGCCCATAGAACTTTTTCATCCTACATAGTTTTCGTGCATATTTGCTCTCTAGTTCCTTGTAACTACTTAACCTTAGAGTCACAGAACCACCATACAAACCTCTAGAAAGTTTCCATTTAGAACCATTTCTGCAAATATTACAGCTATATATGAGGTATTTTCTGCTGTTTACCCATGTTCTTATCACTAAGAACACTAGCTTTCTGTTAGTGACTTGCTGCCTATCCCTCAGGTGAAAATCATCATAAGGGCATCTCTGTGATGTTACAATCATTGCTGCAAACAGTGATCCAGGCAATACAAAACATAGAGTGCAAACAGAAGTAGATAATCCCTAAAGTCCTAAAGATCTTTTTTTCCCAGTAATATTTTTAGCCATAGTAAATCAAACAGATTTGTCCTATTGATGGTACAAATAAGATCGAGGAATGACTAGTCTTCTAAATCAAATATTTAGTTTTCTGGAGCTGGCAGGTCTCTAGATAAACTAAATAAACCTCATAAAACAGTACCTTTCAGCTTCTATAAGGTTAGGACATGAATGATTTCTATTTAGCACATTGTCTGTATTTGATCATGTTTCTTTCTCTTTTGTACACATGCATGTATATCTATACCCATGCACACACATATATGCAGCAATAAAACACACAGATGTATATATTCAGCTTTCCCTCAGGAAAAATAACAGTCATAGTCATCTCTTTACTTCCATAAGACATTTTATGTCTTATGGAAGTAAGTGATCTTTACAGAGTCACTGTTTGTCATGTGACAGCAATGGTAGGACAGCTGTTTGTTTTGCATTCTCAGTCTGAAGGTGCTAATGCCTTTTCAAATATCCACCCATGCACATCAAAGGGTCAACAAGAGAAATTCTTGCTGCCCAGATAACAGTGAAAATTTCCAAGGAAATGTTAAGTCTGGGTGGCATAACTCAAATTTACAGTATGCATGAGAGAAACAGATTCGAAGTATTGACATTTTTAATTTCCAATGCATTACTGTTTAATTTCCAAAGCATTTTGCTGTTCCTGTTATAGGAGATGAGACCTATAGAGCTAATTTTAGTTTTAAACATACCAAAGGGAAATTTATTTCAGCTCACAATAGTGGTTTGGGCAATAAAATAGGTAATATTTGGACAGTAAATAAAATAATATTACAATACCTAGCAATAAATAACAATTAAAAAATAACAATAAAATAGGTAATATTTTGGTTCAGTTTTCATGTGTGCATATCCATTTCTTTTCTGGGACTTGGGGGTATGGCCATTTCTAGTACATCAAAATATAAATCTAGCAAAGTTTGAGTAAGATGTTTGATTATTTAACAACTTGCTCTAGAAACAAAATGAATCACTGAAATATATTTATATGTATGTGGTAACATCCAGTGTTACAGACAGCATCCCTCTTTAATTTACTAGCTTTCATTTGTCTTGCCTATTCCCTCTTGCTCTAGTATAAAAAAGGAAGCAGAGACAAAATTAAAGGTAAGAAGTTTGTGTAAAGCAAGTAGGACAAATACTGCTTAAGCACTAGTATAAAATCATGTGTTTAAAAAGCTTTAATTCCTAAAAATTTGTATCAGAATAGTGAGGAATATAGACTAAATGTACTGGTTGAATAACACACTGAAAGACAGTTCAGACGTTCTGAACTGACTCATGTCATAAAATCCACAAAAGACTACTTAATTGGCAATCAAAATACATTCTCTTTCTATCCTGATATCAGTTATTCCAATGTAGGTATGAGTTTACGTAGTCAATAAGCTCAAATATACCTATATCCACTAATGATGAATGTGACCCCAGTGCATGTTTATTTCCATACTCTGCTTCTAACAACAATGATTACTGAAGCACATGGCATATCTAGAAGAGTAATGATCTGGTAAGTTTAACGGCCACCACCTGTGACTCAAGTCACCTGCCACACCTAGCAGGTCATTTAACTCAGGGAAATATTTCTCACTTCAATTATTATTGCTTAATTAACTACACTGCAGGTATAAAATTGATCTATACTCAACAGGTATGCCCTTATATCAACCTCATGGAGCAGGGCTGTCCGTCAGCAAAGGTGCTGTCCATAGTCCATAAAAAAAAAAAAAAATAATAATCTGGACTCTGTTTTAGAGAAACCAAAGGATTTTACCCATTTTCTTCAGGGTCCTGTGAGCCACTACCATTGCCGCCTGCCTCTCAAGCATCCAGTCCTCCCTCAACCTCATTCTTTGGTCACTCTGTTTGTGGACAGGATTCCTGCTGCTCCAGTGAGGCTTTGTTATGATCCAGTGCAAGTGAAAATATTCTGAAATGGGTAAACATCTGTCACCACTGTAGGAAATATTTTTTACTTAGCTTTATCTCACTTGCTGATCCAGGACTCAAGTATTATGTACTTATTCTGTCTCTATGACTTCTCTTCTGCCCTCCCTAAAATACTTTCCTTTCCTACTATTTATTCCCACAGTGCTGTGTTGACGTTTATTCTTCATTCTGGCCATGACTGACATGTTTCCCTACATATCAAATGACAACTGCTTTCTGTAGTTTTCACTTATCTTTACCCAAAGGAGATTTAAAGCATTGAGCAATCAGAATAGTGATATTTTATACTAAGCTTGCAAGGAAGTACAAATGGCTACAAAAGATCCATGGCAGTTAAGTATTCAGATGCTTGTAAGAAATAAGCAAAGATTGCAGGACTTTGTCTATAGTATTCTTTTCTGTAACATTATTGGGGCTGGGTAACGTGAATGGATTTAGAAATCTTGCTCATTTTGGGAGGGATAAATAATTAGAGATATCAATTAAGAACATGTACTTTTTAAGTGGTTAAATTATGAGATACTCTCTCATCTTCTGGCAACCTACAACTTACTAACTTGCTGAGCCAGAGGCTGCATTTGGAACATCATTATTAGAAGCCATGGGTTGACATTGCTTGAAGCTGTTTCTTTAAATGTATTTTGCCATTAGCCGTTTGGAGCTGTGACAGCTGCAAGGTTCCCCACCACAGCCTGTGGGGAATGAGTACTGTAAAAATTCATCTACACACAGAACGCAATTTGTTTCATTCAACTTCATATTCTAAAATTGATGTATCTAGGCTATTTATCTAGGCTCTCTCTGTAGTCACCAGGCAGAAATAGGTGCCTCCAGGTAGTAATTTATACCGTATGTTTTCACTACCTTTCCTCAGATAGAAAAAATCATGCGTTGGAACTAGCTATGTTCTCTCCATTGATTTGGGGGTTTTCTAAATAACAAGACTCCCAACTCTAGACAACTGAATAGATGAAATTACTTCCATGTGAACAGTCTCCACGGATCACCTTATACTGCCTACTTTTACTGGCTGCCTTCCTTAGTTGTGCAGTACAGAGCACTCAGAAATGGGGAAGAATTTGGACCAGTTTGTACAGCTAATTAATACTTTATATGGCATATTATCTGGCGTGCTATGCAGTGGAACGGAGCAGAACTATCAGAGATAATCCATTCTCTTTGGATACACCCAGAGGCACAGGAGAAGCAGAATAGCAGTACATTATTGTAACAAATCCAGTAAAATTAAAGAGTTTCATGGACCTAGGAAATCACTGACAGGTAAACTAACATGTGCTCAGTGATTCCCACCATGACTAATACTAGGCTTTTTGCTCTGGTGATATTACTATTATATTCTCCCAGTTTAGCTGAAAGACTACCAGAAGTGGCCACAATAAAATCAAATTACTACCGTGACACACACCACCAATAAAATATGACAAAGTAAAACCTAAAAGAGGTGCAAAAAAATAAACTGTTGGCAAAGTCTGCAGTCCACTCCTAGTGATAGCTGCATATTGCTGGATGGCAGTACACAGAGCTAGGCCTGAGTGTCTGGCACTCCTCCTTTTACCAGGAAGGGAACAACTTCTGCTCCCCCATTCACCTTAACTTAAAAGTTCTCAAATTAAGTGTCATGGTCCCAGCTGGGTTCATGACAATTCCAACTGAAGTTCAGAAGTCCAGACAGAAATCCAAATATCTACAGTGATATTTGGGGCCACCAACCCAACAGGAGGAGGGTAACAGGTTAAAAAAGTCTAGAAACTGTTACTTTTATAGCATCTGAAAAAAAAAAAAAAAAGCCACAAAAAGAAATAAACTGAGAACAGATAGAAAGTGACCACAAGGTAACATTTTGTGAGTTCCTCAATAGCAAAGAGATGCTTTGAGTAAAGGAGAAGCATATGTTTTATTTCAAGGACTTATTTCAAGGCACAAAATACATACATACATACATACATACATAAATGTGGATGCACAAACATGAAATACATTCCATAGAATATGCTAGCCTTATTTTTGTGTATGGCCTAATCCTAACTGCAGTCAACAGCAAAACTAGCATGTACTCCCAGGAGAACAGGTCAGAACAGTACAGGGTAACAGTCACTACACTGGCATTACTAATCCTAATGTGAGTGAAACAGTACACATACAGACCTGCCAAATCTCTTGCACTGTAGTGGGAGTTAGGCCAGTCTAACATATCTATTGACCAGTAACTACATCCAGGGCCCGAAACATGCTGGGTGATGTCACTTCTTGCTGTGGGAAGAACATACATTACTTCCTTTCACCTAACACTCCAAATGGAGTCCAATACTTAGCAGACAAGAAAGTTAGGAGTTTGACATGTGCACTGAGAAAACCAGCAACAAAGGCATCCAGCTGTGCCGTGCACTATGTAACTTAAAGTACATAGGACTGAGATTTAGGTCAGCCTACGCAGATCTGAAATTATCAGAAAACATCCTGGTGGAGTTGGGCCATTGGCAATGCTAACTCAAGGCCATGACATAAGCTGAAACTTTTGTATGACAGCTTATCTCTTGTAGACCTAATATAAGAAGCTCTGATTTAGATGGATTTGAAATTCCACATTTCTTCAAATACATATACATTTCAAAGGCTAAGCACAATTTTGTTCTAACTGCAAGTTAGGAAGAAAACATAAAGAGCCTTGGTTTGACATCTCTTAGTCATCACCAAATTACACAGACTGGAAAACTGCGCGCAACCGAAATGTTTACTGTTGAAAAATCTACTAATATTTACAATAGCTTTTGCTAGCACAGTCACAAAAATTAACCCAAGAATTCTGCAGCACTAAAACTCCAAACCATTAAAGCATGAGTCTATGGTAGACGATGGTAACGCCTTATAAGAAAATCTGAAATGTACAATGTAAAATGTTCCTCATTCCCTCAAGTTCATTAGACTCTGAATTTTCAGATGGTTTCAGCTCATTAGAAATGTTTTCAGACATATTAGTTTTAGTATAAAGGTTTCTTTATCTGATTTACTGTTATTATGAACAACTTAAACTACGGTGTGCCTGAAGCCTGGACAAAAGCAAGGCGTATTATGATAGGTGTACACACACACACACACAGAAGCTGTCCTGGAAAGCCAAAGCCACTACTTTTCAGAGCCAGAGTGCATGAGACAGAGGTAGAATATGTGGTTTCTTGCTCTTCAAGGCAAATCCTCTATATTTCTCATATGTCTTAAGCTTTCATGATGACATGAAACAAATTGCTGATAATTACTTACCAATATGGTTTACACATATCTTTAAAAAAAAAAAAACCAAAACAAACAACAAAGCATGCCTGAACTGTTGATTTTTCCAGTCTTAGGTGTACTACCTCTAGGGCCAGTATCTTATGTCACAAAAATAAGTCTTGTAATATATGTAACATGAACACCAAATACTGCAAGACTATTTTTAAAAAAAAACACATGAGAAACAGAAAATTGTTCACATATGTTTGTACATCACTGGTAGCAAATAAATCATAAAAGTCAGTGTCACACTGAAGACCTTTGGGAACACACAAAGGATCTATCAGCACTGGAGACAATTTGTCTGGTTATACTCCTCCTTTTGCAACTTGATTAAATAAGACTGGTTTTATCTGGAAGCAATATACAGTATGAAGGCATACTAAAAAATAACTGGACCCAATTTTGCATTAGGCACTCATCTGTCTTGAGAGAGATGCACTTCATTCAGAGCCATTTTGCAGTTCTGATTGTATCTTCTATTAGGTTAAACCTAAATCCCTTTACAGATGCCAGCACAAGGAATTCTGTTTTGAGAGCTCATGTGAACTTGAAGTTGTATAGACTTCTACAAAATAAATGCTATTTACTTGATCTATTATTGATTATGGAGTGCCTAGAGACTCTCCCCAAAAAGGAAATCCATTATAGTGCACTAGAATGCACCCTCATCAAGTATAAACACTATTAACCCAAAAGGTATTCAGTGCTGACAATGTATTTTCTGAAGCAAAGGAAGCTAGAGGAAAAAAAGGTCTTCTGTAGCAATATACCCTAGTTCAAGGTGAAGCGCAGTGGAAGAAATACTGTAAGGGTTAGAACTGGATTGAAGGAAAGCTGGTGTGAGCATTTCCCTATTGTTATCAACTTTGCAAAATAACCTACCATAACTGTTCTCTATGAAAACATTAAATAAGTCAGGTGTTTCTCCTCCGTCCCCCAACACTGACTTCAGCAGTTGTTCTGCAAATGTTCCCAGCCTGTGTTCACAAACCTCAAAAGGGAGTTTCTGTTACAAAGCAGTTTTCATGGCTCCAGTTTTATGAGACACACAGTTTACAGAGTAATTTGCATGCTATCTTATTCTCGACAGCCAAAAAGCTTTAAAGTGGGATTATGATGAACACCTCCACAGCATGTGAACAGACAGCAGGGTAGAAATGTATATGTGCCCAGTCCTTGAAAGGCAGCTCACAGATCTGAATCACTGTTTTTATATGGAGTCAGTATTACAATTAATGGGAGTTTATGGGGAGAGTAACTGCAACAAATTTTAAGGCAAATCTTTTTTTTTAATCTTCTTAGCCTCCTTCTATTTTATTGTGTGTGAACCTGTTCAACATTTATCCACAGCCTTTTTCATGACATCTATATGGCAGCATGGAGATACATGGGTAGCTGTTCATCATGGCATAAGTTATACTGTCTGCATTGTAAATACCTGCAAAAACCTTGTCTGAAAAATTACGTTTACACACGATGAGGCAAACATCAAGCCACTCTTGCTTTTTTCAGTGACATCTCTCAGAAGTCCTTGTACACCAGTTTTACAGTAACTTCACAGATTATATGACTCATTTACATCAAAACCTTGCACAGTAAAGGCTCAACTTCTAATTATAGAAATGTTCTGGTTTAATCACTGCCACCAAGTTCTAGCACAATGCTCAGGCCACTGCCTGGCCAACTTTTTTTATGATGTCAAAAATAATACCTACCCAAAGCATTTTTAGAAAGATTCCTGTGGAGTAACTTGTAAAAACAAAAGAAGTCTCCATGTTTAGCACTCCAAAGCAAGTGGTCTGGTTATTGCATCCATTCAGTGATATGACCGCCGATAGGCTTTCCCAGCTGTCAGTGTTGTCATCATAAAGAAATGTAGCATGTTTGACGATCTGAAAGTGATATTTTAAAAAGTGAGACTGCTCCAGCCTTGAAGCACAGTATTCCTTTAAATACCTGTTGATTCAGGGCCTAACTTAGTGTTTTAGTAAAACTAGATTACCTGCGGTAAAAAGCATTACCAGTGAATCTGGGAACTTCTGCCGTACAATATCCATCAAGCTGTGTCATGAGGCCTGTGGGATGCACCCTTAGGGAATGGTCTTTAGAAATGCTCCCATAATACAGTCTCAGGGAGAATTTGCTTGTTAAGCTTCACCCTCAAAATTTTTACAAATTGTTTTTTAGATACCTGGACAGACAGTCCATATTGTGTGCTTCTGTACACAGGAATTAAGAGATGGTAAATTCTTTTCTGCTTCTTGTATGACATTCTCTACTATTGCTGCATAGAGGAATGCCCGTACATAGAATAATTGCCTATTTTTCTTGGCCCTGAGTGGGTTTCACAGCACATAAGATGGATAGAATTAGTAAAGAATCTGACCTCGCTGAGTGGCATTCTCCCAAAAGCTAACCTTAATTATACCACGTTGGAAAGAAAGCTGTGATATCATAGGGAAAATAAACTGAAAGTCATTGCAAAGTTGCAACCAGCTAGAAGTTTCACAAATGCATGATGTTAATACAAATTACTTCTGGAAAGTAGACTCAGCAGTCTGAGTACCAACTATGGTACTAAGAAGGTTGAAAAGTACAAAGCAGATGATAGCTTTTTGTTTACACAATTGCTATTTCATGGATAACCTGACTGTACCACTGGATCAGATTCAAGTAAATGCATAAACATCACACGTGGAGGCATATTGAAATGACTACCCCCATCAATCTTCAGGAGAAGAGAAAAGGGTAAATGTAGAAGTGCACAACTGCAACAAAAAATGAATTCTTCTGAAAGCTGCTTCAATTTACCTTGTGAGAGACATGAATAATACAATATAGTTTACATTTACATACTATCCTTTTACAGTAAATCAGGAAAAAGCAATGGGCTAGAACACTCCTTCAAACAAAATATTCTCCTTTGCAGGCCTCATTTGCAAACCATTATAAATATTATACAGTTCAACTGTACACCCAATATTGAAATGGCAAATTTAGTATTAGTAATGCAAATGCTTAATTATGTACAGAAACACATGCTTGACAATCACAGCCACAGTACCTACATTTTGAAGTACAGCTTGGACACTCAGTTCATTTAAATCAATCATTGTCTCCCTCGTCCTCCTCACACACATCAGAATTCATCTTTAAATCAGCCCTGGTTTTGCTGTAATTCATACAGAAACCAGAACACTTTGTAAACTTCATTTCTACATTTCCATTTTCATGCTGTATCTGTAGTCCTATTGGCATGCCTTTCACACTTTATATCACAGGTAAAACAGAAAGATTCCTATGCCTGAGTAAACTGTATTTAGTAACAGTGTACAATATGCATGATCTATCTATGTATGTGCTGGTAGCATTCCCACTCTTTTAGAAGCATTTAAAAAACCCACACAAGATCTCACAGTTATTTTAAAGAACAAATACTAAATATTTATGCTTTTCAGTAAGCTAAGCTAATCTTCCACACGAGAAAGGCCAAAACCACTCTCTGTCTTTTACTGGATTTCTCTTCACTTCCAAATCCGGTTGAAAATTGTGCTTGTGGTTGTCAAGACACTATGAGCTTTGGTGTGGATGCTATTGTTTACTGACCAAGCTTCACCAATCTCCTCTTTCTCATTCTCCCTGGTCAGTCAGGCTCTTTGCTCTTTACCTTCATCCTCCTGCTGATCTCTTGCACTTTCAGACACCTTGGGAACTAGACAGCCGAAAAGTTTTTTTTAAAAAAAGCTTTTCACTTGTCAACAGAGCACAAATGACATGAGAATAACTAGAAGGCAGTAAGACACAGGTTCTTATGACAACAGATTTTACACCATTATTTTTCATGAGTAAAATGTTTCTGACAGTGTAATTTGGTAATGCTTAAACCAGTTATCGCTAGGAGTTTCTACCTCAGTTTGAACTACTGACTTGACCATAAATATGACTTGACAGTAAATATGCTAAAGTCAGAATGGTGCCACTGACTTCATAACTAATAAATCATTGTTAACAAGAACAAACTTTTTTAGGATATGAAAAACAGGGATCCAAGTTATCTGAATAATGACCCAAGAAAGCACATCTTGCTGTCATTGAAGCTAGAGGCAAATCAGCTCTGGAGGCTAGCCAGACTGAGGTTGCAGCTGAAATAGTTAAACTTTGTAGAAGAAAAACTGTTGAGATACCAAGACAGGGAGAGCCAAAAAGTCTTTTTAAAAGGCCATATAAAATACCCAGAGAAGGGTTGCACACGGGACACTAGACTACAGCTTTGGGTTGCAAATTAGATGTAGGAAAACTATGTAGGAAAAATAAAGCAGAAATTTTAAAATATATATTCTGGTTATTTTCATTGTTCTTTTAACTTTGGGTTTTGGTTGTGCACAAATATTGTAGGAGGTTTTGGCTCTCTGAAAGTATTAGGCAGCATTTTTGCCCAGATATTTCACCAAGTTTTCAGTGTACAGTAGTAATTCCATATTTGTAAAAGGACTTTAATGATACAAACCTGTCATAGACTATTTAGTACTGTTCTTCGCATTCTGAAGAGTGGTGAAAATAGTCATTAATGTCATATCCGACAAAGCTTATGACTTCTGACATTTGTAACTATGCCTTATCATTGGAAATATCTGTTAGATATCTCAACTAAGTAGGTTTCTATTGATCTTGTTTCTAATTATGGCTCCTTTACAAGCCAGTTGACTTAGATAACTGCATCAATAATTTGACCTCAAGAGGAAATAATTTGGAAATTGCTTGTGACCTGTTGCATCAGTAAAATAAAAATTGCTTTCAATAAGCCTTTTGAAGTCACTGGAGATACTGACTGCTGTACAACAGCACTTAAAACTGTACATGAAACTCCATGAAAGATAATTTGAGGTTCCCCATATATGTATCTGGTAAAATTAATTAGGACACATGTTCATGTAATTTCATGTATTTTTGATAGTGCCTATCTCTAGGGTAGTATGAGGGCCAAATAAAATTTAGAAGAGACCTGATACTTGCAATGTATAGGGCAAGGTTATTTTCTTAAGCACACTAAATGTTTATTTATTTAAGCTGGGAGTTTCTGGTAGGCAGTACAGTTTGGGATTTGCCTGTTAGTTACAGCTGAATAGCAATCATTGTTGCTGGTCTTGCCAGGGCTATCACTTGCCAAAGTGAAACAATAATTGTTAGCAGAAGGACAGAAATTATGTAACAGAGGTAGCTAGAGATTCTCAATTGCCATTAATGACCTCCTGTTGAAAAAAATGGACTGTGAAAAAATTTGAGTGTCTAATTCTTGATGTGAAACTGGGAATGACCACATAACTATGGATTACCTTTCATATTTCAGATCTTGTGTGATATGTGATTTAAAGTAAAAGCTGTAAATACTTCTGACTAATGTACACAGACATTCAGACATGTGAGCATAAGAAGGCCACACTGTACTTACTAAAGATATATTTAACAGACTTCAGAGAAACCAAATTCTGTTAATGCGAATTACATGGTTATTCCACTTTCTCACTGGTGTTTTGTTTTAACTTGCTATTTAATCATCAAATCTCTTAAAGAGGGGAAAAGAACTGGTACTGGTAATTGTGTACAAACAGAAAAGGAGAACAATGATTAATATACTATATCCATTGCCTAGCTAACTTGCAAAGATTCCCTTGTTCATAAGTTTTTACTTTAAAACTTCAGAACAATTTTGGGTTTTACCTTAAGTAATTATGTTTTGAGAAGACTGGTAGATAGGTCCAAGCCTAAATATTTGAAAAGCCAGGCCCAACTGTTATCTTTGGGCATCAACAAACTCATGCAATTTTTCACAGTCTTTACCTTCAGGATTCATCCAAGTCTATCATTTTTTAACTCACCTAGGATGTTAGTATTTCAATACCCCTCAACAGTAAGTTCCATAGCTGAATCATTGCTTTTACAAAATGTACTTCTTTAGTTTGTTTAAACCAGCAACCTCATAGCTTTATCCAATGACCCATAGTTCTTGCACTGAGAGAAACGTAAAATAAATTTTCCCTTTTAACCACTCCCATCCTTTTTGTGATCTATCAAACTCTATCATATTCCCCTCACAACCATATTTGCCAGACTACATACATAGTCCGTGTAGTCTGTCCTTGTTACAGAAGCCTGACCACCCTTCTCTATCTTTTCAAACCCTAATATATCCTTTGGAGGTAAAGGAAGAAGAGAAGGGAATAAAGATTTGCATATAGTACTCTAACTATAAGATACACCAGGTACTTAGTATTGTTTTCTGGTTTGTTCTCTATTCCTTTTCTAATAATTTTTACCAATAATTTTTTTTTAATCTCTGCTCAGCTGACTTTTGCATAGAACTTCCCGTGATAAAGCCAAAATCTCTTTTTCCTGAGTCGTAAAATCACACAAGTCAATATTAACTTGCTTCCCCACATTCTTCATAAAATTCCACACAGGCTAATACTAATGATCCTCCATAAATGGTAATCTTTAGTTAGAAAGCTTTTTACAAGAATCTTAGCATAAGCACTAGCAGGTTTCAGTTTGCACCTATTCCAGTTGTGAAGTATACAACATACCAATGGCTTACTGTGATTACAAGGCAATCTACACACTGTAGATTGCAGGGCTGGAGATCTAGACAATAGACCAAGGATAAAGGCTCCAGTTCTTTTAACGTGAGCAAATTTGAAGAAATACATCCATTATTTAAACGTCCATGTTAAGCCTTCTTCCCTACACACGTACAAACACACATGCACTTACAAATCCAAGTAATAAATGGCTGGAAGAACAAGGATGCATACATTAAAATATTTATTAAACATTTATAGAGACTCTAAATACCTGACAAATACTGTTTTGTCATGTTGCTGGTAGTGGCATTGTATTTCACTGTTTTCCATAAGCAAGTAGTTTCATATGCATTAAAATTAATGGATTTTTGTTTCCTGTAGTGTATGGCTCACAAAGGATCAGTTCAGGTGGCTAAAGATCGACAGGTTTCAACTGAAAGTCTTCCTATTGTCAGAGCTTTGATAAAACTTACTCCCACCTAGATTTCTTCAGTTGTACTCAGATACAAGCTCCAAAGTCCCCTTTTCTTTCCAGTAAAGTACCTGCATGATCTTCTCCTCTACACAGTTTTCATGAAACTTTTATGAAATTAATTAATTTGAAACTTGTACGCCCCTGATGCATACAGCTGAAATTCACCACCAGATTATAAAATAATTCAAGCACTTGGACACCATGTCCCAAACAAGCTTATTTTTATGAAGTGTTTACAGTTTCCTCATGAGCTGGGTGAGTTAGAGTTTTGTTTATCTCCTGTATGCTACAGTATTTGAACCTGGACACAAGAACCTTTTTGTTACCAGCAGGTCACTAGCTAAGTGCTTACAAGAGCTGCAACAGAAATTATTTTCCCAGCCTAGCAGAAACAGAACACATCAAACTTTTTAATGTACAACCTAAGGGGGCAATCCTCACCCCAACAAACCATATCATGCATCTCCATCTAAGTGGGGTAGAGATCCACTTTTTGACTGTGCACCCTTATTACTAAGATTGAGTGCTTGAACAAACCAGAAGCATGTCACAGCTGAAGCCTGATGTGCAAAACAGCTATTGAGATGAAAAAGACCCTCGACAAGTCTGGGAACTGAGCAGGACACCTTTGCTGTCTGTCAGATAATTTAGAAGAAAGGGCAGTTGCCACAATACAACAGCGAGGGAGCTATAGTCTCCCTAAAATGAGACGAAAGTGCCTCCTCAGATGAGAAGAGGTAATAACAGATGCTGGTTTCTAAGCAGTGCTTTCTATCTCTATGTGCATTATGTTTCCCTGGGAATTTGGGGATGAACACCCCCAGGTATAGGACAATTGCCTACAGGGTTGCAGAGACAGCTGGGAGTGGCACGTCTGGCCTCTGTCCTGTCAGAGCAGCCACCTATAGCAGAGCAAGCAGCAGACTACAGGCCACAGACACATACAGGCACTCCTGCCATTAACACACGCAAAACAACAAAACTATACAGCTAGCACTGTACATCTAAGGAGCTCTTAGAACAAGATGGACACTAGAAGGGTGGATCTGGGGGCACTTTTTCTTTGTACACCATTCTTTCTCACCAAATATTCCCCTAATTCTACTCAGGATCTCACATCCTCTATTATTATTAGAGCAGTGTAAAAATTTTGCGTCAGTACTATTTTCTTCTGAGAAATGTATGTACAGTGCAATTAAGACATTGTCTTCAGACTGAAATGAAAACCTCCTGAAATCAAAACATTTTTAATTTTAAAGAAATGGTTCATTTTGAACCTTTACTTCAGAAGAGAAGTACCCACAGTCCTACAGCAGAATGAAACATTGAACAGAATAAAAAAAAAACCTTTACCTTTTTCTTGTTTTTAAACAAAATCTGTCATTCATTGTATCTCAATTGACTTTTCTGCTCCTTGTGGATGAAAAAAAAAATGAGGTAGAAATAAATTTCACTTTGGTTCCATTCCTAAACTTTCTTTTTCCCATTTATTAAATGACTGCCACAATCTCTTGTCCTCTACTGCATCTACCTGTTTGTTTGTGAGCACAGCATCACAGTAACATTGCAGCTTTCTTTATGCAGTGTAAAGCTGTATCTATGCAGTATCAATACAGACATACCAAGGACAGTAGCAAGTTCAAGTGTTGCCAGTGATACTGAACTTAGTATGGGCTACGTGCCTAACTGTCTTCATGAGAAACTAGGTCAGGTGTTTGATCTGTTTCAAGCTCTATGATCTCATATGCTGTGAGTAAACAAACTACTTGAAAACTGGCTGGGCTTTGGCCATCAGTCTACTTGGGTTTTGATGGTGTTGAATTCTATAGATGGTTTTATTTTTGCCAGGTCTGGCAGCGGTTTTTAGTGGCAGACATTTGAAAGAGAACTTTGTTTGGTAATTTTCAGTAATAGCCTGAGGCTACAGAATTGCGGCTTTCTTTGTATCTTAAGTCACTATCTTGTTTTCAGTTTGCCATCCTTCTAGTTGTAAAAGGAATACCTTATATTCCTGATTGGTTTAGTGAGCTCTTCTTCCCTCCTTCCTTTTAAGCAATGCTTGCACCATTAGAATTCAAATCAGCCTGTAGAATACCAGTGTTGCATCTAGCAACAGGTAGACAACTTGTTCGATGCATTTGAGTTTTTGCTTGTGTGTCTATTATATTAGCCACTTGTCCTAACCAAGTATCACCACCATCAAAAGTTTGCTTGCTGGGTTTTCATTTTCTGAAAACAAGAGCTTCTGTTCACTGAGGGACTGATACTGTTTTATTTTGCACCAAGTACTCACCTTGGGCTTTGCAAACTGTTTGTTTTATCATATTTGGCATAATGTTTGTGAAGCCTTTTGTGGCTGGTAAAGTCCTTATGCCTTCTGCACACATACTATCCTTTTCCTGCTTTTCATTAGTTCTGCATATGTGTCGCCATTTTTTGTAATGTTCAAACAGGCTTCAATATTCAAATTTTATCTTGATTTGTAACCTATTAAAGTTTGTTTAGATTTCTTGTAAAGTGTGATAGCCTACCATTTATAATTAAGGACCTAAAGAAACATGGCTTGTTTAACACAAGATTACTTTTGAATAAGCTAGTTTGTGCTTGTTGGACCGGAAGAAAAAGTCTAGAATTTCAAAAGAAGAAAAATTCTAGAATCCTAGCATCTTCAGGTCAGCTGCAACACATCAGATTTTCACAATATTGGCAACATTAGCCAAGTAGCTTCGATTATTTTGTCTTCCATTTTCATGCAGACTTCTTATAATTTTGGAGTTTTCTTATTTTCCTATTGTGATCTGAAGACAACCCAGTTGCTAACACTTCTCTCTTTATGTCAGTTGGCTTGGGTAGAGAGCTGGTGGTGTGATAGTGTTGCTGTTTTACTTTCAGCTTTTGTTGGGTTTGTAATGTGTTTAGTTTCCAGTTTTACATACCTCAGACGGTAACTTACTTCTGACAACAATTGTGTATCTGTCCCTAAACATATAGAGCCAAGACAGTGTGGTATTCAGACCTACTCTTCTACACATACTGTCCTCTGCCATCAAATACTCTTTGAAAGCAGCGTTCTCTAGGTCTGCTCACGTAATCATAAAGTAGCGTCCTGTTGGGAAAACACTTATCATAGCAGCAGCAGGCACAGCACTACTGAACTGCATGTGATGGTAAAAAGCAATCGCATTGCAGGCTACAGAAGATAAAGAAAAATAAGAAGGCAGATATTACACCAGACATGGTCACAAGTTTGCACAGGGATTATAATATCCTTCTCTGACATTATTTATACAACTAAGCAATAACCAAAGTGTAAAACCCATGACTTTATGGAAGAAAAAAATCAAATAATTGAAGCAAATCTTTCTTACTGGTTCTGTATCTCATCATTAAATCATAAGCTCATTTGACTAATGCTTAGAACAAGATGGGGAAACACAAGAGGAAAAGATGTGAGAAGTCTTCTCATTGTCAGTGTTATAATAGCTTACATTAAGAGTTTTCTAATTAAGATACAGTAGGTAATAGGCAGTAATGTGTCACTTCTCATGCAGTTCTTTTCTCTTTCATCCAGTGTTGTGATATGCATTTGAATATTAGGTCAAAGTACCCAAAGAATTATTTTTTACAATTATTTTTCAGCTTTGATAGTAATATTTACTACTTTTTACAGATCTCCTGCAAAAACAGTTTTCACCAACTACTGTTAGTTTCTTTTCAAAACATTGATTCTTTCCTGTCTCCAAAAGAATTAAGATGTTCTGCTCCAGTCCTCACTGATACCAAAAGGCAGCTGTTGAGTACATGTCCATTGACAAGATATTTTTATCTGCTAATACTATAGTTGAAACATACCATTTTAGTATGTAATATCTAGGCAGATTTCTGCTTTCCCTGAGTACACTTCTCTGGTTTCTGATGAGGAGTCTGGGCTGCATCTTCTGCTCAGGTGCTATCCTGAGCTGCAGAAGGTGCTCATCCTTCTCAGTCGGTTGGAATCTTTCTCACTTGTCCATATTTTGGTCACAAAGGCTATGGCCCAAAAAGCAAGAAGGGGAAGAGGCATTAACAACAATAAACTCAAGGTTTGACATTTAATCAGCAGGCAAGTGGTGGGGAAATGCAATGACTCTCAGTTCACTGTTCCATCCAAACCACCCATTGCCTAAAGATTTTCATAGGTCTTAAAGGGCAAGGGAGAAAGGCAAAAGCAATCACACAATGTGCTTTTTACAAATGCACAATCAAGGACATCGGATACTGTCAGAGGATCAGTGTACCCCGTGTAGGCATATGCATGTGACAGAGATTTATATATTTATCAGGAGTGCACAGAGATTCCGGGGGGGCAATCTGATGATCAGCTCTTGTTTAGCAGCAGGGCTGAACAAACCGGGGAAAAAAAATCACACCATTCCTAAACAAGCATATCTACAAATAGACTGGGCATAAGGCACCCCAGAAGAGCCTGTTCCTGCTAAGCTAACAACCCAGTGACAAGACGATTACTAGGAAATTACAAATTTAAAACACCAGTGACAAAGTGTCATTTTAGACACCAATAATAATATTCAGCAGTTCTGGTGTATTGCACCATCAGACACTAGATCTGACACAAATTCTCTACCTTTTCCCCAGTTAGGAGTCAAACCTCTAGGAAAACCGTGTGTTCTTCACTTAATTGAAGTCAAGTTAAATTGAGGACATTCTGCCCCTTGCTGGGATCCAGTGATTTCTCACATTCATAATCCCAACCTTTTTCCATTATCTCAATGAGTGAGTTGTATTCTTAGTTAGATTAATCATCCCCCAACCCCCTTCAAGGACAGTTGCAAATGTGATTTCTCTTTAGCTGCATTTTAAATTAGAAAACCTAAATGGCTTCCACCTATGGCTGAATATAAAGTTAGATAGATGTCTCTTGCTCTATTTCCTCAGCATGAGTCACCTAAATTGTTAAAACAGTAGAGTGACATGCACAAGGAAGAATAATAATGTTCCTGTTGGTGACAATTCAATGAAACAAACAGATTAGTCACTAGGGGATGACTGAAGTGTTGTATATTTAATTTTTCTTAGGCTTTTTTTTTTTATTTGATGGGTGTCTCCCCTTTCATTTCATTAGCCTGGTTATAACAATAATCAAAACTAAAAGATATTTTAGATTACAAAGTAGAATTCTTTGAATCCAAAACTGCAAGCACCAGCTTAGTCTTTGCACATAGTCATATGCCCAGAGAAGTCCATAATTCAGCTTTATAGGTCAGCCAGTTAGTCCTTCTCAGTGTTTGTATTGAAATATTCTGGTAGGATGGATCTAGAAAATCTAAGTAAATAAGGCAGCAATGCAAGCTGTAGAAACACATAGACTTGATGCAGGCCTTCCACTGCACTAGCCTCAACTTCCACTAATGACTTGGCTAGATGTCTCCTGCATCTGGTAAGTAGCAAGGTTGAAAAGATTACCCTGGTTTTGCCCTTCTTTGAGGCGTTTCCTTTTCACTCACCTCCTCTGTGGATGTGTGCACCCATGTATGTCCATGCTAACTTCTGAGTTGAACAGCTGATTTCAACACAGTCTGTCCAAATATGTGTGACAAACATTTCTTCTGGTTTGGCTGCATGTCGTGGTTTAAGCCCAGCTGGTAACAAAACCCCATGAAGCTGCTTACTCATTCCTCCCACCCTGGCCCCGGTGGGATGAGAAGGTATAAAGAAAAGCTCGTGGCTCGAGACAAGGACAGGGAGGGATCACTCACCACTTACGGTCACAGGCAAGGCACAGGCTTAACTTGGGGAAAAAACAAAATCAATTTAATTTACTATAAATCAAATCAAAACAAGGATATTAGGAAGTAAAACCAAACCTTAAAACACCTTCCCCCACTACTCCCTCCTTCCTGGCTCAACTCCACTCCCAGTTCTCTCTACCTCACCCCCGCAGTGGCGCAAAGGAACAGGAGATGGGGGTTGGGGTCAGTTCATCACACATTGTCTCTGCTGCTCCTTCCTCCGCAGGGGGAAGACTCCTCACTCTTCCCCCGCTCCAGCGTGGGGTCACTCCCACAGGAGACAGTTCTGCACAAACTTCTCCAGCATGAGTCCTTTCCAGGGGCTGCAGTCCTTCAGGCACAGGCTGCTCCAGCGCAGGCTTTCCCATGGAGTCCCGGCCATCTTGGGGGGCATCCCCCTGCTCCGGCGTGGGCTCCTCTCTCCCCAGGCTGCAGGTGGGCATCTGGTCCCCCGGTCCCCTCCATGGGCTGGGGGAGGACAGCCTGCCGTCTCACCACGGGCTGCAGGGGCATCCCCTCCTCCCCCACTCCTCCTCCCCCTCCTTCTTCACTGACCTCGGTATCTGCAGAGCGGCTCCTCTCACATTCCAATCCCCCTCCCCACTGCAGGTTCCCCTTCTTAAATCTCTTCTCCCAGAGGCGCTACCACCATTGCCGATGGGCTCAGCCTTGGCCAGAGGCAGGTCTGACTTGGAGCTGGGGAAGCTTGAGCAGCTTCTCACCGGAGCCACCCCTGCAGCCCCTCCCCCACTACCAAAACCCCACCACACAAACCCAAAACACTGCACAATTCCCTTTCTTCTGTACTGTCCCTTAACTGGACAAACAAAATTGCTTTTGTTGCTGTGCAAACAGCTAGACCGTCTTGCTGGCATAGTTTAAATGTGTACTGGTTCCCTGAGCTTGTTTACTGTCCCATGCTACCCTTTCTAATAGTTGAACCGGAACAACTAGATGTGGACGAGTAGTGGGGAACTGTATAAAAGAATGGATGGGAGCTGCTAGCATTCTAAATTTCTGCAGTGTTAATGAAAGCAGGCAGTGAGGTAGGAGGTACAGACTTTATTATGCTCTGAACAAAGGAAACAATTCAGTAGGCAAACACTTCTCACTGGACATGAGAAAATCCACTTTGTTTCTCAGCATAGATATTTGTAAAAGTTTTTACCTATTCTGAGTTCAGCACTCGGAGCATTCTTAGCCTGCTATGAGGTTTGTTCAGGTCCATTGCAACTAGAAAGCTGACCATACACACTGGAGAACCTGAAATGGCTGGGTAGGTGGGGTCGGAAGGAGGCTCTAGGTTTTCTGGAGGATTCAAAAAAATTATTTTTTTTCTTTTGCACTTGCTGAGATGTCCTGCTGAAGGTCTGCTTAAATACAGAATCACCTGGAGAGTCAGATCCAGGTGAGATTCTCTGTTGTCACCTAAGACTGACAACAAAGAGGTAAAGACTGGGAATCAGAGCAGCAGCCATCAGACCTCCCACTTCTTTAACATATTTCTTGCAAACACTGAGGATTTCTATGCATTAGATGCTTCCTTCCCCTGAACAAAGAGATCTCCTTGCTGGGGCTTGCAGCCATTCTCAGCCACGTAGGGAGAAAGCTAGAAGTAAACAACACTGGAATTGAGTCCTGCATTAGCTGACTCCCACTGGTAGAGATAGCCTTCTTAACCTCCATGATGTTAGGGAGGCTATTTTTCCATGGCTGTTATCCATTCTTTAGCCACTAAATCACAGAGTGCATGTGCCTAGCCAAAACATGGACACCTGAGTCTGACTGAAAATTTACATTTCATAGGAAAAATGGCTTTCTGGATTTCTTTTCCTTACAGATGCATATGAGACAGGCTGAGAAAGAGAGTTCAGAAACAAATGGGGAAAAGGCGCATGAGCCTCTGCTAGGGCAAGAGCATTAAGCACACTTCTGAACCAGGCTTTCAGCTGGCAGAATTTTGGAAGCAGAGCTGCAGCTCTGGGTATTTGATTCTTCCTGTGTTCAAGCAGACAGGACTGTGTGTATGCTTGTAAGAGCAGAAATGTAAAGACAGCCTAACTGAATCACCAAATTTACTTCTATGAGAAGTAACCTGCAAGACTCTGGGTTTTGCACATTTGTTCCATCCAAAAGAAAGAGATTCCCAAAGGACAAGGTAATCCTTTGATCCTCAGGTTATGCTGTTTATGGGGAGCCACTGGGTAGCAAATGTCAGTAATCAATCTTGTTACAAGGAAATTAATAGGAGATTCCAACATTCCCACCAAAACTTAGGACAGAAAAGCACGCTTGCTTATATGACCAAAAAGGTCACTCATAAAGAAATCTTTCTTCAAAGGGCAGTTTTGGGGGGAAGAAAATTAAGGCAGTGAGGCTGTCATTGCCACTGTAATTACGCAGCAATCAGGTTTGAGAGAGAACATTCAGATCTACAGAAATCACACAGCTGTTGGCTGAAACTTTCCAATTCACCAGAAACTGCATTTAAAACTTCCCTGATGTTAAGGAGTACATTTGCAAATCAACATTTAGCTCATTAATAATATCTGTTATACTTTATATTTGAACAATTCTCCCATCTGATCTTTTTGTGTGTGTGTGTGATGAAGGAAGACTACCAGGACATGCAGTGTGTGAAATGAGTCGTCAGACTGCAGTATATAAATCACTCCAGAGTGGCAGAGGCTTCACACACACCCAAGCTGAAAATTCAGTGAATGGTGGGCTACATGTACGACCACTGTTGCTGCTGTGTGTGGTACCTAAGGAAAAAAAACATTGGGAACCCCTAGTTTACAGTGTGCTAGTGCTTAGGCTATCAGGCTATGTGTCTGACAGACACATTCATTTCCCTTTCCAAAAGCAAGAAATACGGTGTACAGACATTGAATAAATTACTGTTTAGCAGCTGTTTGACATAGCTGTATGCACAGTCCCAAATGGTGGTGGACACTAGATAGTTTCCAGTTGGTTACCCCCCAGTGACAAATACAAAAAACTGCTTTGTTTTTATCATTAAGTAAGGGTGATTCTGTATTGCAAAGTTTGACAGGACATAAGTTCACACTCTATTTATCCCATTAATTTGTAATGCTGACAGTAAGTTTGGACATGGGAACAGGAGTTAAGGTTTTATTTTTCTCCTCTTAGTATGAGCCAGAAATATTTCCAGAGTCAAGAGAGATCTTGATTTCTGGTAAACTATTCAGCATGCCTCTAATTGCATTCAGCTTTAGTATCAGCTCACAAAGGAACATTGCACTTTGATTTAGCAAAATGAATGCTGGTGGATGGCCAGAATTTGAATTTTGTAAAATATCATTAGTTATCCTCAGAAGTGCTGTCTCTGTGCTATTCAGAGGTCTGAATATTCAGATGAATTAGAAGGAGATCTCAATTTGCTAAACGACTATGCAGCTGGAGAGTGAGAGTTGCTCATCACTGCCAAAAGACAGAGCAGAGCATGGCCCTTTATATAATAACATGAGATTTTAATGGGATCCAGAGTTTGGCAATAAAGTTTTCTAAAATGGACGCTATCAGCTCAGTTTGTGACAACAGAGCAACTGATGGCAACTTCAAGATACTACCTAGGCTGTCTTTAGTCTGTTGTCATTAGACTTATCGACCCTAAGCATTTTGATTGGAAGTAGTGATGTGCACACAACTGACTCACAATAGACTGTGTATGTTAGGTTTGCATTATGGTTTCTGTCTGTGGCATCCAGTCAGGCTTTGACCTTGCTCAGGAGACAGATAATTGGAATTTTCCAGCACTTTCTGTGCACTAGCCCTGTGTAAATGGAAAATTACAACTATAGCTGGGGAGATGAGTCAGCCAGTCTTCATGACTCCCAAGTATTCCTGCAAGAGTAGACCCCAAAGCAGATTGTAACAGGAGATGCAGATCATCAGGCTTTCCCAGAAGTCTGTGCATTTGTATCAGTGATACTCCAGGACAGGGTTGCCGCCATCTGTAGAGTCAGGAGACAGTCAGTATAGAATATCCAGTACTCGCTACAGTTACTCACAGAGACTGGAAAAAATAGTTACTAAAGTGGACAGCTGAAAAGTTATGGGCAGATGCATCATGTTCTGTTTGCGGAGGGATTTTTTTTTTCTCCCAGGGAAATAGCAAGCCTAAGTGTGTGCCTAGCACGGTACTAAGACGGAGATCATGTCAGACCAAATAGATCACCCAAGCCAGTGTGTGTTCCACAGTCACAAACCTGTTACAGATAACAAGCAAACTTGCCAACCCTGGAATCATGCAAACATTCAGCCAACTTAGGAGAAAGGTGAAGGTCTCAGAGGTCTGAAGTCACAGGCTGGGCTTCTCCTGAATCTGCCAATAGCGTGCTTCCCCACCACTCAGCACCTGTGGGAGCAACACAAGAGTCACTTACCTGTATCAGGCTAACTTGGCTGCAATTTCATTCTCAAAGGGAAATTGTAATGAAGAAAATTTGTTTGAGCACATAGCTGCACTGGCAGAATGTTACTTCATATGCTACACTTCGACTAGCAGTAATTGTTTGTGTTTTAAAATCTATGTGCCCTTACCTACAGTGAGGTGAGAAGAGTCTTCAGGTCTGACCTCTGTACTTGACATGGAGACTATGGGACCCTGAGGAGCTTTGGCAAAGGCAAAGCAGGCTCTGTAAACGGTGGCCTGGCAGATCCTGTAGTGTCATGCCTTTCATACCATTTCTTCTTCATTTACAGGAAGGTCTCCCAAATCATTCCTTGCCAGTTGCAATATGTGATTATGTTGCAAATACTCCCGTTGAATACACAAAATAAGCAGTCTTCTATATGAATGCTAGCCACATTAGGTTCTTAACAAAGCAACATTTTATTCCAAGTTTTTTCAGCACAATTTATAACTATGCATGCAGTAACTTACACATCTTCAGTCGGTTTCAACACTATTGCTACAGTTTCAAATTGTGTTCTAAAAATAGCCACAGAGTTGTCATTTATCAGTCACTATTTACAACATGTGCAGATTTGTATTCTT
>NW_010972678.1:0-128915 GCF_000737465.1 Haliaeetus leucocephalus
AGGGAAACACAACAGAAGAGAAGTGTTGATACAAACAGGTTTATGTATGACTATAAAAGATAGTGTATGTGTAACTAAAACACCATTTGTGAGATCAGATGATAGGGGAGACAAAGAAAGATATCAGAATCTAGCCATGAAAGTTAAAGACTACCAAATAATATAAGTAAATATGTCTGTTAATATGCATGCAAGTAAGTGTTTGCTGGATCAGAGCAGTCATGAATATTCAGATGATTATCAGATGCTTTAAACTTGTAAATATTTAACTTACTAGCTTGTTTTAGGTTCATGTTTTCATTTTCCATAAGCTGTTTGCTGTTCATTACTTGTTTTATGTTATAAAGCAGAAATTTCAGTAATCTATCATGCAGTTCAAATAATACTGTAAAGCAGAAATTTCAGTGATCTATCATGCAGTTCAAATAATACTGTATAGAGTGCAAGTAATCAATTTATGAACAGTTTATGAGGACCCACGGAACAATTGCTCTTCCCATAAAGTTTGAATGCCAATGAAGAAAAGACATCAGAAGCTTTAGGACTAGCTTGTGCATAACAATACTAAATAATTTAAAAGTGCTGGATTCACTAGTACTACTTGACCAGTTTTAATTGCAAGGAACCTGGCTTTCTTTTCTTTGTGCAGGAAGAGAACCTGTTTCACATATTTTCAGATCACAATGTTAATGAATGTTTGTCTTTTGTATTTCGAGGGTTGTTTCTTTTTTTGCCCTGGAGCATTCTGTATAGAAGAATAAGGCCTCTTCCCCAGTAGAACATACCCCAGTGTCCTACAAGGACAGGTTCTGTTTTGGTCTAAATGGGGAACATGGTGAAATTTATTACCTCAGTAAATGATGTGTGATGTTATGTACTGCAGAGAACAATGCCAATGTGGATAAATCTGTATCTGTATACAGGCCAAGTAATAAAAGCAACTCACAGTACAAATAATATTTAAGATATTTAAATGCTTATGAAGGAAGAAAAGTCATAGACTTCAGGTTAGCTTGTTCATAAAAAGTTAAATTATGAAAAATGTACACATGTACAATGGGAAAAGCCACATGTGAGAGGTGCCCTTCCTCATCGGGCTGTACAATGATAGCATTGCCTTAAAGAGCAATGATATCTCTCTCCACAGAGGTGAGTCTCTATACATCAGCCTAGGAATAGCACCTGAGCAACAGGCAGTTTCTGTCACTGTAGCAGGAAGAGCTTGAGGTTGAGTACAGATTGCCCTACAGTTGCTGGACATGTTTTCATTGCACACAGTTTTAGTGTGGACCTTGTGTGCAAATGTCCAATTACTCCTTGTCTAGACTGTTCATGCTCCCCAGAAGTAGCTTGCAAGGAGCCCCTGTGACCTCACTGTGGAGGCTGTTGCTCATCCACTTGTTGCAGGAAATTTCTTATATTCTGCTCTTTCTGCACAGTGGATCCAGGCCTCTTACACACTGACCCTAAGATAATTTTGCATCAGTGAGTGTTAACAGGCCTGAAAGTAGTGAAGATGATATGTCTGCAAATAATTCAAAGAAAGCAGAACCATTGCTGGGAAATTGTTCCACCTTCTGAACATGCTGCAATCTTTGATACAGCCTAGTTTAAATATATATTTTAAAATCACATAGCGTGGATAAGTTCCAAAAATAGAGAAAGGTGTAAACAGAAGTGTCAACCAGCACTTCTGGCTCTTGAAAATACAGCTTGAATTAAAGTGTGAGACTCTGAAAAGTATAAAGACTGCCTGAGGAGGGAAATGTCAGAATGCATGTCACATGAGAGTGCAGCCTGTTGGTACTTGCAAGACCAATGCTTATCTCACGAGGGAATAAGCTATAGAACAGAGTGACTCTGATGGAGGTCAGCACAAGATGAACACTTTCCCTGGGAAGTGAGTAGCAATATCAGTGAACCCACAGCCCTGCTCCTGAGTGTGTTATGGCCTTTAATATGAGACAAAAGACAATGTGAACAACTGTTAACATCACAAGCATGTGAGAGTGCTTCCAGCTGCAAGGGTCTGAAATGAGTGTGGAAAAAAAAGACATCGCAGTCCCCATTGCTGTCAGGTACCAGTAAGCTAGTGCATCAGACAAGTAAGCAAATTATCAAACCCAATGCACTCTTCAAATCCACATTTATCGTAAAAGACAGCTTCTTTCTCTACCAATAAAAAAAATCACTAAAAATGAGTTTACATCAATTATGCAGGGTAACAACAGCTCAGCCAGAATCATAAATTATTTTAAGTGAATGTGTGTCTAGCCCCTCTTGCACTTAAAAACTTAGGCAAGTTATTGAGCCAGACCCTGAGCTAGTATAATTGACTTAGCTACCCTGAATTTGTTTGATCTACAATTATCTGCACAAGCCACACGTCTGGCTCACTGTATAGACAGATGTGGTCTGGGCTAAAAAGCAGATAGTAAGATTCTTGTCTGCTGATTTAACCATTGCTTTCTCATGGATCAAATGATGGGTTTGTGGATCATTTGGGAAAATAAATTCAACACTTATTTTTATTAGCTTTTGTGCAAGCACCATAAAATCTTATTGCTGTAATGTTCATAAAAAGGACCTGAGCTAAACCTTATCAGGTTTCCCATTGATCTCAATGGGTTTTGTAGCCCAGAGGGAAAGAACATAATCCTGCATGAAGTGAAAGAATTCAGGTTTAGATTTTATGCACCTAAAAATGGATATAGTAACTTACTAGTTTATTTTGTAAAAGTTGCTAAGAATTTAAAGTCTCTTTAATTTATTGGGTTTATTTCTCTTCCTCTGAGGGAAACAGCATTGCAAAATAAGCCTTTTATGTGCAAGGATAACAAAACAGAACACTTATTTGAAATACAATGCATTGTGATATGATTTTTACATGTGTACTGTCTGTTGCTGAATACCTGTTAGAGGCAGTAAGAGATATATTTTAAAAAAAAAAAAAGAAAAAGAAATTATATCATTGTTTTTGTCCTGGTTTCAGCTGGGATGTAGTTAGCTGTCTTCCTAGTAGCTGGTACAGTGCTATGTTTTGAGTTCAGTATGTGAAGAATGTTGATAACACTGATGTTTTCAGTTGTTGCTCAGTAGTGTTTAGACTACAGTCAAGGATTTTTCAGCTTCTCATGCCCAGCCAGGGCACCTGACCCAACCTGGCCAACAGTGTATTCCATACCATGGGATGTCCCATCTAGTTTAGGAACTGGGAAGTGGGGGGCAGGGATTCGCCGCTCGGGGACTGGCTGGGTGTCGGTCGGCGGGGGGTGAGCAATTGCCCTGCACATCATTTGTACATTCCAATCCTTTATTACTACTGTTGTCATTTTATTAGTGTTATCATTATCATTATTAGTCTCTTCTTTTCTGTTCTATTAAACCGTTCTTATCTCAACCCAGGAGTTTTACTTCTTTTCCTGATTTTCTCCCCCATCCCACTGGATGGGGGGGGAGTGAGTGAGCGGCTGCGTGGTGCTTAGTTGCTGGCTGGGGTTAAACCACGACAGTTTTGCATCCAATGCATTCTATAGCAAATAGTAATAAAAAAAATTCTCTTTGTTCATTTGTTTGATCAGGCTATTATTCCATTTTCACAACTTATATTGGTGGCTTATCCTAAGTAAATAATTATTACATATATTTTAGGTTGTCAGTTAACATATGCTGTCATAATCATGTCCATCATTAAAAAACAGAAAGACTGTAGCTTTTGCACCTGTACTAGTAAATGTGAGTGACAGTTTTTCAAGATTATTGCATTGGTTTTGCTTTGGAATTGTTTTACCCACAGGTATAACAGTGAATTATTGCTAATAACTCCAGATAAGGACTGTTAAAACTTAGCTGTTAGAAACTAGGCTAAAAAAAATTTTGACCAGAAGCAAATGAAATTTATTACTTCAACAGAAAACAAGATTACAGGGAACCTGACTGAAGCTGCGATACAAAGCAGGAATACAAGGATGTGAGGAACAAGAGTAATGTGCAAACATGCAAGGTTAGTACCGAAACTTTAAATAATTAGATTCCTTTCATAAAGATAAATAGAAACAAGAGTTAAGCATGTAGACATTATGTGCAGGTCATACACTTCCTCTAGGCCATTTCCCCCTCCACTCAATAAACACATAAAGAAGAGAAGAGAGAGGAGAGGAGAGGAGGGGAGAGAAGAGGAGAGGAGAGGAGAGGAGAGGAGAGGAGAGGAGGAGAGGAGAGGGAAAAGAAAAGAGAAAAGAAAAGAAAAGAAAAGAAAAGAAAAGAAAAGAAAAGAAAAGAAAAGAAAAGAAAAGAAAAGAGAAAAGAAAGGCAAGAGATTTAACGCTGCAAAGATGCAAACAAAATGCTAAGGATTGCATAGGAATGATGCATTAGCCTTCTGCAACCACTCATGAGCCATAAACTGGAATCTTCCCCAAAGGACTGGTACATGAATTGGAAGGCACAAGTGGATCCATTTAAAAAAGATTGTGGTAGTGCTACCATTCATCTTTCAAATAATCCAGTAGGCAGGAGTACATACATTGGAAAGAGATATCTTGATTCTAGGTCCTCTTCTAGCTAAAGAACTGCAGACCTACAATTTCCATTACCCATGGACTAGGATCTGCTGGATAGTGAGGGCATCCTTTATTCCAGCAAATGAATATGAGGCACAGTAAAGAGGAAACGGCAAGATTTGTAAACCAAAACCAAAATTTTGGAAGTATCTGTGTTTTAGTGTCTGGGGCATTAATGTAGGAAGTCCTCAGGTGCTTGCTTTTGGGATTACCTGTATCTCTTGCTTGGTTTTAGGGAGAGGGTTGGGTTTGGGTTTTTTAGAGATATATTTTATTCAATCATTTTTATTTCAGAAGAAATGCATAAAAGGTACTGAAAAGAGGGATTGGAGCCCTGGCTTCTGAATGGTTGAATGCTCCAGCTGTTTCAGTACGCAGTTACATTCTCTCCTTTTCTTTGATCTCATCTGTGGTTTTGCACCAAGGCTGAGATTCAACAGAAGTCTTGAAAAGTAGCTCCTAACCAGAAATGCCTAAAACCTAGGGATTATATCTGTCTCCTCTCATATGTGAGTGAACTATATGGGAAACAATTTTTTTTTTCTTTTTAGATCTTAGAAGTCCTCAAATCTACATTTTCCAGTTTGTCACTGAGAGCTACAACTATTAGCCTTCTGTAGGAAAAGGGAGAAGGTATCAATTCCTATCATATTTTATAAAAAGCTTGCTCTACCTGATTATCCCCAGTGGATAATAGCTGGGCTGGTTGTTTTGGTTTTGTGTGGCAAGGTTTTGGTAGTGGAGGGGCTACAGAGGTGGCTTCTGTGAGAAGATGCTAGAAGCTGCCGCCATGTCTGCCAGAGCCAATCCCAGCCAGCTCCAACTCAGACCTGCCACTGGCCAAGGCCGAGCCCATCAGCAACGGTGGTAGTGCCTCTGGGAGAACATGTCTAAGAAGGGGGTAAAAACCCTGCAGAATAGCAGCCAGGGAGAGGAGTGAGAATACGTGAGTGAAACAGACCTGCAGACCACCAGGTCAGTTAAAGAGGAGGAAGAGGAGGTGCTCCAGGCGCTGGAGCAGAGATTCCCCTGCAGCCCGTGGGGAAGACCATGGTGAGGCAGGCTGTCCCCCTGCAGCCCAGGGAGGTCCACGGTGGAGCAGATCTCCACCTGCAGCCCAGGAAGGACCCCACACTGGAGCAGGTGGGTGCCCGAAGGAGGCTGTGACCCCATGGAGTGTGGGAAGCCCACGCTGGAGCAGGTTTTCTGGCAGGACTTGTGACCCCATGGGGGACCCACGCTGGAGCAGTCTGTGCCTGAAGGACTGCAGCCTGTGGAAGGGACCTGCACTGGAGCAGTTCATGAAGAACTGCAGCCTGTGGGAAGGAGTCACTCTGGAGAAGTTCATGGAGGACTGTCTCCCGTGTGCGGGACCCCACAGCAGAGTAGGGGAAGAGTGAGGAGTGCTCCTCCCCCTGAGGAGGAAGGAGCAGCAGAGACGTGTGATGAACTGACCCCAACCCCCATTCCCTGTCCCCCTGCACTAATGGAGGGAGGAGGTAGAGAAAATTGGAAGTGCAGTTGAGCCTGGGAAGGAGAGATGGGTGGGGGGAAGGTTTTTTTAAGATCTTTTTCTCATTATCTTGCTCTGATTTCATTGGTAATAAATGAAAGTAATTTCCCCAAGTCAAGTCTGTTTTGCCTGTGACTGTAATTGGCGAGGGATCTCTCCGTGTCCTTATCTCGACCCATGAGGCTTTCATTACATTTTCTCTCCCCTGTCCAGCTGAGGAGGGGAAGTGATAGATCAGCTTTGGTGGGAACGTGGCATCCAGCCAGAGTCAACCCACGACACTGGTATTTAAAGAATAGCCTCCTTTGGGGTATCTTTTTGCATCTTTTCTCAAATGGATTTTTTGACCTTGAAAAACAGATTGGGAGGAGGTTTATATCTGTACTGTAAAGGAAGAAGAAAACATTTATATATAGTTACTCGGATATAAAGGAATTTAAGAACTATATTTACCCTGACATTTGGGATAGATTTTAGAGTAAGTTACTTTCTAAAAATTATTTTCTTTATTTCTCTTTTTATTTTTGTTCAGCTGAGATGCCCATTTCCCCATATGTATTTACAGCCTGACACTGGATTTTCTTAGCATAAGCAAAGAAATTGCAAATGTTTCAGTCTTTAAAAATTTAATTGGATCTATTTTTGAACCTTAGTTTGACTGTATAGTGCCCAGAGGGAGCCACAGAAACGTCTTTAAATGACCTAAAATAGTATTTCTATTCATAAAAATGTCACAGCTTTACAGTCCAGTATCTCATAGCTCTGCAGGCTATAAGTGAGTGCAAGTCTCAAGGGGACTATCTTCTTCCCAGTAGAACAAAGTGCTTCACTATGGCCTTACAGAACCAAAAGATATAAAACTTCTACTTTAAGAAAACAAACAAACAAACCAGCAAAGAGGGGAAGGATAGCTATAACAAAAACTAGATATTAATTTACTTATCCTAAGCTTGAAGCAGCTTCATGTGTGGTGGGAAGACAACAGTTTAGGGATTGCTTTTTGGCACAGAATGAAAGTTCCCTTGACAGTGTGGTCACTGTTCTATAAACAAAATATACATACATAAACAAAAATACTTAAACAAAATAGTATTTGTTTCATTCCTCTTTCTCCTCTACTTCTCAGAGAGAAATAATTTAGGATTGACACCTTCTCTTTCACAGCAAATTTCGTCATAACATTAATCTTTAAGGCAGCCTGACTCTTGTTCTTGATTCCCACAGATGTCTTCATTTTGAGCCAGCAACTATTTTGTATACAGTGGGTTTTTTTCATTCTGACTCTATTTCCCCCTCTTTACATTCTTATATATAAAATAGTATTGGTTTGTTTCACATTGCATTCAAGTATCTTCTCACACGTTTTAAACCCTCTTCCACCTTCAGGCTTTAATTGAGGTCTTTGTACCTGTCCTTCCCACTAGCTGGATCTCAGACACTGAATGAAGGCAGACCTGGCAGCTTTCAGAAGTCTTAGTGGTAGCTGAACAAAATCAAGTACCAGAACTAAAATGAGCCAGAAAAAAGGAAAAAAACCCCAACCCACAGACAAACAAACAAACAAACAAAACCCCCAACAGATAAACATGAGACTTAAAGGAGTTTGAGGGAGTAGATTAAAAACTCAACAAATTTCAATTTTTTTAGATAAATCAGGGAAAATCCAAAAGATATGAAAAATCCATTCACTAAGTAAAGAGTGGGTGCCAGTAGGAAAGAAGACAGCTGGAAGGTAACTTAATTTCTGACAGGCATCCATTCACTGGAAAAGTTTTTAATAGTTTCAGCTAATTCTGGCAGAGGATTTTAACTATGAATGCACAATACATGAGGAATACAAAACAGGAGAGGATTTTAAATCTGGAAAAAAAAATTTAAAAAATGTTAAGGCTTAGGAAAAAACTGTCAAAATTTAAAGGATCTTAACTATATTTGAGAGTAATTAATAACCAGTTAGAAAGCTAGTCCTTGCGAAAATCTTTCTGGGTGATGGTTAGCTTGATGTCCTGGTTTCAGCTGGGATAGAGTTAATTGTCTTCCTAGTAGCTGGTACAGTGCTATGTTTTTGAGTTCAGTATGTGAAGAATGTTGATAACACCGATGTTTTCAGTTGTTGCTCAGTAGTGTTTAGACTATGGTCAAGGATTTTTCAGCTTCTCATGCCCAGCCAGCAAGAAAGCTGGAGCGGCACAAGAAGCTGGCACAGGACACAGCCAGGGCAGCTGACCCAAACTGGCCAATGGTGTATTCCATACCATGGGACGTCACGTCTAGTATAGGAACTGGGGAGTGGGGGCAGGGAATCGCCGCTTGGGGACTGGTTGGGTGTCGGTCTGTGGGTGGTGAGCAATAGCACTGCACATCATTTGTACATTCCAATCCTTTTATTACTACTGTTGTCATTTTATTAGTGTTACCATTATCATTATTAGTTTCTTCTTTTTCTGTTCTATTAAACCGTTCTTATCTCAACCCATGAGTTTTACTTCTTTTCCTGATTTTCTCCCCCATCCCACTGGATGGGGTGCGAGTGAGTGAGCGGCTGCGTGGTGCTTACTTGCTGGCTGGGGTTAAACCATGACACTTGACTACCCTGAAAATTGTGCATTAGCCACTATAGCACTCTAAAGGATCAAAAATATTAAGACAGCAAGATACACTGGGTTCACAAAACAGAACATATGGTAGTACTTTTCAGTTACATCTGTGAATTAAAAAGACCAGACCACAGTCTAAGCACTGGCACATGGTTGTTTATCTTATCAAATTATTAGCATGGACATCAGTACCATTATGGTCCATGAGAAACTAGCAGTATCCCACAGGTAATTTCATTTCTAGTAGACAACTTGGATGCTGCCATACAATGTAGCTGTTCAGACATGAGTCACACCATGCTACTGACTATCAAAAGGTCTCTGGCCTGTTTTATCTGCTAGTGTAGATATAGTATTTCTGATACATAATACAGCATAAAACAGTGACTCATTTCCAGTCTAGAAATAGGGCAAGAACCATAAAAAAGGAAGTAAAAACTGTGGAAAAGGATGAAGTTACACAGAAACTCCCACGGGAGTAATGAACATCATTGCATCAGAAGATAAATGGTTTATTGTCCTGAATAAAAATAGGAATCTTATTTAATTAATTATTTTTACCATTGTACACAAATGCACAAGCTGGTCTTTGTCAGGAGTTTTTGTAGTAGCATAGAAATAAAAATAGTAAATGGAGGAGAGTAAATGGGTACAATACATTGCTTAGAATAAGTTTATCCCCACTATAGGCATATATAAACTATATTTAGAATATATAGCAAAATGCATAATGAAACAATTTGTAATAACATCTCAGCAAAAGGTTCTACACCTGAAGGTTCAGGGATCGAATACAAGTAAGGAAAAGTTTGAAAATATTCTCTAGGGCCTCAGGAGTCTCTCAAAAGAGTGCAGAACAAAGCTGAGAGTTCATGACCAGGGAGATTTTTTTTGCCTCTAATATATAGCCTAGAAAACAATGTGTCTCTGAGAACCTTAGATGTAATGGGCTAGGTAAGAAAGTGATCACTTTCACTAATCACTATAGGAAAACAAACCAATAAAAAAAAATATTAAATGTTGATAGAAACATTTTTATAATAAATAACACAAGGAAATGTGTGTCTAATCAAAGTCCCCAAAATTTTGAGATGCTGGTGTTAACAGAAAATTTGCAGAAGCTAATTGACATGGTCCCACCCTCACTTAGTGCTGTCCCATCTTCTAAAGAGAGTTTTGAAACTCCAGAGGCTATCAGTTAACTTTCTTCCAGCTCCCATTTCATATTTTCCAGACTGATGGTTGTTCACGTTCATGAGCTATGATTATGCAGTATGTCAGGAATCATGAGGACCTCAGCTCTTCCAAGCACAGAAGGCAGAACAAGGGGATTTTTAACCTGTGCCCAAGTAATCTAACATTTTGCACAGTATTTTGCTTTGATTTGAGAACTACACAACTTGGTCTCAGAGGTCAACTATGTTGCTTATTTCCTTTTTGTTGGCAAGTGTGTCCAATAATCCCTTATAGTTATCTGAGCTCTGCTTTTTATGAAACTATCTTCTGTCACAGAGACAAGTTATGGCTGATGCCTTAGGCTACAGAAGGCCAAAATATGTTTTGTTGAGTCTATAGGGCACTAGCTGAAGAGCAGTGCCTGTAGCCATTACAACTTTCCATCTGTCCTGTCTTCTTGATATGTTTGTGAGTCATGTTTAAGTCTCAGAAGTGCTTGGTGCCTTCAGTCAGTTAAAGAAAGTGCTGTTTGGTGTCCAGATGTTCCATTTCTTTTTCACTGGAGGAAACTCAGCTAGCTGATCCTGTTAGTATGATCGAGTGGTATATCTTTCTGCTGAGACAGAAGTTAAAGGGGCAATCAAGTGGAGAAAAAAAAAAAAAGAACAGAAAAACCCCAATGACCTTTATATGATGCATTAAAACTAAGCTAATTTTCACAAGGACTGTTTATCTCATTTACTGGGGAAAAAGAAAGTTATTTTAATATGAGTCCATCTCTAACTTTGCTGCTTTTTGTGTTTTCCTTCTCACACGTCAATATCTAAACCCACAAAGTCACTATATTCTTAAAGAAACCTGCTGCTTCTTGTTACTGGTTCAAGCATCAAACAGTTTGTTCTCCTTCGTTTAGAAATTATGTTTTTGTTTATATTATGCCATTGGCATGGAACATATTTTCTTCGACTGAACATGAATTTTACAAATCGAAAAATGTCAACATAAATATTTCTCAATATATTCCTTTACTTACAGGCAGGACATTCATTTATTTATGTGATTTAAATACACACACACACACACACACACAGAGTTCCTTCACTGAGATAATGTTATAACAATGCTTTAATAGACAGGCATATTATGTAATTCATTTTCAATGTTACCTACATGAAACAGAAGATTCTTCTTCTGCCTTTCACTCAATTATTCAAACTTATTAAGAAGTTTATTAGAGAGAAATAATGGTCTTCTCCAAATCCTTACTATAATAGCTTAATTTAATGATACATCATAGGTTTTTACAGAAAGACAGTATTCTTTGGTTTTCTTTACTGGCATGATAGGGGTCTTGAATGCTGTAAAATTCCTGGGTTTGATGGGATTGGGGGGGCATGACTTTGTTTTATCAATGTTTTTGCACACAGCTATGTAAGACATTTAAGGTTTCAGTGGGACTCAGTTTGTAGTGGTAAGCACACTTGTAAAGGTTTAGAGCATTGGACATATCTTCCTTTTTAACTTGTGTGTTTTTTGAGAATGTTTTCCCAGATGGACATCTTACAAAAAGTAAATACATGTAATAAGTAAATACTTAAATACTCTCTTCAGTAATGAAGGCCAATTTAAAGAATGCATTTATACTTCTTTTCAAGTGTTTTTTTTTAATTAATTCTCCATATGAGCTAAGAGTCTTCAGTCTCCTTAAAACCAAAAAAATGAAACAGTCACTTCCAGAGTACAAATAATTTCTAACTAACATTTAAAAGGGCTCAGGTAAGTCTCTTTTTTTATTCCTTTGACTGAAAAGACTAGATTTCTGTCTCAGACATAGACACCTCTATGCTGTGGCCATCTAAAGTTAGGCAAAATTAATCCCACTTCAAATATTTACAGAAGTCATGGAAAATGTACAGCATCAAGCTTAGGGTGTTCAGTTAAATAGAATAACAAACTACAGTTTCTAATTTCTTTCTTTTGTTAAGACTAAAATGATGTGTAGGCTTTGTCATATGGGTCACCCATAAATCAGCTAGAGATGAAATTGACTGATTACTATTATCTTTGTCTAATAATGATCTGCAAATAATCAGCATCATGGGTCTCATATTAGTAACGTTAAGAAGAGGTCAATTAGATATAGTATTTTGATGAGTACTGTGTTTGCACAGATTTTGGAGATTTTTCCAGTTGCCATATAAAATATCAAGGGAAATGTGGTTGTGTAATTTTGCAAGTGGCAGTACACTGAATACTGCTTTACAGGTAAGTCCTTCATATCACATTATATCTTGTCATACCTTCAATTTAGGTGGTTTGTTATTTTTTTTTCCTTAACACTTCTAGTAGCTATTTTCCACAGTCAGATATAAGGATTGTATTATGCATGTCATAGTACGATTTTTGGTTATCTTTTTACAGTTCATAATAAGCATGAAAAAGATATCCTTTGAAATGTCAGTCACTGAGGCACAGGTATTCATAAACTGCACTAATCCCTGGCTATCATTCCAAATATGTTTCACCTGGAACATTTTTTAAAACTGGAAGAAATGACCTTCATTTATCTAGCACTGTGTCTGGGTTTGGCTGGGTTTTTTTTGGCGGGTTTTTTTTTTTCCTTAAAGTAATAAATAAGGAAGCTTTATTTTTCCAGCTGGGGAAGTACACCTTAATAAGTGTTCAGCACTAAGATAAATACAGTATTAAGGCCTCAGACTCCTTTTTTCTCTGACATACGTTGCAGACTTAAAAATGTAAAAAGACTTAATCAGGCAAATCACAGCATAGGATCATTCTCCTTTTCTGTGTACTTTAGTGCAATAGTTGACACACAAGAAATAAGTATGGGTCAGTACAAGACTTGATACTTATAAAACAGGAAGCCAAAGTCGTGCTTTGTTGCTATATCAGAATTTCCTCTTGTACAAGTACAATTACATAGCACCATTGCCACAGTACTTTAGATAAAGCTGCAGTGTTCATAGAATCATAGAATGGTTTGCGTTGGAAAGGACCTTTAAACATCTTCTTGTTCCAAACTCCCTGCCGTGGAGAGGAACATCTTCCACTAGATCAGGTTGCTTGAAGCCCTGCCCAATGTGACCTTGAACACTTCCAGGGATGGGACATTGTCCTGGTTTCAGCTGGGATAGAGTTACCTGTCTTCCTAGTAGCTGGTACAGTGCTATGTTTTGAGTTCAGTATGTGAAGAATGTTGATAACACTGATGTTTTCAGTTGTTGCTAAGTAGTGTTTAGTCTAAAGTCAAGGATTTTTCAGCTTCTGATGTCCAGCCAGCGAGAAAGCTGGAGGGGCACAAGAAGTTGGCACAGGACACAGCCAGGGCAGCTGACCCCAACTGGCCAAGGGGATATTCCATACTGTGTGACGTCACATCTAGTATAGGAACTGGGGGGAGTGGGGGCGGGGGAATCACCACTCAGGGACTAGCTGGGCATCGATTGGTGGGTGGTGAGCAATTGCACTGTGCATCATTTGTACATTCCAATCCTTTTATCATTATTGCTGTTGTCATTTTATTAGTGTTATCATTATCATTATTAGTTTCTTCTTCTCTGTTCTATTACACCATTCTTATCTCAACCCACAAGTTTTACATCTTTTCCCTATTTTCTCCCCCATCCCACCGGGTGGGGGGGAAGTGAGTGAGCGGCTGGGTGGTGCTTACTTGCCGGCTGGGGTTAAACCACAACAGACATCCACAGCCTCTCTGGGCAACCTGTGCCAGTGTCTCACCACCCTCATTCTAAAAAGTTTCTTCTTTATATCCAATCTAAATCTACCCTTTTGCAGTTTAACACGGTTGCCCCTTGTCTTATCAGTACAAGCCCTATTAAAAAGTCTTTCTCTCTTGTTCTTGTAAACCCCTTTAAGTGTTGAAAGGCTGCAATAAGGTCTCCCTGGACCCTTCTCTTTTCCAAGCTGAACAACCCCAACTCTCTCAGCCTTTCTTCATAGGAAATGTATTCCAGCCCTCTGATCATTTCTATGGCTCTCCTCTGGATCTGTTCTAACAAGTCCATGTCTTTCTTGTATTGGGAACCCCAGAACTGGATGCAGTACTCCAGGTGGGGGTCTCATGACAGTGGAGTAGAGGGGCAGAATTGCCTCCCTTAACCTGCTGGTCACGTTTCTTTTGATGCAGCCCAGGATACAATTGGCTTTCTGGGCTGGGAGCGCACATTGCTGGCTCATGTCCAATTTTTCTTCCACCAGTATTACCAAGTCCTTCTCTGCAGGGCTGCTCTCAATCTATTCATCCCCAAGTCTGTATTGATACTGAGGATTGCCCCGATGCAGGTGCAGGACCTTGCATTTGGCCTTGTTGAACTTTATGAGGTTCATCCAGACCCACTCCTCAAGCCTGTCAAGGTCCCTCTATATGGCATCATTTCCTTTAAGCGAATCAACTGTATGACTCAGCTTGGTGTTATCTGGAAACTTGCTGAGGGTGCTCTCAATCGCACTGTCTGTGTCATCAATAAAGGTATTGAACAGTACCAGTCCCAATATGGACCCCTGAGGGACAATGGTGATTTGGAAGGAGAATACATTTCTGCATTCTTATCCTGAATTTCTCTCTGTTTCTTCTGAATATCTTAGAAAGGAGATAAATTTGTAACGTTGCTCTAGAAATATCCACATTATCACCAAGTGAGCAGGTATGTCTACACAGCATAATGCCATGGCAGAGAAAATAGCTTTGCCTCAGGAGCCTGTTGCAACAGGATTAATTAGCCTAGGTGGATTTGTGTTTTGGCATTTCTCGTCTTCTTTGAGTGCTACAATTAACAAATCTAGACCTAACTTGTGCAATTGTGAACGATACTCCCTTGTATACTATCAAGGACACCATACATTCCATTAAATTTTACATTTTTTAATATGATTTTTTTCTTACATGAAAACTTATTTGTTCATCTTGTCCATTGTATGCCAGAAAAATCTAATTTTTTGTTTAGTGTATGAGCTGTATGGCACGCAAGAATGTATAAGAAACAGAAAAATTATAGGAGGAAATCTTCCCTTTAATGGTTGTTAGAAGTCTTTTCTGGTTTGTCTTTGTTTTGTACCCTTCTGCAAGCAGAATAATAACTTAAATAGTAAGGCCCTCAGTAAATGTAGCAGCTCTGGCAAGTTGGTGTCTCTTATAATTTTTCATGATGACAGCTTATAATGACATACACTGTTATGTTGCCAACTCTCATTAGCGTAAGCTAGCAGAATGTTAGTGCTGTCATTTTCTTAAGCCACCCTGGTTTTGCTATGGCATGGCATTACATCCTTGTTTTAAATCAAACATCTGCTCTTTGTGCCTACAACCAAGCTGAAGAATGATGGTTGTATAGTATAGTAAGCAAAAGTCAGTACTTTGCTATTTATCCAGACAAAGAAGTTGATGATATGAAAAGGATAACTTCTTTTCAGCTTTAATGCCTGTACTAAATCTTTTTTCCAATATTTGACACTACTTTATTTTATACAGTACTTATTTTTTTTAATAAACAATGAATTCAATAAGACTTATGAAAAGAAAATGTTCATTAGTCTACATTGTAATACAAATTTTTATTTTAATTTAACCATCTTTCTCTTTTCATTTCATTCATAAAATTCTTATTATAACAGTAACTACAACCTGGTTCTTACTGATGTCAAATTGAGTATCTCATTAGTTTAACTTCTAGGAAATAAGAGAAGTAAAATACGGATTTTTTTTCTAATAAGTTACAATCTTAAAATGAAGTTTGACTATGTGATTCATTCTTAGGAAATCAAATGCATCTTCAATAATTTTATGAAGAAATTAGCAGTTAAGCCCCTTCTTTGTAGAATATTGTCATCTACCTAGAACTACCAAGGATATATTTCCTATTCATGTATGGGTAAGAAGAACACTATCTGAAGTGCTTAAGAAAAAAGAACACCAAAAACTTTTAATACAGAAAATACTGACTGTGATTTTTTTAAAAGATTTCCAGCATGAATATTCTCTATATTCATAGTAATTTAAAAATGTACTAATGTTTGGAACAGACAAAATGTGAGACAAATAAAAAAATTTAAAAATGTTCTTTTTTTAAAAAACAGTGAGCTCAGTTTTTAAGATCATGTTCACATTTAAAATTTAGCATTTCCCTGAAAATACTACCAGAAATATGTTGTCCATAGTATGTAGCTTCACGAACAAAATAATAGTCCATGATTTATTTGATAACTACACAATCAAGAAGGTGTGTTTCTGGATGAAAAAGGTGGAATGGTGTTGAACTTTTAAGAGGTCTTAGCAGTCAGAAGTAAAAGATCTGTATAGTGGAATTAATTTTAGTTCATTGGGGAGCTGTTAACTAAAGCTGAATTGCTGAAATGTGAACTTACATGCATGTGGAAAAAGAACAGTTTCAACTGGGTTTTTTTTAGTGGGATGGCTTTTTGACAGACAATGCTCTTAATATACAAGGCTGTAAACTAAAAGCCCTAAATTTAGGCCTTTGTTTTGAATGTCAGACTTGCCATATAGTTCCATAACCCACAGATTATTTGCAAAATATGGGGAGGGATGAATTTGAGAGAAAGATTTCTGCGGAAAAAAAGAAAACAAACTCCCACGTCATTGTTTTGTAAAAAGATTTTTTTACTTTTCTTCAGACCTGACCCAAGACAGAGATCAGTGGAAAAAATGACATTTAGATCCAAACAAAATTCAGAAAGGGCACATTTCAAACCCCATCCAAGGTCTAGCAACTCATCATATTTGTAGCTCCTCTCCATTATTTTTTTTTTCTCTCTTTGCGGGAAAAGAATCATGGAAACAGCATATCTCAAGTTGGAAGGGACCCATAAGGATCACCAAGTCCAACTCCCTGCTCCTCCCAGGACTACCTAAAACTAAATCAGATTACTAAGAGCATCATCCAGACGCTCCTTGAACTCTGACAGGCTTGGTGCTGTGACCACTTCCCTGGAGAGCCTGTGCCAGTGACCAATCACGCTCTCAGTGAAGAACCTTTTCCTAATGTCCAACCTGAAATTCCCCTGATACAGCTTCATTCCATTCCCTCATGTCCTATCACTGGTCACCAGAGAGAGGAGATCAGCACCTCCCCCTCCCATTCTCCCTCAGGGAAGGTGCAGACTGTGATGAGGTCACCCCTCAGCCTTACCTTCTCCAACCTGAACAAGCCAAGTGACCTCAGCTGCTCCTGGTAAGTCTTGCACGTGAGGCAATAGCCTTTCAGTTTGACCATTTTGTTTTCTTCTCAATCCCTCTGTGAAAGTGGACCAACTGCTCATGCCCATGTAGAAATGTAGAAAGAGGAAATAGTTTCATCATCCAAGTATTTTCACAGTTATTAAAATGCAAAGTTATTCTACAATGGTATGATCTTTATTTTGTCAAGTATGGGGGAAATAATAGACTTCAATTTCTTCAACTGAGACACTATGTTTTTTTCATAATCTCCCAATTGGTGAAGTTGATGTATTAATTTATGCTGATTTAGTCTGAGGATGGTTTCTGTGTAGAGTCTGTTTATAACAGTGTTGAATAAATGAAGGTGAAAAATTTCTCACTCATGGATTGTGGCTGAGTTACTGTTCAGTGAACTAAAGGCAAGAGCAGGCGGCTGGCAGCATTCCATACCCAAGCCAAGATGGTGCTGAAGTGTATTTACTTCCCATTTGTGTCTCACTCACTCACTGGTAACAGCAACGATGCCAAGCTTGCAAAAGTAGCTGCAGAAAACTGGAAAAAAAGGGAGCTAAAAGTTGTAATGACTACCATTTTGAACTAAACAGATCTGAAAAGGTTTGAAATATTAATAAGAAGGCTTTGAAACGTATAAAAATAAAACCAGAAAATAAGGTATGACTACAAAATGACACACAGAATGGGACATGCCAGCAAAACTCTACAAAGTGAAAAGACAGTCAATTGGATTAAGTGAAGATCAGTATAACTCTATTTAGAGTGCATTGACTGAAGACCCCACATATATCTCACACAATATACTACACTTGATTTTTATTCTAGAAGCTTCAGTTCTCCTAAAAGCTGTTATGGAGCTCTTTCTTTTCATATCAGTATCTCATGTATAAACATATACATATTAAAAAAAAATAATAATTTTTAAAAGTGGGCCTAAGACCAAGGAGGAAAAAATGTCCACCATCAACATCATATTCTTCTGAGCAAGAACCTCAGGATACTGGTGACTTGTCATAATAACTCCATGGACCAATTTTTCTTGACGAACAAAGCTGTCCAAGAGGACCCTTGGACATAAATGTAACACTACAGAAAAAGACTGCAGTAGATATAATATGTATGTATTTGCATTGTATTACTGACTGTAAGTGTTAGCTTCAGTGTAACCATAATATTAAGAACTCCTTGTTGCATGTTGATTAGATTCCTAAGGCCCTGACTAGACTAATAAAAAATTAGTGGTTCCACATATAAGGTGTGTTCCTTTTTACTCTTAACAAGATTTTGGGTGTGACAAGGAAGGCAGAAGAACTTTACTAAAGGAGATGCAGCAGATATTAGTTCCCTATTATCCCATTGATCAATAAGTTGTCCAATCTACACAATAAGGATTCTTGTCTCACTCCATCCTTCACGCTGATGCTCTCTATAGTACAGTTAGTTCAAGGTTTCTTGAAACAGTTTACAGAAAGAAACAGCTTATCACCCTTATCAAACCAACAGAGAAGATCAAACTAATCATCTCGCAGTCAGAGCTTTGGTTTCTAGGGTGCTGAGCTGTATGTTAAAACTGGAGTTAAAAGGGATTCTATGGGAGATAGAATGGTTTATGAAAGATAGCTTTTCCATTCATATGCTTCTTTTCCATTTGTCTGCGAAGTACTTTGCACATATATACAACTGTGTATATCTGAATTAAAGTGGGAAAATTTTCTTTGAGAATGCAAAATTAGCTTCTATTGATAATAGGATTTGCTTTAAATCAGGTCTCTTTAAATTCACTACCTGTATTTCAATTCATAGATCATAAGGGTGAGAATTAGGAAGTCTGTCCCTTACTGATCCCTCATCAATTGAGTTACTCTGATATTTGTTGTTGTGCAACTTTTAGCCTGAGGAATTATTGTTGTCCTGTGCAGCAGCCACAGAAGCAGATGCTGGATTTGGTTTGGTGGCATGCATCCAAAAAAACTTAAATGCAAAACAAAAATGATTTCTGGCCTATTGCCAGGTGGTCCCACTTTTCCATCTGCTGGAGAGATTTTAATTTGCAATCACTTTTTTAAAAGGTTTTTGGGTCTTTGCAGTCATATTTCTTTTTAAATGCTTGCTTGACTGGCAGCCAAACTTCATTTTGGCAGCTCTCTGAGGTTAGATCACCTTCTCACAGTATTGTTGGGACTCCCTACAAGCAAGATTGAGAAGTATTTTGGGTGGGTGTCTAGTGAACCTGACTGACATGTATGATAAACATGGCAAGAGGTTCAAGGCCACTGTTGGAACAAAGAGTAGCAGAAGCTTCCTCCTTTGAGGAAGGATCACGCTTGCAAGTGCAACAATAATATGGAATCTTTCCAGACAGCTTGACCTGAGCACAAAAGTTATGCCTGGAAAAATACTCAAGAAACAACCAAATAATTTCTTTTTGCTTTTTAATTAAGACTATAAATCCAAGAAAAATCTCTTAAAAGCTAAATTTTCAGAACTACTGATTGCATGGAATAAAAAATTATGACTGTTCAGTAGCTCAACTTTGTTTTTCAACATACAAACATAGAAAGAGAGCAACAATAAATTCCCTGTAAATTCCCCAGGACCGTACGTTCAATATCTCCAAAGGACCCTGTCACACTAGCGGTTTGACAGTATTCTTGATGGTCATTAAAACTGACCACATTAATAAACAGTATGTTAAATAAATAAATAAATAAATGAAAATCCCCATTGAATTAAGATAAAACAAAACAAAACTGAGATTTCATTTGACAATTCTATTTTCATGAGTTAGGTATCATCTGTTAGCAGTTGTCGTCTGCAGTTATTCACGTGTCTTTCCAATGCCGTAATCCCAGAACCCTGTGTTTTTTGCACATCTATACTCAGACATTCCAGGATGACCCTTGTCTCTTAAAACACTGTTGTGAGTTAAATTTATCAGCAAAGACTTGCCTAGATTTATTGAATATAGAGTAATAACCTAACATGCTTGTTTCGAAAAGGTATTTGTGTATGTATAATTGATTATAAAACTCCCATGGGTTTTTACTTCCTTTCCACTTGCACTCCAGCCCCTTCTTCAGGCAGTCCCATGACCACTCTTTTAATGTCATCTAGGTAAGTTTTTATAACCCATGTCTATAAGGCAGGACCTAATGATACACAGTGCTGGAAAAAAAGAATGGGGGGTATTCTAGCAGGGAATAAAGAGAAGGGTTTTTTAACTATATAGGGTGAACTATCTAGGGCCTAGAGTTTGGATGAATTCTCTCTCCCTTTCAGTAGGACTGGATGCTTAAAGAAAGGCCACTGTATCTTTCTTTTCAGCTGATGACATTCTCTGTTCTAGATTTTAGAGAAGAGGCAAGATATACTGGTCTTTTTTTTTTTTACTTAATTTGCATTGGTGCAGGTGCATATAAATGCACTGATAACAAAACTGCCTATTCTGATACAGGGAAGTCTCACTTTCCTTCAGGGTGCATAGCCTGCAATGCACTCATCTCCTTAATGTGGGTTTGGGTAAGGCAGTGTGGTGACAATGAAGTAGAAGTGATAATCTTCACCTAAAATCCAGAAAGGTTGTGCAAACTATGGTGACAGAATGCCCTCCTGCCTCATTAGGAATTATTCACTGTAGGAGTCTCACCTGCACTTACACAAAACAGAGAGAAAAGGTAACTTTTTAAGTACTTCAGTGGCAGTGGGCAGTACAATATAATAGAGTGCTTTCATGCTGGAAAGTCTTTGAAAAGGCTTGAGTTTCTGATTTCTGTAATGATATTCTTAGAATTGAAGTTAACCACTGTGTAACTGCAAGAACTGCTGAGTGGTACAGGACAAAAATGCATTATATGCTGGTAGATATATAATGGACCAACCAAATTCTGTTTGTGCTCCCTCACTAATGAGGAATTTTGCCCTGTTCCAGATTTCAATGTCCTTCTTCTGTACTAATCTGTCTTCTACAGACAGATCTAGCTTTGCAAGTTGTAAACTTTGCTTCTCTTACAACTGATAAAGCATCTGCACTGGAAATTCCTCTACTTCTGCCACATTCATAAAGAAAAAAACATATGAAAGCATTCTTCCTACCCTGCCACAAGAGTCCATTTGTCCTTCAAAATATCTCAGAGGAATAGTCATGAGGAAACGCAAGTGCCTAATACATCTTAAGTAGTACTATACATTGCTAAATATTTCCCTTGCCGATTATATTCATTAGAGAAGCTCTAACATTATTTAAATAGGGAGAGCTCTTCACAGTTATGATTTTTCTGTCCCCTCCTTTTGTTCCCTTTGGGATTGGTACTCTTCTAATTTATGGCCAGCTAGACCATTCTTGACTGTCTGCAATTTCTACTACCTTTGTAATCCCTTAAATGATTTCCCATCTATTTTCTAAGGGTTAACTAATAACTTCCATTTGCTCTAGGGACATGAATGTTTAGATTTCTAGAATATGCATTGTCTTTAGCCTCTCTTTTTATTGCAAGGATAACAATGACAATGTCAACAGTTTCACATCCAACAGATAACTAAACCTTTTCATTTGCTCTTCCCCCTTGTAACATCAGTGAACAGGGAACAGGTAATGACAGACTCACAAAATCACATTGTACTGATTTTGGCTGGGATAGAGTTAATTTTCTTCATTATAGCTTGTACTATGCTATGTTTTGGATTTGTGACCAAAATGGTGTTGATAATACAGGGATGTTTTCGTTACGGCTGAGCAGGGCTTACACAGAGCCAAGGGCTTTTCTGCTTCTCACCCCACCCCACCAGTGAGGAGGCTGGGGGGGCACAAGAAGTTGGGAGGGGACACAGCTGGGACAGCTGACCCCAACTGACCCAAGGGATATTCCAGACCATATGATGTTGTGCTCAGCAATAAAAGCTGGGGGAAGAAGGAGGAAGGAGAGGCCATTCGGGGTTACAGCATTTGTCTTCCCAAGTAACCATTGCACATGATGGAGCCCTGCTTTCCTGGAGACAGCTGAACACCTGCCTGCTGATAGGTAGTAATGAACAGATTCCTTATTTTGCTTTTCTTGAGAACAGCTTTTGCTATATTTATTTAACTGTCTTTATCTCAACCCACGTGTTTTTCTTGCTTTTACCTTTCCTACTATCTTCCTAGTCCCTCTTTGGGGGAGTGAGTGAGCAGCTCTGTGGGTCTTAGCTGCCTACCGGAGTTAAATCACAACACACATAATCCATAATGTCTGTGCAGAGACCCTGCAAAGACAAATGCCTGAGCCCTGTGCTGCAAGGAATAAGCCACAGGTAGAGACCACACTGAAGGAAGCACTGGGGACAATGACAAGGAAGGCAGGAGGCACGTGCCTTCTGGCAGCAGAGGAAGGACTCATTCTTCACCTGCAGATCTGCAGCCTCAGAAAAGAGATATTACCTTAGCAACAGGTGAGGAGGAACAGCTCTCAGAATGGACCACCAGTGTCAGCTGAGACTGAAACAAGTGTCTGCACCAAACATGGTGGCAGATGATAATGACTGGAGACTATGTCCTGCAGGGGATGGGACCAACCATCTGCCAACCTGACTTGATGTCCTAGGAGTTTTGCTGTTTGGTGGGTGCTCAGAGGTGGGGTGCTGCTGAGAGATTGCTAAGGCTTTTCCAGTCCTCAGGCTATTAGCTCTTGCCGCTCACAATGTGCCCTTGCAACAAAGGTCAACAGAATCCTGGGCTGCGTTAGCAAGAGTATAGCCAACAGGATGAGAAAAATGACTCTTCCTCTCTGTTCAGCACTGGAGTACCGCACTCAGTGCTGGGTTTTGTAGTACACAGCACATGGGCACACTGGAGTGGGTCCAGCAGAGACCACTGAGATGGTCAGGGGCTATATAAGGAGGTGCTAAAGCAACTGGGTTTGTGCAGGCTGGAGAAGAGAAAGCTAATGGGAGGTCTCATTGCTGTCTACAACTACCTAATATGAGGATGTAAAGAAAACAAAGTGGGACTCCTCTCAAAGATTAAGTGACAGGACACAAGCTGGAACACTTAAAAATCTGACTACGTATAAGAAAATACTTCTTTGTCATGTGGGTGATCAAGCAGAGGAACAGACTGCCCGGAGAAGCTGTGGAAATTACATGATTGGAGATATTCGAAGCTCCAACTTGGACAAGGCCCTGATGACCTTAGACTAATTGGACCAGATTTGAAGAGTGTGTAAGAATTGATGACTTCCAGAAACGCCTTCCAACTCAAATTATTCTGTGATTCTATGCTTCCACCTGTTGCTTTCCAAATTATACCCAACTTAACAGCTATCCTCCCAAAAAATATATCTTACATTGGAGGATGTCTCTGTGTGAGTCCGGGTGGCAGTTGCATTGACTGTGTATAATGGTGCTGCATTACAATTAAGTCAATTAGTTGTTCAGTTCTGAGCCTGAAAAAAAAAGTTTCCATATGTCTTGTAGGAGGTATTGTGTGGCATCAATGTGGAAGTCAAAATTTATTATTTTGTTGTCTTATAGACGAGAATGAATGACCACACAGAATACACTATGCACTTAAATTAATCAGCCTAATCTGATTATATGTCTAGTATAAAAATTTTAGCCTGCAGGCTTTCTTACATCCTAGTTGAAGCTAATAGTAACTGCCTCCTAATTCATTTAAACAGACAAGCTGCTTAAAGCATGTATGGAATGGCTTCTTTTTAACCATATTGAAAGCGTTTTCCTCTAATATTGTGAGTTTTGTGTTCACTCGGTAAGAAACAACTCAAATTAGGAACCTCGTAAAAAAAGCAGATGTTCTTCTCACAGGGCTACTCAAGTCAGCAAAAAACTAAGAATAATGTACATAAATGAATATCTAATTAGGATTTTCTCTTTTATGTGCATGGCTAAATCCTACCAATACTACAAAATAAACTGTGCTGCCCCCTCTCTAGCTACATATAAAAATAGGAATGCTCCAAAATGCAATTTGTTATTTCCCCTTTTTCAGATGTTAACCTTATTATATATAATTATATATATAAAATATATGTATATACATAAATATATAATATATATTAAACAAGCAGTTCCCAAGTGTTTTTTTTTTAAAAAAACATAACACCCACTGGTGACTTGGAGACTGATAAAGAAATAAGATAAAATTAGCTTCTTTGATATAAAATGTCTCAAAAAATAGGATAGGAAGCTCTTATGGAACAGTTTTTCTAAAGGTAAAATGGATTTAAGTGTTGTTTCTGGAAGAGTATATCTCTATACCATTTTTAATATCAGCTAGAGATCATGCAAGTCTGATCCTAACCTACTTTCTGCTAAATAAGTACACCCCAAGATACTACTAATGCATAAATGTAAAGTGAACTTCACCATCATGATGGCTCTTTATGTCAGCAAAGTGCTTGTGTTTGTAATGATTGCAAATTGTTCCCTAAAAAGAGATATTTTTATGAAACCTGTTCTCAAATCTCTTTAGCCAGAGAAAATGTTGGACTCATAGCTGTTTCATCTGGTGGTGTTTTGCATATTATCATTTGGCATGATTCTGTCCTAGCAAAGTCCATGTTTGGAGATAGAAGGACTGTTACAGTTTTGATCTGATATAAATAAGAATTCAATCCATACAAGCCACAGAGTATGCTGTTTTCTTCTAGATAGCAGAGTAACTGCAAAACATCCTCACAATATCTCTCACTGGATTTACACATACTCTGGAATTTGATATCACACACAGAAAACAAACCCTTTTTCATGAACTGCCTAAAAATGAAACACTTGCAAGGCTTGACTTGAAAGTTCTAGCAGAGGGAGAAATGGCATTAGATGTTATTGAGTAGTCCTCATGGGAATGTGTTAAGTAGTTCACTGAACAGAGGTCTCATCAGCATTCTCAAGTTTTACTAGGCGAGTCTTACTTTACTGACGGGAAGATTCCACTTCAGGCTGTGATGTCTTCATTTGTATGTCTAAGTATAGGTGTCTACAAGTGGGCCAGCTTTCAGTTTCCCAGTTCAGTTACTGAAGATCCTCTCTGTTTGGCTGGTAAGAGATCCAGCTTTTGGCCATGCAGAGGAGATGGTCACCTGAGTCTCATTAGGCTCCACACTCTAAGATGACTCAAAAATCAACCACATTTTAGATGTTAAACTCACCTCTAGGCACAGCAGGCTCAATTTAGCAGCTAACACATAGGTCACCAGAGTCATTGAAATTTCCCTAGGATACCCTATCTGTCCTACAGATGCTGCTAGAGGGAACAAGTCAATAAAACAAGACAATAAAAAATGTTTCCATAAATATATTAGGAACAAAAGGAGGGCTAAGGAGAATCTCCATCCTTTATTGGGTGCAGGCGGAAACAGAGTCATGAAGGATGAGGAAAAAGCTGAGGTGCTTAATGACACCTTTGCCCCAGTCTTTAATAGTAAGACCAGTTATTCTCTGGGTACCCAGCCGCCCCAGCTGGAACACAGGGACAGGGAGCAGAATGAAACCCCCATAATCCAAGGGGAAATGGTTAGTGACCTGCTACACCACTTAGACACACACAAGTCTATGGGGCCAGATGGGGTCCACCCAAGGGTACTGAGGGAGCTGACAGAAGTGCTCACCAAGCCACTTTCCATCATTTATCAGCAGTCCTGGCTAACCAGAGAGGTCCCAGTTGACTGGAGGCTAGCAAATGTGACGCTGATCTACAAGATAGGCTGGAAGGAGGATCCAGGGAACTACAGGCCTGTCAGTCTGACCTTGGTGCTGGGGCAGGCAATGGAGCAGATCATCTTGAGTGCCATCGCATGGCACGTACAGGACAACCAGGTGATCAGGCCCAATCAGCATGGGTTCATGAAAGGCAGGTCCCGCTTGACTAAACTGATCTCCTTCTATAACAAGGTGACCTGCTTAGTGGATGAGGGAAAGGCTGCAGATGTTGTCTACCTAGTCTTTAGTAAAGCCTCTGACACTGTTTCCCACAGTATTCTCCTGGAGATACTAGCTGGTCATGGCTTGGATGGGTGCACTGTTAGCTGGGTAAAAAACTGGCTGGATGGCTGAGCCCAAAGAGTTGTGGTGAACAGAGTTAAATCCTGTTGGTGGCTGGTCACAAGTGGTGTTCCCCAGGGCTCAGTACTGGGGCCAGTTCTGTTTAATATCTTTATCAATGATCTGGACAAGGGGACAAGTGCACCCTCAACAAGTTTGCAGACAACACCAAGTTGGAAGGGAATGCTGATCTGCTTGAGGGTAAGAAGGCTCTACAGAGGGATCTGGACAGGCTGGATCGATGGGCTGAGGCCAATTGTATGAGGTTCAACAAGGCCAAGTGCTGGGTCCTGCACTTGGGTCACAACAACCCCATGTAATGCTATGGGCTTGGGAAAGAGCAGCTGGAAAGCTGCCTGGCAGAAAAGGACCTGGGGGTGTTGGTTGACAGCTGACTGAATATGAGCAAGCATAGAATCATAGAATTGGTTAGGTTGGAAAAGACCTTTAAGATCATTGAGTCCAATCGTCAACCCAAAATAGCCAAGATGAGGGAATGCTGCTGTGGACATGCCAAGGGAGAGGTAAGACCACACAATGATGGGCTGAGAGAAGGACATCTGTGTGAAATGATGGATCAGAACAGCTTTTGTCCAGGTTGGAGGAAAAATGCTGCATTAATTAAGATGTGAGACAGTGAGAAACCACTTTTACAGGTAGTTGTCCAGATGTACAGGTCAGCATGCTGCATGTGCAAGATGCAAACAGCCTAGGTGTGAGGACCTGGAGAAAAGCCTGAGTCCAAAGTGAAGCCCGGGTTGTAGACAAGGTGGTGGGAATTTACCACAACGGCCAAGAAAAGTGATGTGCCACAACCCTGCTTCCGCTGTGCCACAGCCTTGCTCCTCCTTGCCTTTGCCCCTTCAACCCTTCTCAAGGCTTCCTGCCCCTAGCAGGGTGCTGCTGGGCCCCACACCCCAATACAGGGTGTTGGGTGAGCTGGGCTCCTGCCATGCCGAGAAGCCCCTCCAGACAACGAGGGGCAGCAGCACCCTGGTTTTGGGCACTTCTTTGGTGAAGCAGCCTCGCTCGGCCGCACTTGGCCCTTCCATTACACCACAGCTGAGTGGTGTGCCCAGGTGGCCAAGAAGGCCAACAGCACCCTGGCCTGTATCAGAAATAGTGTGGCCAGCAGGAGCAGGGAAGTGATCGTCCCCCTGTACTCTGGCACTGGTGAGGCCGCGCCTCGAGTCCTGTGTTCACTTTTGGGCCCCTCACTACAGGAAAGACATTGAGGTGCTGGAGCGTGTCCAGAGAAGGGCAACGAAGCTGGTGAAGGGTCTGGAGCACAAGTCTTATGAGGAGCGGCTGAGGGAACTGGGGTTGTTTAGCCTGGAGAAAAGGAGGCTGAGGGGAGACCTTATCGCTCTCTACAACTGCCTGAAAGGAGCTTGTAGCGAGGTGGGGGTCGGTCTCTTCTCCCAAGTAACAAGTGATAGGACAAGAGGAAATGGCCTCAAGTTGTGCCAGGGGTGGTTGGATATTAGAAAAAATTTCTTCACTGAAAGGGTTGTCAAGCACTGGAACAGGCTGCCTGGGGAACTGGTTGAGTCACCATCCCTGGAGGAATTTAAAAGTCGTGTAGATGTGGCACTTAGGGATGTGGTTTAGTGGTGGACTTGGCAGTGTTAGGTTAATGGTTGTACTCGCTGATCTTAAAGGTCTTTTCCAACCTAAATGATTCTGTGATTCTATTTTGACCCTGCTGGAACCTACACAGAGCTCACAGAAGTGACTCAAGGCTGGCAAAAGACCTCTGTTTTTTTGGGGGTGGCAGGTGAAGATGATGTAGAAGGTCCTGGGGCATTGCAAATAGCACTAGGTTTGCCATTTAAGTAACTGAATTTATACCAAGATGCTGACAGCAAAATTTTAAGTGGTTTAATTTGAAACTAATTCCCACTTCTAACATAGAATAATTATAGCCTTCCTCTCTTAAGTTTAATTTATTTGCTTATTCAGTTTCTTTTCAGGATCCCACATTTTGGTATTTGTTTCCAAATATTCTCTGATGCTTGCTGTTACTTTCTAAATTACATTTTTTTTTCTGTATTTTTCTATTTCAGCGTGATACATGGTAAACATAGTCATAAGTTGATATAACTATTAAGCATGCACAAATACATACGTAAAATATCACACTGGTCTCTTTCTTGTTTGGTCCTACTCTGTATTCATCATAGTTACTGTGAAATACTTATTACTGTATTAGGCAAAGAAGTAATAAATTAAATTTGTGTTTCCTGTATGCCATATATTAATTGGTGGATCAAACCTTGAACTCATACCCTTTGGAGGCACTTCTGTCTTAAGAACACATGTAATTTTAGGTTGTCAGAATGAAGCCTGGACTCCTGAAAGCAAAAATGGAACTAACTCTCAGCTGTGACAATGAACTGAAATGTCATCAGTGGCTCTAACCCTACTCTAGAGCTACAGAGAACTCTTAGATATAAAATCTGATACTGAAAAAAGATTAAGTTTTTTATGTCCACTGTGCATTTGATAGTTGCTGTTGTGCATTTAAGCAAAAAAGTAACAGATGGGGTCAGCTATTCATTTTTGGGGTTTGCATTATTTTTTAACTTGTCGTTAATTCTAAAATAGAACAGAAAGTGTTCCTATTAGCTAATGAGGAAGGTTTTTTAGAGACGTGTAATGTTTTATTTTAGACTAAGTACAGCTGGGTAAAAAGACGACAAGCTTTTGGGCATGCAAGCCCTTCTTCAGGTTTAAAATAGAAACAGCAGCCTTCAAGCTAAATACTGGGTAAGAGAAATTGCTCTGGGTTTAACTTCATTATGTTAATCATTTAGACAAATTGAAGAAAAGGCATCTAGCACTGGTGGAGCTGAGGGAGATGTGGGTGAGATTCCCAGCTCCTACAGGAAAGAGAAAGGCAGTTAATTATTACTTTTGGTATAGCGAAGAGGGGATGAAGGCTGGGCAAAATCAGTATGCTATCAAACTGGTATCTCTACTGAGTCTACAATTTTTAGTACCAAGTAGAACTATAATTTAGTTCACAGGCTTGTCTTTTGAGAATACTGTGTACATCAGCTTTGAATCAGGATTTGGAGGGCAGAGGGTGAAGTCTCCTGACTGTAATGGTTTGAAATTCCTCTCTGCTGTTTGATTTGCTTGATTTCAACATTAGAGATTCCATGAAGGCATCCAGAACATGGAATTTAAGTGCAAAATGAGGACATGTATATGTAGGATCTCTGGATTTTGTTCTGTTTCTGTTGTGGGCAAGTTGAAGAAGGTGGCAATGGAAAAGGGTGTGAGAAAACTCCTCAAGAAAGCTCAGAAATTAGAAAGTCTAGAAGGATAGGATTTCCTTAGGTGATAATGGACCATGCAGGTCAGTCAGATGACTCCAGGAAGCTGCATTTCTTGGGTCTACTTCTAGGATTTCAGGATATGGGTTAAATGAGTATAACAACCTGTGGCTGAGATTTTTACAGTCTGAACATAGTGTAAATTTTGAGTGAAATCCAGAGTTCAGACTAGCATTTAAGGTCTGTGGTAAGCACTGCTGAAGTTTTATAACCCTCAAAATATATATTATTATCCTGCATCCCACTGTCATTTTGCCAGTCCCTCCTCTTCCATCACATCAAGTATAAACTACTTCAGAAACTGCTATGATCTCTTACTTTAAAAAGTTGATGGATAGGTCCATTTGTTCCATTGCACTAGTTTCTATCACCTTCATCTTCCAAACAGGCAAGTTAATGTGTTCAGGTTTTTTGTGCTGTCCTTTTCTGACTTCAGGGCTCAATGCAGGCTCACAAGTATATTTTTGCTACCACCAGCAAGCTATCAGAAGCCCTTGGCAGCTGTTCAGGTCACTTCATCATTGTTGTGATGACTATGCTGATGGTTAGGTTATCTTCATATACCATTGTGCAGATCAGTATTGTATGGTTTTTATCTCTGTACCTTCTCTCTTTCTTGCTATCACACATCTTACGTTGAAGTTTTAAATAACTTTGGGAACTAGTTATTCTTTTCCAATTTCATACAGTTCAGTCCTGGTCATATATACTAAAATAGATTTTGATTCTCATGGTTAAACATTGTGGGAAATAATCGCAATGATGCTATTACTGGAAGTTGCTGACATAAATCTTAGGAGGGTTTCTTCTGATTTGCTTAAGACTTTTGCCACTGAAAGTGTCCTTGAGGACTTAAGAAACTTAGAAATATATGTCATAGGAAACCTGTAAGATATGAGGAGCAATATTAAAACTGTCACATCATTGCATCTGCACATTTAAGCTTTCTAGTCTATAGCTATTTGTGTCTAATAAGCAAATGCATCACAGTTCTAAAAGATCATCTACCATATGTGTAACAGTTAGTTTGATAGACTTTCTAGTGAAGGCAAGATGAGGAGAAAGAGGAAACCCTGAATCTTGAAGAAAATAATGGGTCTTCTTTTGTAGCATGTTCCAACCAAAAGATAGAATACTAAAGCAAACTCACATACAAAGTAAATACCTGAGTGCTTGATAGTACTCCAGTTCATGATTTTTTTATTCCTTGTAAGTAATTTCTAAAGTTTCATGTGCATAAATATGAATAAAGATTTCACATGTCAGTCATCAGTTTGTTGCTTGAAAACATTGTTAGAAAATGATCTCACTGAGGTGCGATCTCAGTCAAGATCCTTGATATAGTTACTGGCTTAATACACAATAGAATGAAACTGATTTGTCAAAATGAATTGGTGGATTTTGAGAGGCAGTGGGGTAGAAATTTTAACCTCCTAAAATGTTGTCCTGGTTTTGGCTGGGATAGAGTTAATTTTCTTCATAGTAGCTGGTACAGTGCTATGTTTTGGATTTAGTATGAGAATAATATTGATATCACACTGATGTTTTAGCTGTTGCTAAGGGCTTATCCTAAGTCAAGGATTTTTCAGTTTCCCATGTTCTGCAAGGGAGCAGGTGTGCAAGAAGCTGGGAGGGAGCATGGCTAGGACAGCTGACCCAAACTAGCCAAAGGGATATTCCATACCACAGGATGTCCTCCTCAGTATATAAACTAGGGGGAGTTGACTGGGAGGAGCCCATTAGTGCTCAGGGACTGGCTGGGCATCGGTCAGCAGGTGGTGAGCAATTGCATTGTGCATCACTTGTCTTTCTTGCATTTTATTTCTTTCTCTCTTTTTGTTATCTTCTATTATTATTATTATTATTATTATTATTATTATTATAATACTTCAATTATTAAACTGTTCTTACCTCAGCCCACAAGTTTTACTTTTTTTTTTCCTTTCCGATTCTCCTCCCCATCCCACCGGGTGTGGGGGACGAGTGAGCAAATGGCTTCGTGGTTCTTAGTTGCTGGTTGGGGTTAAACCACAACAAATGGTAAGTGTCATTTGCTGCCCACTTGAAATTACTGTGGCATGTAAGGACTAGTGAATCATGATAAACCAACAAATACTGCTTAATTATTTAATATTAAATGTGGAATTATGTTTGGATTGGAAATAATACCTCTATTAGCTTCCTCTGAATAAAGCCAAGGAAAAATAACTCTCTTCATTAGTGTCTCAGTCATAGCTGTTCATTGGTAGTGTGGAAAAAAGGGCACAGAATGCTTCCAGCTTTCTTTAATTCCCATTTACTCCTCAAAGAAGCACCACACATTTTTGCTTTACCAAAATAGTGACAATTAGTCTTGTCATACAAAACTAACACTGTTGATTTTGTATTGTGCAGCTGAAAATTACACAAAAATAACAGCGTTCACCTGTTTCAAAAGCACCAGACCACACCATGAACATTTGATGTAGCTTTTTGTTCTCTGTTTCACTTTCTGAAAGGGGAAAATTTATCTTGGAAGTATGCTGAATAGTTCTAAATAATTCAGGTATCTGCAAATTGGAAAGCATGCCAGATAACAAGCAAAGCTTATGGGATTTTTTTCCCTAACAATTCAATAGGTAAATTCGGTAAGGAAATGGTAAGTAGCTGCTGATGATCTCAGACCTGGAGCAGGAACTATCATCACGATACAGTACCTGATTCGATCATTGGATCCAGTCATCTAAGTATCCACCTGTAGCCACACAAAGCACTCCATTAATCCCTCTTTTAGTCCTGGAAACAAGTTTGACATCTGGAGTATGCTAAGAACAAAAGATTTATTTTATCATTTATTTAGACCACAGCTTGCAGTGATCCAGCACAGGGCTGCCCACAGGGACGCCCAAAAAGCTCCAGTCACCCAACTTGTATATCCTATCCTCTTACCCTGTTTCTTGACCACCCTTTTTGTTGCCCTTGTACCTCCCTTTCTCCTTTCAAGTCTCCTCCAAATAAACAATCTGCTCCTAATTACGTTTTCCCCATTGGTCTCAATTTTGCTGCACCTGTACCCAGTCTTGGCAGTTTTGATATCATGTCCTGGATCATCTCTGCTTCTCATGATGTCACAGATGGGGTCACCACAGCACTGCTGGCCTTGCAGGAGTCTGCTCCCCAAAAGGTCCCAGCGCTCTCCTTCCGCTGCCTGTGACGTTTGGCTGTTTCGTATATGCTTCTCCCTTAGCCACCTGTGCAATTGCTCAGCTCCTTATGCTGTTATTTGTCATGTCCAGCAATTTCTCATGTCATGTCTAGCGGTTTTTCTGCAGCTTTAACAAATTCAAATTGCATTGCAAGAGATACAGTGTTTACAGTGAATGGAGAACAAGTGATTAGTGAATTAGTAAAACTCATTCACTCATAACAGTGAGTCTGTTTGTCCTTATGAGAGCTTTAAAATTGCTCTCATATTTTGAGATGGTTAAAATAAAAATAAAACCAAATTCATAATGGGTCATAGTCACATCGTTGTGATACTTCATGTGATTTACACTGTTGAAGTCACTCCATCCTCTCTCATCTCCGCAGCTCTCTTCATTCCACAAAAGCATTGAGCTTTTCTCTGAAGTGTAACTGAGATAGCTATCAGTCTGTTGCTGCTGCTACCTTCTTTGCCAATCTTTGTGAACATAAAGAAATTGTCATGTCACAGCAGATTAATGACAGAATAGTATTTTTTTCTTCTATTATTATTTATTATTTCAGTTTGAGGTGGCCTTCTTCCTCTAATCCTGCAGACGGATGAGTTACTATGTTTTTATTGTTATTTATATGACTTTTCTGAAAGCTGCGTGATATCACAGGTTGATCATGAGAAATATCATTGTCATCTATAGAAAAATTGAATACAAAATATGCCTAGTATAAAGTGGAAATACTGTGAAAGTTATTATTAGATACAATAAACCACTTATCTAACATTTCTTATAATACATTACAGACCAATACTGAGAAAGATTTTTCAAAGTTTCTTCCACGTGCATTCAATCACTTTGTTAAAGTTTTCTACAGGATTTAGCCCAAAGACAAATATGTATTCAGGAAATGTTGGAGAATGTTGTTAGCAAGAGATCTTTTACTGTTAATATCACAGTGGGTTACTGAATATTAAGTGTGCCAATAATTTAAAAGAGTAACTGTTTTGCTTTGGTATCCAGAGGATAGAAGTATTGATTGCTCCTAAAATCTCAAAGCTCTTTTTTTTTGAGTGGTATGTCTCATAAAGACATGTCCTATGAAGTGCTCAGAACTCTTCCAAAGAAAAACAACTTTTTTTGTAGGTTTTTGGTGGTTCATAAAAGTGTGGCTTATGTAATGAGTAGAGTTTTCCAGGTTTCAAACATAAAAAAGTGACGACAAAGACTGTATTATTTGCTGAGAATAAATTATACTAGAATTAAATAAGCAAAGAAACATTTTTACTACATTAAGGATTTGCAACGTAAAATGCAAAATTATGTATCTATAATCCAAAACATTAAGTGGTATTGGAGGCAGTTCTCTTAAAAACATGGGAACTGACAACGTTCAGCACTTTGTAAAAAGCTATTGTAATTCTGTATTGGACACTACATATTGCAATACTCTCACAAACACAATCAGATACACATTGTATACATATCATATGATATCCACATAATATTTTGGAGGACTGAGAGTAAAACTACTGACATCCATTTATTTGCTAGAAATATAGATAAGATCCTGAAAATCCAACCCTATGAAACCACCCCTATAACTTTATGAGAACTCACAATTGCCTAACTAGAGATTCTGAAAACAATCTATCCCATGAAATACAATTTTCTAAACCAGAATGCCCTTATTTTTTTTTAACTGAGTGTAGATTAAAGAAAAGCTAGTAGAACTTATTTGTAAATTTTTGCCAAGAAAGTCATTAATCAGAGTGAATAAAAGTAGTGGAATTTGGCACTCGGTTACAAAATTCCTGGATTTCTACAATACAGGTATTACAACTCTGTAACATAGAAAAGCCTCTGCTAAAATAGGCTGTAACAAAAGGGAAGTTCATATGGTACCTACTGTTTCCACATGTTTGCTGTTAGTCTGGTTTGTCTTCTCCATCCAGAAGGAAGTGAAGTCACTTGAGAAATATCCACTTCTAAAACCTGACAACTTTATATAGACTCTTTTCTGGTTCTGTATTAACCATTGTCAAAACAGAGTGAGCTCACACCTCGTTTACTGATCACTAAACCTGTAGCTTTTCTCTTTGTTATTTTTGAAAGTATTAAATACTTTACCAATTTAAGAAAAAAAATGGAAGTGCTATAAGCATACTTGGAAGTAGCAATTACTGGAGTGGACTGAGAATCAGCTGATAAAGAATTAGAAGCAGGAAAACAGAAAGCAGTTGATAAGGATTTTTTTATTTTAAGCTACATGTGAATTTAGGTGTAGAATGAGAGTGGAAGCTGGCTAATGTCAAGATGTAGCTACAGTTTATGCTATTAGTTGGCCTTTTGTTTATACAATGAAGGTGGAGATTTCCTTCATCTCAAGATTTATGCTTAGGCATGACATAGGAATTACTGAAGGAGTTATTTACATAACTTCACATCATCTGTGAGATAATGACCACATCAGACTAGAGTATGTCATCTAAGTGACACAGCTTAGTAGCAGCAGAGCAGAGACACAATCTTTCCATGAAAGCATTGAGAAATGGAAAAAGGGGACCAAAGCCACTGTGACTTGGAAGTTAGTACCTACAGGATGGAAACGTCCAAAAAGAAGGAATTTTTTTCTATTGTCATCGTCGAAAGTGGATGACAGTAGAGCTAGTAAACACAGTAACCTCAACAGATGGCCCTGTTATACAAATTAAACTTCTCCATTTGCTGTAGAAACTAAACAACCTGTGGACAATGCAAGTATCAAAGTATTGTAAAGAATGAAATCAATTCCTATACCTAACCTGAGCCACAGCTTTCAATCTGTTTTTTGTGAGTTGTTTTGTTGGTGGGTTTTTTTTTGTTTTGTTTTGTGGGGGATTTTTTTGGGGGGGGGTAATTTTATTTTAAAATACTGTCATGTTTAATAGATCAACTACAAGGGGCTGCTTACCCACATGAATGAATCAATATAGTGCTTAAAAGTGATGCAGCAATTAATTAATAATTATCAGGTCATAAAAAGCATTCTATAGCCTCACCTCCCTTAAAGTTTCATAAAATAATCAAGTGGCTTAAGTAATTAGGAAGCTGATTACCAAAATCAATTAAAACACTGCTAAATTCTTTTCTCAGTAGCTATCCTTGGCTTTAGATTTCAATGAGTATTTTGTTTCCATTCCTCTGCTGCTACTGTTAAAAGTATCGGCAGAGGACATAACTTACTTTATTTGCCTTTCTGATACTTTAACAAAGTGTTGGGTTCTGGCATTATAGCAGATTTCAACTGGTGAAATAAAATGGACTTTTCTTGCACCGTCTTTAAAGCTCTTTCTGGAAATTGAATGGAGTCTCTTCAAGGATGGCTATGCAATCAATCTTCAGATTCCCCAGAGAATTCTTTATCTATTCTTTGATTTATCCCAAGTGTACAGAATAACACAATGCCAAAAACTTGGAACAAAAAAATATCATTATGCTTCTGCTGTCTTGCCATAGTTTGAATTCTATACACCTACCTGTCCCAAAACCAACAGCTTACTGATGTACATTAACAGAAAACTTAGCAAAACACATCAAGATATGACTTAATATATAGTGAACATAAAGTGTTTCTAATTTTTTCTGCTACAGAGGAAACTGGAAGAAACAACATTAACATGAATTAGGACAGGGCTGAACAGTAGGAACTAAAAATGGTTATAGCAAATGTTAGAGAAGTTTGCTTCTAAACAGCTATGTTGTGGATCTACAGTTCCTGTTTTGTGCTATGGAAACAGTGTGTGTTCAAACTCTTTGAAAACCAGTACCATTCATTTGAGGAGTCTGAATTCAAGTTGTTAATGTCTGGAGTCATGGAAGAACTTGAATGCTGGTTACACTGACATCACTAGTTCCCAGCACTAACTTTACATTAGAACCGTAAGATCAAGTCCAAAAATGGTCTAAAACAAGATTCACAAATAGAAAAGAGGCTGAATTGTAACAAACCAAATTAAAAAAACCCCACAACTGTGAAGCCTTTATTATTATAAATTATTTGCAGGACTCACTTCTCAATCTCATTAATCCCACTTGTTACTTCTTAAGATCATTGGCAAATTCATAGCATTTCAATGCCATCTGTTCTCAAAAGAAAAAAAAAGTAAAAAAAAATTCCACTTTGGAAAAATTTTCAGTGAGTCTTGGGAAGTATCCTAGATACAATCAAACTATCAGAAACCCTAGTCACTCCCAGAAGATGTCACAAAGTAAACTTCCTGGAAACTCTGCACTGGGTATTTCAGATTTCACATTGGCAGTATTGACATAACCGATACAGTAAGTTATATTCAGGTGTGGAAGCATCTCAGAAACACTCCACCATATTTCAAGAGCAGCTTTTGATATCTGAGAGGGAGTTCAGGGGACAGACAGGAAAATTAACTTTCATTGTGCTACATGCATTGTAGAAAGAGACTCTTTGAGCTAATTTACTTTGGAATGAGCTATTTGTCACAAGCTGGAAACACTTACATGATTAAAAAAGAGATGAGACATAGCTAGTTCAGGTATTACTGTGTTGAGATGAACTGAATGGTTTGGTTATCTGAAACAGAAAAACTGACCAGTAAACAAGCTAGTGTTTAAACTACGTCTATGCTGAATGTCTTTAAAACCCAAGAAATCATGTCAAGTAATTAACGCATTTTTTCTGGCAGAGAAACAGTCTAAGGAAGCTTCATTTGCCCTAGAAATATTTGAATATGCTGGTTCTGTGCTGGATTGTAGACTGGAAAGCACAAGTATGTACTCAGCAGTTTTTCACGGGGGTAATGTTTCATAAACTAGTATTGATATAGTTGCAGGTAAAAGCTGTTCAACTCAAGCAGTTTAAATCTAATAAGGATCAAAGCAGTTTATAGACTTATTAATGATGTGTAATTAATTGGAAATCAGTGATCTATACAATCAGGATCAATATCAACAATACTAGAGATAAACCATGACATTAGACACTTAAAATCAAGCAGTTAAAAAGCTAGCATTAAGGAATTCATGCCACTATGAAACTAAAGTTGTGCTATACTGAAATGTGTAACAGAGGTGTTGAATATTTAATTGATACTGAAACAGAGATAATAAGGAATAAACCTTAGATAAAGATACTCTCAGTCTAGCTTACATGCCTGACTTGGCCTAATATTGTAAGTACTTTGTTAAAAAAACCCCAAGTGTTCATAGACAATAACTAGTTAGTGGAAAAAGAGTAGTGCTATTAAAAGCCTTCATAGAGGGGTTCTGGCCAGCTAAGTTTAGGCATTCAGATAAAATAGACAGGATAACCCTTTGGACTTCTTTAAAAAAGTCATCCAACTCTCTCCTCACTGAATATGTGATATAAAAGCTGCTAGGTACGTAACTTTAGGCAAAAACCTGAAAGTTTAAGAGGCAGTGTAGATCATGGTCAATATTCTTAACCGTGACATCAATTCCAGTCAAGCAACTTATTATGTAAGATTGTTAGGATAACCTTTCAGATTATAATCCTCGTTGACTTTATTAGATTTTATTTTTCCTGGAAGTAGGGGAAGAATTGCTAACAAATAGAAGAATCCAGTTAAATAGGAATTAATTTGTTATAATACCATAATCAATTTCCATGTCTGATCAAAGCAGATGATCACAGTGGTGCCTTTTAGTCTTGTAAATCTATAAACTAACATACCTTTAGGGAAATTCAGAATAGCTATAAGGTTAAGGGCATGTATAACTGATTTGTATGACTGATACCCCACTTTCTTTTATGATAATAGATTTCAGTATACATACCAGTATGTAAAGGACAGTGGCATCCATTAGAAAAACTACTTTTATAGCTTACATATATATTTCTTTCTCTGTAAAGAAATTCCTGAAATGCCTAGCAGAACAATAAACAGATGCTCTTTCTTAGCATGCCAATTTCTTGTCTATTTTTTGTCAAGTACATATGCCCATACCAATAGAGGATTATTCAAAACCACTCCTTCAGAATCCAACCTACATAATATAAAATATAACTTTAGTTCCAAAGAATAGTTTCTATTGCATGCATTTGGTATTCAGCAATAAAATCTGCTCTATTGTATAATAACTTCATTCTACCTAAAAAGCTGCTTTGTTTTATATAAGAATTTCATATTTCCACATTTGGATAACCACTGAATAAATTCAATTCAATTAAGATATAAAATGGTTTTACATAAATTAAGTATAATTTAGATACATAATTAACAGAACAGTCCAACTATTTCTTATAAAATACAGGTATGCAACGTTCACTAGAAAAAACACCAAGGTTTTTTCACATAAGGCTGTTGCACATGCTACAAAACATGTGAGCATGACTTTCTTGTTCAGTGGCATCTGGGATTCAAAAAATAGGGGTAGAATGGCCACAGCCTTAGTGTGCTCCAGTGCCCTCAACCATCCACAGTGGCAATAGATGCTTATTTTTTAGGCACTGAATTTCTTCCTTGGCTTTCTCTTTGTGAGATGAAAACAAAATAACATTTCTGGAAGTGATTTAGCTTATTAAAAAACACAATTCTAAATTAAATCAGATTAATTGTACCCTAGAGTGGTCTATTTTTCTCCTTAAAATTTTATCTCTGAAAAAGGATATGAGGTCTAGTGTATATACAGTTGCCTATGTTGGTGAAATCTAAGATTACATGAGACAATTGCTACTGTACATAATTATGCATCAAATGGTCCATATCTGTAGATATTTTCAGAATGTGCATATCACAAGTAGTACTGAAGTTCATTTCAAAGATTAGCTTTGGCATTGTTAACCTTATCTGAACACACACAGCGGTATCTTGACTTAAAAGTACTTAAAAGAACTTAGCCAGAAAAAATGTGAAGCCAGGATTCTTTCCAAAAAGAATAGGGTGGGGGGAGGAATTAGAAGAAGATTTTACCACCAGCCTAAAGAATACAGTCAGGAGAAGGAAGATGAAGATCTCTTTTTCCTGTTGAAGGTGGACAAGAATGTATGCCTTACTGGAAATGAAGGAAGAAAAAAGAAAAGAAGGGGCCTTCACTGTGTTACCTAGTTCTTAGGTCTGGATTTGAAAAACTTCTAACCAAGAAATGCCTAGATTTAAAGTTTCTCATCATCTAGACAGAGTGTTGAACCTTTTGCACTATGCAAAGAATATTTTCCGCTGCCTTTTTTGAAAGAAAAGATTGGGCTAGTCATCAGTTGCTATAGATACAACATAGTCACATAAATGTAGGAAGTCTGTAGATTCCTAACCAGTCAAAGATGCTTTGTTCAGGTTGTATTGGGTTACCAAAGTCTTCATGACAGTCAGAATTTCAGATGATGCCTATTTAGTCTCAATGTTTCCTATTTTTCCATTTGCCTATTCACTTAGGAGACCTAGATATCTAAATCATTATTGTGAATTCTACCCTTAAAAAAAATGAGCACCAGTTATTAAATTTATTATACACCAGTTGAAAACACTTTTTGTGTGCCCTGCTTTCCTTTGTCTTCAGGTCTCAAGGGTGATTTTACCCAACCCAGGTGTCTTGGTATACAGAATAATGCCTACAGTACTGAATTAAATAACCTGACATTTAAATATCTACCTATTGTACTGTTCTGCAAGCTGTTAATATTTCTGATGTTCCATTGGGGGTAGATTATTTTCAACCCATGTTTCTGCAAATATTCCTTGGGAAGGATACCTACTTGAGAAACTAATTTCTGTAGGTTTAACTACTTGTGCTCTTCACACATAGTGGTTGACATCTGTTTATAGTGTAATGTAACTAAAGCAGAAGACTGTCAGCTAGCATTGCAACAACTTGCATGTTCATCATGAGGTAAGTAGGTGTTAAAGATTGCCATTACAAGTGCTAGTTGCAATGTTATAGCAGTTATGCTGAAACTGTACAGTTAGAAAATCATCAGGAGAAAGTACATTCTACATTTGGCTAGTATGAAATTTATAGGCTTTTGCCGACCTGGAATATTGTGGTGATTAGAAATTTCTTTTGCTGTGTGGCAGAACCAGCCTTTGGTCTGCAATCAGCCAATTCAGTTTCTATTCCAAGAACCTATTTCAACCTATTACAACCTATTTCCAAGTTAATAATGTCATCCCAGTTCCATTGGGATGGATATCAGCTCATATATTAAGGCATTTAAATGGATATTTCTAAATGCATATGCCAGCATCCAGCTAAATATTTGATTGAATTTCCTAGACATAGATATCTAGTGCAGTCTGAAGTGTCTTAAGGTATCCAAGAAATCCACAGAAGGCTGGCAAATATGACAGTGGTTCAATTGTAGTCTTGTGCTTTTCTGGAATGCAGGTGGAAGCTCAGCAGATATTCTGGATACCTCAAATGAAGCTGTAAAATTATGTTAGATAACAATCATACATAAATTTCTACCTTAGAATAAGCTGAATAAAATTCTCTGCTCTATCACCTGTGCTCAGCCATCATCTGCTCATCTGAACCCTAGACATATTTGCTCTATTATACAAGCTTAAACACCTACTCGTGCAAAGACCTTATATTTGCACACCTACAATTAGATGTGGTTTTTAGCTCACCTGTACTGATAGACATGCAGTCTTTCTTAGTGGATTTTGAAACTTTCTGTGTTCATGCCCACACAGAAAAGGTGTTTGAAATATAGCTCTGTAGTTAACAATATCATTGTGATTCCATTCTAAATATCCACATTTTTCTTCTATTCCTTCTTTGAAAATAAAAGAAAAAGAGAAAAACCTGAAGTAATTTTTCACTTATCTTTTAACACATAAAATTTTATTTGCCATAAAATTTCAGTTCTAACTTGTCCTTGGGTAATCTATAAATGGTGTTTCTTTTTCTTTTTTTTTTTTTTTTGTTAGTGCAATAGAATTAGATAATAACCTCTCAATGTTAAATAGTAATTGCTATGTAATCTTCCAGATTATTCAGACCCTACACTATCTAAATTATAATGTATTGATTGATTATCTACAAAATTATTACTAGAAAACATGCTAGATTGATTCGTGTGTCCTTTTATATCATTTTATAAAATAACAGCAAAACCAAGATGCTGCATTGAAAACATTTTCAATAAACTATCTGGTTTTCCCATTATTTTAGCAACAATAGTTATAGATACGAAAGCTGATGTTGGAATTTTATTTTACAAAAAAAGACATTCCAATCTAGCACCCAATTTATCAAATGTTGTCCTTATCTTTTCATTATTTTTCTTTGAAGTACTAAAACATAATGCAAAATTAACTTGGTTCTGGTGGAAAGAATATAATTCTGTAGCAGGTAATACATTTTAAAGAGTTCTTAAAAAGTTCATCCATTTTAAAGGGCAGCATATTCATAACCTGAATAAAGTTCTTGTGCTGTTCTGTCTGAAGGTTATCTCAACAAGAAACTGAAAATTCTCCATTCAGGAACATTTTGTTTATTTTCCTGTAACTTCATTTTAATGCCTTTTTTTCTCCTACCTCAGCATTGGAAAGGATAAGATGTAGGCTGTTGCTAGTCAGAGGCATAAATAAAAGTCAAGAGAGGCCAAAGATAACTTCCAGAAGGCTAACTTGATTTATTCCATGCAGACATTTTTCCATATGCTTTATTCTATGTTTGCTCTTTTCTTGTACTTGCTTTCCATATGGCAGTCCTTCCTCCCAAAACCTGTTCCCCTCTTTCAGTAGCATCCAGGGTTTTTGAAGAAAGAATGAAAATGTGGGTCTACAGTTAAGATATTTGTAATTACGAATTTGTGAGGACAGGAACTGATGATGACATTGCTTATTTCACAGCCTAATAATAATAGAAGAGATACTTCAAATTTATTCCTATTTAGGTAATACATCAGATTACAGTCTTCATTCAAAATTGTTGAAGTACATGGACGAGATCAAAATGCGGTTTGAAAATTCATTTGTAGCAGTAAATGAATCACAGGGCCAGATACAGAAAAAAAAATAATCCAGGTATACATACTTGTATCCATCATTAAATCTAGTTGAAGTATGCCCTCTTTCATGAGGTTGTAAGATGGCTATCACCCTCTTTGAATATCAAGTTCTTTACTTATTGCTTCACTTTCTGAAATTCCTGTTAGATTTACTACAGCAAGTTCCTTGTGTTGTATTTTCTGATGTTGCATCAGCCTGTTATTCTGCCTCAAAGACTGCAAAATCTCAACATGATATCCTTACATGTATATCATACCAATCATCTCAGATATTTTACATCCACACACATACACCTACAATGTCTTTTTTTACTTTGTGACCATACTATTCATCCCATTTTTCCTTCTTCTACTTCTAGTTTCTTTTGCTTATACCATTTTTTTTTTTGGTTTTAACTTGTCATTATTATTTATTCCACAATATGTTTGGAGTGTTTGTATACCAATATTGTGTCATCAGAGTTCTACTATGCCTTATAACATCAACATTTGTCCTTTACAAGAAAAAAAAACATTTCTGTTGACTGTCACTTTGTAGCAATTTTTTTTTTTAAAGTTGCTCCCAATTACGACTTGAGATGCTTAGTCTTCACAGAATAGTTTGGGTTGGAAGGGACCTTTAAAGGACATCTAGTCCAACCCCCCTGCAGTGAGCAGGGACATCTTCAACTAGATCAAGTTGCTCAGAGCCCCGTCCAACCTGACCTTGAATGTTTCCAGGGATGGGGCATCTACCACCTCTCTGGGCAACCTGTTCCAGAGTTTCATCATCCTCATTGTAAAAAATTTCTTCCTTATATCTAGTCTAAACCTACCCTTTCAGTTTAAAACCATTACCCCTTGTCCTATTGCAACAGGCCCTGCTAGAAAGTTTGTCCCCACCTTTCTTATAAACCCCCTTTAAGTATTGAAAGGCCATTTTTGTTTTTAGAAAATTTTATTCAGATGAACAATACTGCATTCTTCCACAATAAACCATCTCTGTCCAAGTCTTCTTTCAAAAGCCATATGCTTGAATGTTATTATGCTTCTAAGATTTCAGCAGAGAAATTTCCAGTAGAGTAATTTTGTCCAAAGTACGTCTTTTTTTTCCTTTTTTTTTTTTAATTGAACTTTTGTAGGTAAATAAGCACCTGGAATAATGTTGTGAAATTAATGATAATCCTTCAAAATGCATTGATCCTCTTTTTGAAATAAAAATAATTTGTCTTTTGTGCTTCCAATACAATTTTAAGATTATGGATATTTAAAGTAAAACGTTTCACTCAATAGTAATTGTTCAGCTTAATATGAAGAACTATGTAATGGCACTGTCTTAAGAAGACTTTTTCTTAGAAACTCTTGAACTAAATAGTCATTGTAAGAAACTGTTTCTATGTTTTCCTTCTATATCTTGGGCATGTTTTTCCAGTTAATATGAAATCTACAGTAGATGGCATTTCAGTCAGACATACAGCATTCCCTTGAAAATCTGATTGTAACATTGGCCTTGGCAGTAAGCATTCTGTTCCCTGCTTTCCCTCTTGGTCTAGCAGTGCTCTCAGGTGTCATATGTATTGTTTCTACTCAAGTGATAACTCTGTATCTCAAGACTCTTTTACTGATTTCCTGTTCTTTTATACTTTTTAAGTACCTCTTTCCTTTAACTGGTAATTCACGGTTTCTCAGAAGTATGGTCACAGTTAAGTCACTTCAGTTCTAATTAAACAGAAACACAATGTTTAGACAGTATGCCTTAAGAGATAAAAAGAATATAGCTTAAGAAAAAATCTATTTTGAAGACATTTAAGATGCCACTTTCTCTCTTGGGTTACTTGGCTCATCAACTGAATCTGAAAAGACAATTGATCAACTATCCCAATTCCTTTTTTTGCTTTCCTTTAAGTAAAAACTATCTTTTGAAAATAGCCCACTCCAGCAGCAACAAAAATTGTCAGCTGGCAGTTATCCCAACAAGTTATTTCCACACTGGCAACAACTCTGACAGTAGAGTTCCTTATAATTACCAGTCACTGTGTGGCTGAAGCAACTTAGAGCCCTAAAAGACCTGGCAAACAGAATCAAGAAAGAAAAAATTGGGCAGTGACTAGAAAACAGCTAGCTCAAAACTAGTTGTGGTGCAAAGGTACTAACTTGGACTGGAAAAATAATCAGTTATATATTTTAAGGCTTAAAATAAATGGCATTCATTCTACCCACACAGTGTGTTTATATACCTATTGTATTTGGTAGAAATAAAAAGTCACTTTGAGATGACAATTCATCCCACTTACTTCAGGATGGAATGAATTGCCTTGAAGGACCAATCATGCCTATCTTTCCCATTTAGTACAAGGTAACCTAGACAAATGGCTTAGATTATATCCCTACTTCTTAATGACTAAAGTTTAGGTAAGATGAATTCTGCATGAATTCCACAATGTGAGTAAAATTCTGGAGAACTCTTAAGTATCCCATTAAAGTACTTTTTGTCATGACTGCAAATGATTTTAAATCAAGAGCAGCAGGCACAAAGGTGTCCTTCATTTGCTATAATATCTAAAGATACCGTTCCTCTGTCCGGTTTGAATAAACAATACTTTTTTTCAAATTTCTACTGATTTTTTATTTATTTATGCATTCATTATTTCAATAATCACATGAGTTTTATTTTTTTATATTTTTTTTTTTAATGATTTAACAACTGGGCACACAGCAATGCTATTAAAATAGTACATTTGATTCCTAGACAGATGACATTAGAAATACTTCAGTGAGCATTATTTTCAGAATCTCTTGTGGTGGAGTAAATATAATGTGGAAACAGACAGTATATGTTTGGCATCCAAAAGCTTAAGATTAAAACAAACAAACAAACAAACTACTTGCAATGAATTGTAATAACAAAGCAAACACACACACACACACAAGAAAAACCCAACCCTCTTTGTCTTCTGGATTGTGAGCCTTCTGTGAACTGAAAGCACTTTGGAGATGCAGCCAGAAATGCTAGAATCCTACTTTTTAAAGACAAACAAACACTGTAACCTGAAAATTAGCTCTACAAGCATATGAATGCAGCAGCTTTGACACGGGAAAATGAGTTAAAACAAACAAAACCAGTTCAAAATATCTTGAGGCTTAATATTATGAGATTGGCCACAGTAATCACTTTCTTCTAGCAAGAAATAAACTAAATTAAGGAACAGCTGCACATACTATAGGTATTCCTTACAGTATCAGAAGAGAGAGACTTTGTGAAATGTATCTGGGATAAAACCAGAGGTCTTTCCTATACCAGCTCTATTCCTCCAATTACAACAAATTCTGGTTCAGGCTTTTAATAAGCCACAGGATGTATATTGAGAAGAATCATTATCTGAGTGACTTACTACTTGATTAAACTTTTTTTTTTTTCCAAGTATAAAACATTCTATTTCATATAGGATCAATCACATTGCTCATATTCAATAACTGCAGTATAGGTTTCCTGTTATAAAATGAATAATACTACCCAATTTCTGGTCCTCTTTAATTATTCAGACCTGAAGAATAAATTATGCTATGCATTATTCTTCAAGTAATATGAAGGAATAATTGACTGATACTGATAGAATAGAATGCCATCAATATTTTAATTTTAAATAGAATTATGCTTCAAATTACATTCATCACTTGAAACACAGGAGAATAATTCTGGAATTACTTTAAATAAAAATGAATCACGCTAACTTTCATGTATAAGGGACACTTCCAAATAACCAGCTTTGGTTTTGTTCTCTATCTACTTGTCTACACCTGGAAGATCAAGAATTCCCCATGTGGGGAAATTTGAGCATACATAAACCCCCTCACTCACTCCTTGCACCATCATATACAAAGGCATGCCTGAAGCAGAAACAAGAACTTGCTTCACTTAGCAAATCTCCGCTGATACACCATCTTTTGGGAAGAGAGCTACTTCAAACTCTGATGAGGAAAACACTGGCACAAAAATGTGATCTGGGTATAATAACTGGCTGCCTGGTGAATTCCCATCTCTTTGTGTCAGGGTATCTCTTTCTTACTTGATGAGGCAGTGGAATGATATGTCATCTCTTACTCACAATGAAACTTTGAATTTTAATTCCAACATTCATCATTAGAAATCTCTCTAAATTTGCCAATAGTGTCCAGGTACTGGTCCTGCCCCAAATGAATACTGCAAAGTTTGAGCAAAGCATTTCAGCATTTCATGTATTTTGCTCGTGGCAGGCAAAGGGAGTGGGGGCATTGTCTTCAGTCCTTAGCATGTTTTTCATAGGGTGGTTTCTTGCTGAGTTTTGTCATTCACACAATCTCAGGACAGAAGGATTATTTTGTTCCTTTTGACGGACATCTGGATCCTGACAATGAAAGGAACAGGCAATTTCTGGTATAAGTGTGATTGCCTTTTTCTTTATTAATGTTTCTTTTTAAGCTCTACTGAAATACTACTTAGTTCCTGTGAAGAAAATAAATTTAAACTTCATCTGACATAGATCTGTTTTCTTCATTTCTTGGCTAAGCTTCTCCTGTGTCTTCAGTAATTTGTAAACTTCTGGTGAATCTGAAAGCAAAGTGAAATGACAAAAACTTGCCTTGCATGAATGATAGGAAAACAAAATGTTCTATAGTCATTATATAGATTTGTCTTACAGTAGTTTTTTACAGTCTTCTTTTTATGTCCATGTCACAAGTGAATTTTAACTGGATCAGGTATTTCTGAAGATACTTTTAAAATGCTCTCCTATTGTTTTCTTCCTTGGTTTTTTAAGGCTGTGTCAGATTTACTTAGTACAATGCTTTCCACTCTGTGATGGACTAGTCTTGGCTAACAGCCAAACTCACACCCAGCTGCTCAGTTGCTCCCCTCCCTCAGTGGGACAGGGGAGATTATATGAAAAAAGCAGGAATGAGAAAACTAATTCACCTTCAGGTTCCTTAGATGGTCTTGAACCTGATCTTCTCCTACAGTGGGTGGTTCTTCATTCTCCCAGTCCCTGCCTTTGCCTTCTGCGAATTGGGGGGTGTGGCTGGAGCACTTGCCAGTGAAGACTGAGGCAAAAAGCTGTTGAGGGCCCCAGCCTTCTCCATGACCCAGGTAACTAGGTCTCCTGTTTCCTTCCAGAGAGGGCCCACATTTTCCCTAGTCTTCCTTTTATCACTGATGTACCTATAAAAGCTTTTCTTGTTGCCCTTGACGTCCCTGGCAAGATTTAATTCTATCAGGGCTTTAGCTTTCCTAACCTGATCCCTGGCTGCTTGGACAATTTCTCTGTATTCCTCCCAGGCTACCCGTCCTTGCTTCCACCCTCTGTAGGCTTCCTTTTTGTGTTTGAGTTTGTCCAGGAGCTCCTTGTTCATCCATGCAGGCCTCCTGGTGTTTTTGCCTGACCTCCTCTTTGTTGGGATGCATCGTTCCTGAGCTTGAGGGGGATGATCCTTGAATAGTAACCAGCTTTCTTGGGCCCCTCTTCCCTCCAGCATTCTATCCCATGGTACTCTACCAAGAAGATCCCTGAAGAGGCCAAAGTCTGCTCTCCTGAAGCCCAGGGTAGCGAGCTTGCTGTGAGCCCTCCTCGCTGCCCCAAGGATCTTGAACTCCACCATTTCATGGTCACTGCAACCAAGGCTGACCTTGAGCTTCACATTCCTCACCAGCCCCTCCTTGTTGGTGAGAACGACATCTAGTGTAGCACCTCTCCTTATTGCCTCCTCTATCACTTGGAGATGGAAGTTATCATCAACGCATTCCAGGAACCTCTTGGATTGCTTATGCCCTGCTGTGTTGTTCCTCCAACAGATATCAGGGTGCTTGAAGTCCCCTAGGAGGACCAGGGCTTGTGAATGTGAGGCTGCTCCTATCTGTCTATAGAGGGCCTCATCTGCTCAGTCTTCCTGGTTGGGTGGCCTGTAGCAGACCCCCACTACAATGTCACCTGTCCCTGCCCTCCCTTTAATCCTGACCCATAAGCTCTCGGTTGGCTCCTCATCCATCCCCAGGTGAAGCTCCATGTGCTCCAGCTGGTCATTGACATGGAGGGCAACACCTCCTCCTCATCTCCCCTGCCTGTCCTTCCTAAAGAGCCTGTATCCTTCCATTCCAACACTCCAGTCATAGGAGCCATCCCACCAACACTCCAGTTGTAGGACCCATCCCACCAACACTCCAGTCATAGAGGCCATCCCACCACATCTCCATGATGCCAATCAGATCACAGCCCTGCAGGCATGAACACACCTCTAACTCCTCTTGTTTATTCCCCATGCGACGTGTGTTTGCATAGAGGCATTTAAGTTGGGCCCCGATGAAGCTGACTTACTGGCTGGAGTGGCTGGAATTCCTTTGTGCTGCTCTTCAGGTGCTCTCCTCCTGACCTGTGATCCCTCTCCAGGCTCTGGGCACCTATTGCTGGCACTGGCATCAAACTGGTTACGAGTGGGATGGGTTGAGGTTCCCTTCCCCAGTTCCTAGTGAAACTAGGACACCGATACATGTGGCTGCGTACAAGAAGCATTTTTCTGAGGCATTTTAGAAGAACAAAAGCAAGAAAAGAAGAGTTCTAGCTTCACAAGATGAAAACCTGACATTCTACAGCTTTGAACTCCAAGAATTGTAATAAGTGAAATGAGGAAATTTTACCCAGCAGCAGAACATTCTGATGAAGACTACTATTTTAATTAGTAACAGTCAAATAATCTTAATGGTTGTAAAAATATCTTTGATGAGGAAAATAGCGTACCCACATTTAGTCTGGAATTATGCCACTTTTCTTCTGTTAGCCATAACATTAGCAGACCTCAGTTTACAGCCCATCAGCTCATTCTTTAGGAAATTCAATTTGCTCAGCTATGTGTTAGGTGGAAAAAAGAGCTATGAGAGAAAGGCAAAAACAGAGAATAAAGAAGATGGGAAAAGATGTTTCCTTTTATACTGCATTCACTTTGTCACAATCTTCTTTATTAATAGCTGAAGGATGATGTGTAAGCATAAACACTACCTCTCCCATCTTGTCTTCTTTATTAGTTCTGTACTTGGAGACTTTATTGCAGTGGGTCACTGTAGGATTTTAGTCACTTAAATGAAATAGAATTTGTTTACTGTGATTTATGTCATCTTAACAAAAGTGTCTTAAGTGCAAGAAAAACAGGTAATTTTAGATGCTAGTCTTTTTGTCATACCCTAGCTAAGGAGAAAAATTCAGTTTGATGACAACCCTTAGTCTCAAGCTAATAAAAATTTCCCCTGAAGATGTATTCTAAATGATGTGGTAAGTTGCATTAACTAGTTAAATAAAAAGTTTAAAAGTTCAGGCTAGATAACTGCATGCAATTTCAAGGCCTTTTCTGTGTTTAAAGGGTAGAGAATAATAGGTTTTATTGTACTATCAGAGGAACACAATATTTTGTAAGAAGTAGGACTCTAATCCAAACAACTTTGTAACTTTTCAAAGAATCCAGTAGTTGTATTTCATTTATACAGTTAGGCAAAGATTCTTCAGGAGTCTTATTTTGTCAGAACACATTTTTTTACTACCACAAATAAATTATTGTCTATTTTAATTTAAAAATATTGCAGTTTTCTGCCACTGAAATGACTGAGGAAATTTATCAAAACCTTGCTGTGCAGAAGTACAACAAAAGAAACATTTTCTTCATGGAAAAAAAAGTCCTTTGCTTCTTCACTGCAGAGTTCTTCATAATTTTAAGTTCATTATGGTCCCATTTGGCAGTTCAGTTAGAAGTACTAGACTCTGGTCAAAATTGTTGCATTCAGTTTGCTCTCTAGGTAACACTGAAGACAAAACTAAAAATCTGCAAAATTCAGCAGCTTCTGAGTCATTTTCTCCTTGGCAGACACCAAGTAGATCTATTTACCTGCATACTCATCTATTTTACATTTTTCTTCCACGATCTTTTTTCTCAGCTCAGCTATGTTTTCCTCTGTTAATCCAAAATTGTTTTATTAGCTGAATGCATGAAGTACTAGTCATCCTTCTTACAAGAAATTAAAACTCTTACAATTTGTACTAAATTACTTTATTTCTACTGAACTAAAATTTTCAGCTCTTCTAGAGATGAAAAACCATGAGCAAAGCTACAACTACACTTTAAATGGAAGGAGACAGATTCTGGGAAAAATTGTCATGAGCTATTAAGAAAGAATATCTTTGTTAAAACTGGGGTCTCCAGTTAATTTTTGCACCTTTGGGTTTGGTTTTAGCATCCTCTTCCTCTTATCTGACTGCAAGCTACTGCCCCTACATCAGCTGGCCAATCTGTTTCTGTACCCCCATCTGAACTGGAACAGGGAACTGAACCAGGCAAAGGGAAAAAAACAAAACAAAACCCAAGCCATCAGATTTTGACAGCTTTGCCAGTTTCCTGGTCTAGTTCAGTATGTGCCTGCACAAAAAAATTTCACTGGAAGAGTGGAAGATGTATTAGAAGGGCAGGAACAAGCAGCCAGTAGAAAACAAAAGGCTTCTGTCCCTGAAATCAGCATTACCACCAAAGACCTTCATGTGGAGCATTGCTGTATTCCCTTTTACCTCCATTTCTGCCTAACATCTCACTATTCCACTTTCTATTTTCACCATGAGCCTAGAGGATAATTAATGGCTTAACACGACTCTCTTTGCTAACATCCTTTCTGTTCTAAACTAAATGCACTTTTTGTTTAAATGGTTTAATTCACAACATAATTTGAACTTGAAACACTTCTAATCTGTAATCAGCTTGACTTGCTGCTTCTGTTTCAGATCTGGAGAAGAACTTTTGTGTTGGCAGCTGGTCTATTTTTTTTCACCTATATCCAGCTAATAAAATTATAATTTCTTCCTATTTATGAAAGAAAAAATTCTCTTTCCAGAATTTCTATGGTCAGAGGCAGCTGAGGAGTTTCTGAAGTAAAAAGTATTTCTTGTTTAGCAATTTGATCAGCTCAACAGAAAGAAAAAGCTAGAGAATATTTACTTCTTGCTAACAGTAAATATTTAAGAAACAAGTAAAAAATATGCAAACTATCATATCTTGTATAGCTACAATTGAAATAAAGTCAATCATAAAGTTGGGACTGATTTCAGTAACCTAATTTAAACATTTACATTTATTTTGTGTGTGTAGTTATGTATACACACACTCTAAAATATATGTGTATATATAAGAAATATTTTAACTATATTATTTTATATACTTATATAAATATATATTTATATAATTATTTATATTTAACTATATTATTTTATATTGTACAATCTTTCAGAGAATAATTTTTCTTCTTTGAAGTAATAAACAATCATTGTCTTGTACAGCAAGTCCATCCTGCAAGGGTTCTATTGTTTAAAAACTTTATTTTTAAAATGATGACCAGAAAATTAAGTAAGAATAGCTAATATTTTCAGACATAATAATCTATCTGGTACTAAATGTACTGCTTGATGAAAGTTATTTTCTCAACCTGATGTCAGGTCTTGAGCCCTCCACACTAGTGATTTTTGCACTTATGGCTTGTTTGTGTGTGTGTGTGTGCATGCGCGTGCATGCATGAGCACCTGCATGACAACATAAGTTTTTACTGTTTCCTAAAGATTAGAACTGCTTCCAATTTTGTAATTAAGATTTATTTAAAATAATCTATATAACTGACTCTTACAACAGAGGGGTCTAAGATTTACCCTAAAGTTAAAAATATATCTTCTATTTTCTTCTGCATTTTTATTCATTAACAGTAAGAAGTGGTCGGAGACCCAGGAAAGTTCTAAAAAGACCTCTGTGGAGCCAATGGGACATCAGTGTTATGCTGTGGGTCATTGTGCTCCACACCTATGATAAGCCTACTCCAAACAAAATAGATTGATGTTCAATAACCTTAAACTTAAGATCCTTGTTGTTAGTCCTCTTTTAATTCTGTACTTTCAGGATTAATTCCTAATGCATTCCTGTTCATTTTTTCTGGTACTGTAACATTTGAATGGGAGAAAAAAAAAAAGTGTATCTGAAATATTTACTAAAACAGTTATTGTCATTCTAGCAAAGCTAGTAAAAAAAGTCCTAAATAAAACTGCCTCAGGTACTTTGTTTATTAAATAGTTACTGGCAGATAAATGCACAGTACAGTTCTCAGACTCATCCAGGTTGGAAGTCTACTGAATAGAACAGATAGGGAAAAGAAGTGATTAATACATATATTCTAATTTATTAAAAGAAATATGGTTACGTGCAGATATCCTCCATCCAGTTTCTGCATTTTCTACCTACCACAGCATCCTCCCAAGCAGAGAGATCTAATCTCAACAAAGAACATAATTTGTCAGAGTAATACAAGGCAGCATAACATTTCATAACAAAAACCTTCAAGCAACAAAAACTCCTAACAGTAACAAACTTTTGTTTGGTTTTGTATTCAAACATCACCTCCAAAATCTAACTGAATGCTGAGAACTAGTCTCACTAAATGCAATTTACCTGAAATGAACTAATTATTTCCATGTTTTGTTGCCATAATTTTGGGGGTTTTGTCCAGTTTATAACTCACTTTTCAAACTGCTTTTCAGTATGCTTCTAAAAAATACCACACATTTTACATGTTAGCATAGAATATTTCCTCAATGACCTATCACCTAGAGCTAAATGTGTTTTCTTTACCCTCTTGAAACTTTTTTTTTTCCTCAGAGATTCATAATAATTTGTGTAAATACTCAGGCACATTAGTCTGTCTTTAAATCATGTGACTAATATGAATAGTGTAAGTGAATATAATAAACTGTAGGCTTCTAAAAATTATAAAAGTTAGATATAGATTCTGTCATGCTTAATTAAGGATAAGGATAGATGAAACAGCCTTTTGGGGACACTATTTCACAATCAACAGTGTACTTAATGAAGAGTCATTCTTTATCTGAGGAGTTGTAACAAATTTTTTTTACAAGTATATATCCACCAAAATCTAAAATATTTGTTTCCCTTATGTATATACTGGGCTTATCACATAATTTTGATAAGTGTCTACTATTCACAAAATAATAAAAAGAAAACCATTTAACAACTCTGGGAAGCAACATTTTCAATTTTCAATAGGGGAATTCGGACATTTTAGTGCTGTACTCTCAGTCGTTGTCGAAACGTCACCCCAGATGGTGCAGATGACGCACATGGCAAACAGGAAGGCAGGCAGAAAGCAGGTTTGAAGATAAGAGAAATAACGCCTCATTGGTAAGTCTGAGTGGTATAAAAAGAATACCTTAAGAAATTATTATGCTAGAGCATTACATAGCAAAACCATATCCTGGTAGACTGCTTTCTTGTTTAGGCTGTAGGAGATGTATTACTTGAGAGATGGCTTTACACAAGGGTTAGAAAGAAGGGAAATGAAGCAACATTACTACAAACTGGCAATGAGTGGAGATACTGGCTGAGTGGAATATCACAGGGTAATGGCCAGGGTGAAAATATAACAGCTGTGTTTTGCTTTGAATGGAGGAGGTTCTGAAATGTAAATATATAAATATTACTCACTACATTTCTGCTAAACTCTAATGTGAGTTATACAGGTGCCCTAGAGCCTTATAACCATCTGGATACTATGCTAGCTTGACAGGCTATGGACAGAAACAACAGCCCTGCCAAGAAAAATAACTGAAAGCAATCTGTGTTTCACCAGCCCGAAAAAATAGCATAGCTTATTTTTCAAGTGCAGTCCTCAGTTCATTATAACATTCTGTTGCTTAACAATATTACCCGACTCCATGTAAAGCAACCAATTAAGGAAACTAGTTAGCAGCCCTGTGTACATGAGCTTCAGGCAGTAATTTGTCCTAGAAATCAGATAGAAACTGATGTAAACTGATATGTGCATAACTACATCTCTTCCACTGATTATTCTTTCTACCCCCCTCCCCTGTCCCTAAAGATCAAGTGTGGCATGGTGACCATTTTTATTTTTCTTTTGACTCAAATGCACCTCTTCTAAACTGTTTTCATTTTCAGGAATGGAATATGTGCCTTAAGGCTGTCAGCTTAATTCTTGCCTGGTATAAACTGCCATAGTTACACCAGTTTAGAACTTGTTCCTCTGTCTTTCTCTTGCCTCTCTATATATGATTTTTTGCTGTTATAACCCTTCTGTCATTTCATTTCTGCTGTGATGAAATTCAAGTATCTCTTTCTGAAGGACATGTCCTTCTCTGCAAGCAACACAGGCTCAAGTTTTTTGAGCCCTGTAATGAGATACACTATTATTAATTACAGTTTAAACAATCCTGGCTGCATCATGATCCTTATGAACATTCAGAAAAGTTAGGTCCCTGCCTAAAAATATTTTTTAAATATAAATCTTACAGATATTTCAGAAAAGCATATCAGTCTTTACAGAGGGGACAGAGGCAGCCCATGGAAAAGACAATGACCAGACATCTTTTAGAATCAGCTAATTCTACCATACACAAATAAAGGCATTTCATTTTTCCTGGAGACTATTTAAATAAGAAATCTGAATCTTGGAAATTTAATAGCAAATGTGTACATTTTCAGGGTAACCTATGACTATTTTTAGCATTTTCGCTACAAGTCTTCATCATGCTTCAATAGGAATTTTGGGTCCTAGAGATCTGAGAGTATCTTTGCATTATGTAATAAAGTTCCCACAGTCCTGCTAAATTAAGTCAATATGAATTATTCCGGTTCAATCCATAGATCAAGCCCAAGGCTCTGTTTACTCATGTTTCTGAAAATTAGATGCAATTTATAACAATGTCATTCTTTTTATCTTGTCAAAGTTTCTTTTTTATATCCACTGTATTCTACTTTGTATCTTGCTTCCCAATATTAGCACACCATTAGTTTCTCTTTTTGCATGCAGTTCACTTGGAGTGAAAAGCAGAGCACCTGGAAAGAATGAAGCAAACGTGTTCTGAGAGCTGGAGCAGCACAGATGTGCAGGAGAAAGAAATGGAAATTTTAGAGTCCACGTAATGGCAGTTAATATATAATGAATACCATGACCACAAAGTGTAGACCTGCTCTAAAATTTCCTTTTCAAAGGTGCATAATGCCATTATCTTTTCATATCTGAAATAGCAAAGGGGAAACTGCATTGATTTCACTGCTGGATGGATACAGTACATCTTCCAATTCTATCTTTTGCAGTCAATGTTCTAGTCATGGTTAAAGGGTGTTTATTCATCTTTACAGTAGGTATTTTTCTCTACTTCCTCTACCATTGTATCTCTTGTCTGACATCACTTTTCAAGACTATCCACTACATTATCTTTTCCCTATTGGCAGCCTGTCATGCTGTATTCCTGTAGGAATTTTTAATTTTTCTCTTTATTTTTCTTTCTTTTTACATTTTTCTTATTACATGGGTCTATTTTTTTTCCTGTGCTTTGTGTATATTATAGTTAATTTTTCTTATTATATTTTATTATATTCTGTTTGATGACAGCATGCAGTCAGCAAGATTCCAATTGCATTTTCTTGGGTTTCTAAGCATAAGTACAGCTGCCATCGGAAGATGCACATTATACCACGACACAGTAGTTTTCTCAGATTTCCCCTCATTCTCATCTCTTCTTACCTCAGTACTTATACACTTTTAAAAATGTTTGATGCAAGTCCCATTTGGTTGAGGCTATATAACTTCTGTATTATAAAATACAAACCAGTTTTTACACCTATTAGATATTCACAACACTGTAGACTCATAAAGCTTATAAACAAGTGACTTGAATGTCCTTTCTTATTAGCAGTATAGCAGAACATTCAGTAGATTTGCTGCAAGTACTGCAACATATCTGCAAAAGCACAGATGATGCAAGTGTTTTGATTTGAGGATTAAACTAATTTGCTAAAAACACAATTAAATTACAGTAGGCAGCTGAGCTAAGTCATAACTTGAGACCTGAAGTTACAATCAATTATGTACTGTATGTAACTGAAATACTGAATAAATCAATGTAGAAAAACAGAATATTGCTAAGTAGAAACAACACTCTGAAAAGCAAGACTTTTAAAGACATGTAGAAAAAGGGTTGTATTATCATTCTTTGTACTGTCTGCTGGCCTCCTCACTTTGATTTTAAATAAGTTTAAATCTGCTTTAAAAACTGATGTTTGAAAGTTATGAGCAGCTTTCCAGAGGGTTTACTGAATAGTTATCTCTACTGACAATAATATCTCTACTGGTGTTGCAGTACTATTTGCAGGTACCACCAAAAATCACATCTGAACTAGACATTATATAGGGTGGTACTTTCTCTTAAAGATTTTAGAGATTCTTTATAAAAAGCTACTAACTTCCTCAAGCTTAGCAGCCTGAGATATTTGATTCCTTACCTTATATTCATTCAGAGCAAATATCCTACATTATATGTTCTGTATCATCTGTTGAAACAGCTTGTCTTTCTCCACCAGCTCTGAAGAGAAGCTAAACTTCCAAGTGAAAGTCTGAACTTAGCTGATATTTACTCTATCTCATTTGATGAGGTGTTTCTATTGAGAGCAGGATTGAAATATGCTCAAGAATCTTGCACAGCCATGAGAGTGTTTATGATATAGATCATATGAATGTATTAAAAGCAATCTGTGTACATTAGCCCACAGAAATTCCACACAAAATCAAACTCTCCAAGCTGTACCAAACCACTCTTTCAGCTACTGAACTCCATGCTCTATCCTCCATGAGACTGTAGTAGTTTCCTATAAAATCTAAATACAATGCTATAATTCATATTTTGATACAGTGATGCTCTGAATAAGATCAAGTCTGTAATGGGAAAACAGTATGTTTTATTAGACCAACTTACATTGGAAATATTCAAACATTTTCAGATATGCTAGATTTTTTTTTCCAAGTTATAATATTACTTCATGGTCTGAAGACAATCACACTTTAATCAAACCAATTTCCAGAGCTGATCATGCCTCAAAAAGATGGGGCTGTGTAAAGACTCCCCTTTGTTTAATCTACTGAGCCATTAGCTCAAGTGTCATAGATAATTTAATTGCTGTGGGATAGCAGCAGCCTGTGGCAGGAAAAAAGAAACACTAAAACAAACACACACAAACCCTCAGAAAACCCTTATTCATCAATTCAACAATTATTCAGATAGAACTGTCAAGGAGTCATGGAAAATGGCCACTCAGAAAGGTAAACCTAGATCAATGCTAGGCTAGTTGTCTAAACAAATACAGGAAACCATTCAAGGCTTTAATGCCTTAAACTTTTACATTAAATCAGCCAGTAGACAGTGAAAAAGTCAAATGACAGAAGTAATGCATTTCCTATGGGAAATTGTGTTTAATGCAGGAACTGCTAGATTCTGCACTGTAAGGTTTTGGGGTTTTGTTTATTGGGGAGGGGGTGTGTGCCCCAATGATTTTAATTAATTTCCTCTCTGAAAGGGATTTGAGGCTGTGTCTCTGCCTGTGTCTGTAAAGATGGATGGTTCTGTTTGGTGCTTTTCACTGTGTCCTGGTTTCAGCTGGGATAGAGTTAACTGTCTTCCTAGTAGCTGGTACAGTGCTATGTTTTGAGTTCAGTATGAGAAGAATGTTGGTAACACTGATGTTTTCAGTAGTTGCTAAGTAGTGTTTAGACTAAAGTCAAGGATTTTTCAGCTTCTGATGCCCAGCCAGCGAGAAAGCTGGAGGGGCACAACAATTTGGCACAGGACACAGCCAGGGCAGCTGACCCCAACTGGCCAACAGGGTATTCCATACCATGGGACGTCACATCTAGTATAGGAACTGGGGGGAGTGGGGGCGGGGAATCGCCGCTCGGGGACTAACTGGGTGTCGATTGGTGGGTGGTGAGCAATTGCCCTGCGCATCATTTGTACATTCCAATCCTTTATTACTACTGTTGTCATTTTATTAGTGTTATCATTATCATTATTAGTTTCTTTTCTGTTCTATTAAACCGTTCTTATCTCAACCCACAAGCTTTACTTCTTTTCCCGATTTTCTCCCCCATCCCACTGGGTGGGGGGGAGTGAGTGAGCGGCTGTGTGGTGCTTCGTTGCTGGCTGGGGTTAAACCATGGCACACTGGAGTAAAATAAACTTTGAGATCAGGGAGAAACTACTACCTAAAATTTTTATTTCTTATACCTACATCTGCCTTTTGACTTTTTTTCCCTCTTTAATACAAATTTTATAAACATGTTGTAGTGTTCTTCCTTGTCTGAGGACATGATCTTTATTTTATTGAAATTAACTATAAGATTTTTTTTTATACAGCAGAAATAGATCTTTAAGTTTCTCATGGGTACGGGTTTCCTATATGCAGATTTTGAAGGGAATACCCTAAACTAGTAATGAAAATTTACTTCTAGAGCAGTGTTTCTCAGCTCTTGCATCAAAAACATGACAGCAATGTATCACAAAAGATAACTGGGCTCCAAAAATACTTAGCAAACTAAAACAAAAAGCAAGCAAAGAAAAACCAACCCTTATATTTTCATTGCATTTTAATCTTCTAGTTCAACTAGTCTTTGCCAGCATCTTGAAATGTATGAAAAATTAACTGAGCTTATTAACAATATAGTTTTGCTTTCATAGTAAGTGTAATTTAGTGGTTCTTCTCTTCAACTAATAGTTCACCACCTTGGAATGGCTGAGAATCATTCATATAGAAAATCATCAGTGACCCTACACAGTTGGTTTGTGACATTTGTTTGCATAAAATAATTTTTTACACCAACTGTGTAATTGTGTAACAAATTATTCCATTTCAGAATGGGAATCGCAGAAGTTGCTTGAATGCCTTTTAATAAAGAAGCTAATACAAGTTTGGCTCTGGAGGTTCCGATCACAAGCAATATTAATGACTCCCTTTTTTTATCTTTCTTTTTTATTGTTTTGGGTTTGTGTGGTGGGGTTTGGTAGCAGGGGAGGGGCGGCAGGTCCGGCTGCTGCTGGAAGCTGCTGGAAGCTTCCCCAGCTGGGAGTCAGACCCACCTCTGGGAGAACAGATTCCAGAGGGGAAACCTGCCAGGAGTCAGGGGATCGGGATGGGAGAGGAACCCCTGTGCAGATCCCGAGGGCAGGGAGGAAGGAGGGGATGCCCCTGCAGCCCGTGGGGAGACCAGGCGGCAGGCTGTGTCCCCCCAGCCCACGGAGGGGAGCAGGGGAGCAGATGCCCACCTGCAGCCCGGGGAGAGAGGAGCCCACGCCGGAGCAGGGGCTGGAGGCCCCACAAGATGGCCGCCGCTCGCTGGGGAAGCCCGCGCTGGAGCAGGCTTTCCCTGAAGGACTGCAGCCCTTGGGAGGGATCCACACTGGGGAAGTTCATGGAGGACTGTCTCCTGTGGGAAGGACCCCCCGGCGGAGCAGGGGAGGAGTGTGGAGTCCTCCTCCCCCTGAGGAGGAAGGAGCGGCAGAGACAAGGTGGGACGGACTGACCCCAACCCCCATTCCCCGTCCCCCTGCGCCGCTGGGGGGAGGAGGGAGAAAGAACCAGGAGTGGGGGTGAGCCGGGAAAGAGGGAGGGCTGGGGGAAGGGGTGCTAAGGTTTTATTTTACTTCCTAATATCCTTGGTTTGGGTTTTTTTGTAGTAAATTAATTTTGTTTTTCCCTCAAGTTGAGTGTGGTTTTTTGCCCATGACCATAACTGGTGACTGATCCCTCCCTGTCTTTGTCTTGACCCACGAGCGTTCCTTTATATTTTCTCCTCATCCTACCGGCGTTGAGGGAGAGGAGTGAGCAAGCAGCTTCATGGTGCTTTGTTACCGGCTGGGCTTAACCCACGATATATATGTTTAGGGAAAACTGCTGTCTGCAAACAATGTCAGGTTTCAAGATGAAAATGTATTTTGAGTTTGTTTGAATGATCCTACCATAAGTAGACATGACTTCTTTTTAACTTTGCTTGCTTAGAATGCACCAGGGCTCACTGGGACCAAACCTCTAGGAAACAGAAAGTGAAAGATCCCTTCCCCATCACCCACCAGTAAAAGTGTGTTTATCTTTTGATTTCAGAAATTGAGTATCCAAAGCTGACCTGATCATTTTTTAAAACACACATAGTATGAACAAGGCTTGCTTTTGGCAAGGAACACTTCTCCTTTCCCTTGTTTGCCTTCCCTGCCTTTTCTTTCTCCTCAGATTCTTTGTTACAGTCCAAAGAGAATAAAGAAGTGCTGAAATGCTTTCTTCTTTAGCTCTCCAAATATAATATGGGCTACTTGAGCTTGAACTGTAGGCTTCAGCTGTGACTTAGGTTGTTCTAGAATGCCAAGGTTCAGAGTGGTTCATACAGTCCTTGGGAGCTTTATTTTATGCTTCTTCTAAAATTTATCTCTGAATTATGAATAAGCCTAAGAAAAAGCAAAATAAAGCAATGTTTCTTTTATGAATGAAGCTCAAGTATGGATAATAGAAAAACAGCCTTACAGAAAAAAACAAAGTGCTGTTATTCTGATTGACTTCTGCTGTATTGATACATGCTCAGAAGCTAAAAAACAAAAAAGGAAAAAAACCTACCAAAACAGCTGAGTTTTCTCAGTGTTATAACTTTAAGCATATATATGAGTACAATGTTCTCACGGTTACATAAAATTGGTGTTTTAAGTTGTTAATGCTAGTAAAATAATTGGGTTTATTACAGACATTATTTTCTGTAATTGATTACCATTTCTAGCGCATTCTGATTAATTCATTTTCTCAGGAATTTACTTGTAGACTTCCTGCTTTAAAATTCCTTCATGAAATCATTAAATGTAGTAAGTCATTTCCATAAGTATGTGTTAGTTTTAAGAAATGTAAAGTAGACTTTCTTCTTTGGGCGAGATACCATTTTGAGCAATGCTGATGTCAAAGTAGTTCTTGCTGTGTTAAAGGACAACTTAAGAACAAGGAACTAGATTAAGATCTTAGACCGGAGTAGGTATTTCAGTTACTGACTGGTTGAACTTCTAAAATACAGTTTTAGCTTCCAACATTTCATTCTGTTTTTGCCATTGACTATTTCTGCAGCAATACCCTTCAAAAGACCCTAGAGGGAAATCTTTCCTAGCTTGGAAAGCAGCTCTGACTCCAAGATCCAGCATTATATTGACTACAAGAAAATGGCATAGTTGCTCCGGGTTAAGTCAGCAATAACCATTTTTAGATTCAGTTCAGATCTTTAAATTTCTCCAAGCCAGAAAAAAGAAATAGCATTGTCCAATTGAAGTTTCTTCTACCTTAACAGAGAAAACATTTTTCTTTCAGAGCAGACACTATCATCACAGTGACTTTGAAGATATGAATTTCAGCATGTACAGTCATCCATAGAAGGCAAGCTTGAAGATGAACATTCACCAACACACGGAGTTCACCTTGTTTTATGAATAGTGTTTTATAGAAAGCAGATTTGTAAAGTCTTAAAATGAATAAGTCATTATAATTGAGGAGAATTTTAATGCTAGAAACATAGCACAAGCTACATTCCTTATTTCCTGAAAATTTCTTATTTCTTTAAAAAAAAAAAAAGAAAAAGCTTACTAAAGATATTTATAGATACTAGACAGGTATTCTGATGTAGAAAAGTTAAAACAAGTTCAAATAATGTCTTTTTGTTTAAGGTAACAACAGTTGGTTCTATTTGAGGGTTGTTCAGTTTTTTCCCCACTATGATTTTTATGACAGCCTAGTTTGGAGTACAGTTAATAGGAAGACTGGATTCTCCTCTGCCATGAATGTTGCTGTATAATAAAAGGCAGGAAATTAGTATACACAAATGGCAGTGCAGCTTTCCCCTTTTACACTTACTAGCTCTTGGGGAAATAGTGCAAGGTGTCTTTCCTCAACTTTATTGCTGTGGATGACTTCACTACTTCCCTTAGAGACAATCTTTTCTTCTCCACAGCTGTTTTTAAGCATTTAATGATTTTTGGATTCTGGATACTGCGCTATTGATAAAGTTTGTAGAATCTGATGGGTGAAATGGAGATTAAAAATAAAGTTGGTTGGACAGGTGACAAGCTCATTAATGCCCTATAAGAACATCCAATTCCAGAACACTTGTGGTGTGCTGCTCAACGACGATTTGGTGGTTTTTTCTTTTGGTCTACAGAAAAGCTGACAAAATAAAAAGTATCAGTGATCCAAAAATGCACGGGCTTGGATCTCCTGAATGAAACAGTCCTGTTAAAGTGTTAAAAAGTAAAAACAACTACTTCTTCAAATTGTGTTATAATGCCATGCTTTTGTAAAACATTTTACAAAACAATACTTTAGACATTTGTTAAACTGATTGGGAAAAAAATAATTAAAATAAATCAAGGTGTAATCAATTATTTGTTTTTTACAAAATATATTTATTCTTCACGTCTATCTACCAGAGGCAAACATGGTCTGGCATTTGAAAATCTGAATGTTGCCACTGTTATTCCACTGCTGGCAGCTTCATTTCTTATGTTATATATGTAATGTACCTTCCAGACCAGTGATTCCTCCTCCCACTCTTTCCTTCTAAAATCCATTCTGCACACTAGGAAATGAATGAATTAAACATAAGATGCCTTTATCTTTTCCCAGAAGGGGACTCTCTTTAAAATTAACGTACTAGAAACCATATATATTTCAAGTGAGTTGAATTTAAGGGAAAACCAAAAGGTAACAATTCAGTTACTTGGAAAACATTGCCTTTGTTTTAAAAGAGCAAGAACCTGATATGCTTAAGGTAGCATGATTTTTATTTTTTTCTTAAGGGTTCAAATATCTTTTCTGATGAATACCTGTAAGGTGTTCTTTGAGTATCCCAGTTCTTATTGTAATTAATTAGGTGGGCAGCATCTTGGCTAGTAAGTGATATTTTAATTCTATCCTCTCCTATGTCTCTGGAGCCATAAGAGACATGCTTGAGAAAAAAGCAAGACTTATGAAGCCCAAACAATTTTCTGGTGAAAAATAAATGTAGCAAAAAATATTTCTAAGCTGTTTCTTCTGATTTATTTCTTTTATTTCTATAACCGTTTTCTTTACCATCCCTCAAGAAGACTAACTGATTTCAATGGGAGTCATGCAGTTAAAATGTGCTGATGTCTTTTGAATATGTATCTGTTAATAGCTATGTTAGGAATGCCTTAAGATAAATGGTGTTTATTATAGAAATAGTCAGGTAGTATTAAAGAATATGAAGCTCCCATCTTCTTTTAATTCAGTGCACTATAGGTATCACTTCAGGAGTACTTACTCTCAAGATATATGTGGGGTTTTGCATGACATAAGTAATGCAAAACCAGCTATAAAAAATCAGGTCAAAAGCCAGAAAGTCTTGCATCCTATCTCATATCACCATTACTGGCTGTTTCATCACTGTTTAAATACTTCCAGGATGAGAAGTTATGCTTGAAAATTTTTTTACCATCCTAATAAGATATTATTTCATGAATTTGTCTAATGCATTTTTGAAGCATTTATCTTTTCATCCTTTGGCAAAATTAGTTTCTACTATATGTTTTTTAATACATTAAAAGTACTTCCCTAAGCATGTCGGTTTTGCCTAGCAATTTCACTGTTAGCTGAGTTAGGGGTTCCTGAATTTAGTACATCAAAAATAGGAAAAAATTATTTGCTTTGTAGTTTCTCAATGCAATTCATGATTTAATATCCTCTGTTTAAGCCTATCCGTAGTGTATATTCCAAACTGAAGAGCTCTGAACAGCTCTGTTTTTCCTGGTCATGGAAGCTTTTCCATACCCGAGTCTCTTTTTCCCTCCTTTACACACTTTCTTTGTATTATCTTTACAATGACATGATAATAAACCTATTCCATAGTCAAGGTGTGGGTCCATACTGATTGATGAAAGCACATTATGATACTTTCTGGTTTGCTCTCCACTGCTTTTCCTAACAATTGCCGATATTGTCTTTACATCTTTTAAGCAAGGATGGGCATTGATCCTTAAAGACTTAAAAGTTTTCTTTTTTTCGCCTGAGTATTAATAACTAATTCAGGAGAGTACTATAGTTTCGTTGTAGTTTAATTGCTTCTGGTCCCTCCCATACACATTACTTAGCCCTTGAATTTGGTAACTCATTTTAATGTCCCATGTTGCTAGATCATTTACACATTTATGTGATCTGCATAGGTTTCACTGTACCAATTAATATCTGTAAATTTTGCTGCCTCAATATTAACCCTATTTTAAAGAGATTATGAATATGCAGATTTACTGATGCAGGTACAGGTTCACTGATAATTTTCCCCCACTGTGAAGCTATGAAAAAGTCTTTATTTTACAAAGGCCATGTTATTCTCCAGTTTGTTCTGACTGTTGGGATACTACGTCTTCAAAAGTTGTTCCAGGGTGTAGTTCCCTGATTTCTATTGTTATCACTTAATCAAATGAATTTGGCTTTTGTGGAATTATATTATCTTCAGTGACAACTCTTTTATCTTAAGTCTCTTAAATAGTCCACAGTATTTAAGTCCATAATATCTATAGGTTTTTGAGTGGTTAAGACTTGCATAAATGTATTTACCTTTATGTATTCACTGAACAAAGGTAATAAAGTCATCTCCAACAAATCCAAATGCAAGTGACTAATAATCCTTTAGTCAAGAAACCTCTAGGTAAAGATGACCAGTGTTTGTCCAATTTGTGATAATGTCTGGCTTAAAAGGGGAAAATTTTTCTAGCAAGCGAATGCTGATTGGTACACCTATCAACATAATGATTTTGATCTGTATTAAATATTGTCTTTAAACCTTGATCAAGATCAAGGTTCCATTGCACTTGGCAGCCCAAAAGCACAGAAAGCAGCAATTGTCCCCAAAGGCTTAATAATTTATGTCCCCAGTCCTAGAAATGCTTACAAATTATCTTAATTGAAAAACTATTTGCAATTCCTGCACAATTAATGAAGCTGGTCTTGTACATAAATGCTATCAATTTGTTGGCCTAAAGAGACAGAGAAAAATAAATCAAGAAGAGAATCAAATACAATAGCTCTCTTTTTGCAGGCATAGAACTGATGCTAAATTAAATTCTTTTGACTGTGCAAGTCACAGTGTTCATTCATGAACTGGAAAAAGAATGTAGAAACCTATATCCTGAAAATGACCGTAATTTCCATGTAGTTTGAGATTTCTTCTTTTTAATCAAGTGTTTCATTTAGAAGTGGTAGTTGTAAACTACGTATCTCAGCTCAATTCAAATCTACTTTAGTTCATAGTTTAGAGATTATTTATGTTTCACTTAACAGTTAGGACTAGAACTGGAAAATTTAATGATCTTATTTATAAACTGTCAGTAGTCAACTACAGTGCTTATGCTCTGAAAGTAATGATTCTCATGGACACTCTAGTACAGATACTGGCAGAGTTTATAAATACTTTGAAATGCTAATTAGTCTGTTTGAATCAGTTCTAACATGTCATTTGTTAGGTAGTAATTGAAATGTTTATGAGTTTTATCACTTCTCTGGTAAGATTGCCTGAGACTCAAATTCTTCAAGTGTTTTGTCTCAGTTTAAACATGAGATTATCTCAACATATCTCATGTCTGCTTTGTTCTTTTCCATGCTTTAAAAATTTAAGTTTATAGTAATTTTCACCTTTTTGAGGGTTAATGTCTCTGGTGTTAATCTGAGATTATATACCATTAGTAGTTACTCACATGAACAGTTGTTGAAATGTAAACACTACCTATGTAAGGAGAAGTTTCAAGGGAAGTTCCAAGGGAAAAAGATTATCTGATTTGGCCAATTGAAGACATGAAATCAAATTAAGAGAAACTTTTATTTCCATGTGTATAAAACACATACTGCGTAAATCTGTAACATGGAAAATTTTACCCTTACTCCATAAACCTAAAAGCTATCAGACTTCCTGTTTCAGGAAATATCACATTTAAAAAGCAACTGTTACCACATATAGGCACAAATGGTTAATTCCAAATAGGGACTTCAATGTTGTATGGCTTAAATATACAGTATCTACCTCATATGTGTTTCAGATTTTAAGTGTAATTAACTACTAAATACTAAATTATATATCAAAGATGTCTAAATTCCCAACCCACTGGGAGAAAGCTGAACATCTAAAAATGAAGTCCATAACAGTCACAACAGTGAAAAATGGTATGTATAACCCAGCTGATAGAAAATACCAATCATGCAAGAGGTCTAAATTCTCGCTTGGAAGCCTAACCTGACACACTGGATCAAACACTGCACCTGTATGTGGTCTACATAAAAATATTAACTCTTTGATCACAACAACTGTTTCAGTTGTCCAAAGAAAAAGAATCCAGGGCTAGTTAACTCAGAGGCAGAACCAGTTGGATAAGGTTTAACAGCTCTGGAGATGATTTGGTCAGCACTAGCTCGGGGATCTCAAGACCAGCCCAGTTTATGTGTGTGATACGGGGATATGGAAAGAAGGTTGAAAACCTGTATGACCAAATGTAGATCATTCCATCTGCCTTACTTGTCTAGACCCCTGTTTATAGGGGCCTGTAGATAGAAGGTTGACTTACTCTTAAAGTATGTATCTGAAATAGGGCATATTATTCATATCCTGAAAAAATAAATGTGTTTCTCCATTTGCTATAAAGACAGCCGAACTGAACTAGTTCTGATAAAGATGTCTATATGATGGCTACCCGAGAGCTGTTTAGGAGCCTGTGGCATCTAGCCCTGTTTATACAACCAATGCCATTCCAGCGGCTCTCCCTGACCTGCTCCAGAAGGGTGAGGTGTCTCTTAAGTCCAGCGTTGTATCTGCCAGTTCCATCTTGATACCCCAGAGCATCAAAAATTGATGAATGCAATACATTTTTATATATTCATAAAAATAATTACATACATTCATACAAAATTGAACTAAGTAGGCACGTAAAATGAGGCAAGGTTCATTTGCAACAGTTTCTCGTGTTTACTATGTTTACCTCAAATGCCATTAAAAGTTTTGTATGAAAGCTAAGGGAAGTTAATCAAAGGATAAAAAGGCTAAAAATACATTGAGTACACTGAAAACAAATTCTGAAAAATCTTTCCAAATATCTGTATCTTGTAAACTGATCAAAATGAGGTTTAGGTAGCATACTTCATTTGTACTCCTAACATATTTCACAAGTCTATGCCATTTTAACTTTGCTTTGCTATTTAACATTCTATAAAGCAATGAGTTGGTCTTACAGGAATGTTCAAGGTGTTCTTGTTGCTCAGTATAGGTATGTAATGAATAAAAATATCTTTTTTTTCTTTTTCTTTATTTGTTGGTTGGTTGTTCTTTCAAGACACTGTGTTTCAGCATTGATTTTGGGGTGAGGAGCCCACTAGTTTGGAATATACCAAAAAGAAGTACTTGAAAGTTATTTATGACCAAAGTGCCAAAGCTGAGATTGTCTTAAGAACTTCTGATGTGGCACACTTTCAACTTGACTACACAGATCCTCAGTACATAAGTATCTTGTTAAAAAACATGTAGTCTTCCTTCTTGGTTTCCTTATCTAGTACTATCTAGTAGTATCTCATAACAAGGCTTTCTGACAGAGGCGTATAGAGGATAGCGGATGGTAGTCACCAGGTTGGGAGTGTGGGAGAGCACCCATTGTAGGGTGCCATCAGGCTTCACTGGTGCCAAGCTCTCTGTTAATGGATAACAGTGGTGTCACTCACAATTTGGAAAAATGTTGCTTAGATGCCAATAATGTTTTTCTGGTCAGTTTTTCATAAATGCACATTAAGCAGCCATGAATGGAGGTAGTGTATAAGGTGAGGGAAGGATTTGGCCAGAACATACCTCTGCAGTATCAACCCCTCACAGTATACTAAATATAGGTAAATGTACCAACAAAGACCTCAATTTCCTAGGTGAGTTTCTAAACATTAAAATTCATACAGAAAGCAGTTGATTTAAACATTGGGGAAGAGATGGAGTTAATTTTTTCTCTTGTTAAATTCAAAAGAAATATTTATCTGGCTTTGTTAACATGGCCTAACTGAAACAGACTAGCCTGGTTCTAAAATAACTTTACTTTGCGAAAAGCTCCCAAACCTCACCTTTTCAACTTTATTTTACCAACATTGCATATACATTTTGTAAAGAAGGGAGCTAATATAGAAAGGTATAATTCTTTTTTGTTATACTTCCCAGAAATCAAATGAGCATCAATGCTTATTAAATTATTTTGTTTATACCCTAGATATGTATTAACCTATTACTAGTAACAAGTTTGACTTAGCTTCTTTTTAGTCATGAATCAAGAATGGTCCTAGTAAGCAACATAAATAGTCTACTTAATAAGAAATAATTTCAATTTTATTTTTCTTGATCACTAAATAAGGACAATTAAGGTTTTAGTGTACTTCTGTCAATATAACTACAGTGCTATTGTGTCTAGCAGATAGTTTATACAACTCAGGAAGGTCAGCAAAATTAATTAGAGAAAAAAATCTTTCTGATGAAGATCTGTAGTCCTCCACTCTTTGGATCACTTGATTTGCATGGTTTTTACTAAGCCCAGAGACCTAGAAGTATTAGTGTATGAACTGCCCCTAAGTAAATATTTATTCATTGTTATGTACATTAACGTTCTGGGAGAGGTGTGCTCTAGACTAAACCGCTTTTATGTTCCCTATCCCTGGTACCATCACCAAAGACAATGCTGCCTGTCCATGGTCAGGTGCTGAAGCTGTGACCTCGCCCTTCCCAGGAATGGTCTGCTCAGCAACCTTTATGAGCTGCCAGCTTCCACTTCTCTTCCTCTCTGAGGGTTTTATGTCTTATTGAGACAGTGTGGGGTTTTTGTATTGTCTTTGATGATTTCACATCTATGTTCTGAAATGGGACTAAAGGACTCTAACTCGCCAGTCTCACCTCTGTTTGTTCTGTATTTCTTCTTTGTTATTTCACATAGCTACGTGCTCTCTTGTTTACAGACTAAGATAACAGTAATAACTGTGGTTCGTTCTCTCAAAACATCACAACGTCTGAGGTGAAAACATTTTCAGAGTGAAGAGATTGTGATAATTTCTCCAGAGAAACTCCCCCACATACTGATGTGGATTTATGATAGAAGTAAAGGGGCATTAGCCATCTTCTCTCCCCAAATAGCTCCTATACTCTGCTTTCTCTCCTTTCCATGTTAGACAGCTCATTGGCATGTTGACCCACACTACATGGTAACTGGATTGGCACAACAGGAGAGAAGCTGTAGCATGCAGCATGCGGGGACATCTCAGGTCTCCATGAGATCACGCAGAAGTTACCCCCTCATCATATGTTATGATTTCACGTCTGTACAGTTTCCCTGACACTCCCGTCTTCCCTAGGAGAGAATTAGTAAAGTATGTATCTGTAAGAAAGCACCAGTCTGTGAATTTAAGTATAGTGCGTTGGCTAGAGGTAGACCAGATGAATTTAGAGGTACATTCTATTCCTATGTTTTACAATAAGCAAATTTCTTCCAATCTGCTGGAAATTTAAATATAGTCAATGTTACCCGAGAGTGCCATCAGTATAGTTTTGTGAACTAACCATCAAGATGCCTGACTGATTCAGGTCTTACTGTCTTATGAACATAAGCATTGTCCTTCTCACAACATCTCTTTAAGTATAACAACAATATCTCTAAGTATAGCAATCTTACCCAAGCTAAGATGCCTGCAGGGAAAACGGCAGTGTCCGAGCTCGTCAGCTTAAACATCCTTTGTAATCAATAGGGAAAAAAGCCCAAACCAAAACAAAACTTTGGTTTTGGCTCATCTGACCTGTTTGAGATACTTACTTTAGAAGGAGATCAGTCATATCCTACTGAAGACTGTTCTTTTTGTCCCCACTATAAAGGAAGTTTAGGATGACTAGCTTGCATTAGATGTCTGTATTTTAAATATCTACTTTTAGTCATACAAATCATGCACATAATCACTGTAACATGTTTTTGCTCACAGCTTTGACTGCATATCTAATGTGTTAAAAGGTTTGCTAGGAATATGTATGTTCTTATTTTTATTATTAGCCTTTTGAATCTATTATACTTACAAGAATGTTAGTAGGTATATTTGGCAGAAGAAAAGTGCAAAAGACAATCCCATACTTAGGACACAAGCATCCCACTAGTTTTGTGAAGGCAAAAAGAACTTTTCCATGTGGATATAGTAGTGCATAATTATCTATCATGTGAATTTTATATTTTTTTGTCAGACATCAGTTGATAGCTGCAGGGAAGTGACAAGGCCCAATAAAGAAGATGCTTGAGTGTGAGCCAGGACACTCCAGTTGTACATTTATACTCTCAGTACTGTCACTTTCGCTACCTGAATGCAAACTGCTGCATGTTTAACCTCTCAGGCCCAATTTCTTTTCATGCTTTTGGTTTTTCACAGTCTTCACAGTTCACAGCAGAAAAGAATCCTGCTTCAGGGTTAGGCCTTTATGCACTACAGAAATAATAATTATATGTAGTACATTGTAATAGAAAGTTTTCTGTAAAACATGTAGCTGATGTGATTGCCTTCTAGGATGAGTCTTCTTGCTGTTGCAACATTACAAATACAAGCCCCGGGTGCAGAAAGTGTGTTGTGCTAAATGATCCAGTGGTCTAATCAAAAGGAATTCTGGATCTGTTAAGAGAAGATCTGTTAATGACAAGTCCCTCATGTAAATGAGGTTACTTCACCAGCCTTTCACAATATAAAGTAGAAATCAATTTATTTTTAAGAATAATAAAATAAAGAGGAACTCTTCTCCTTTCATTAGCATGTACTCTTACAGATCGAGATTACATTTTCTTTTGAGGTGAACTCTCACAGCATCTGTGCATAAAAATGAAGTGCTGAAGACATTTGTAATATTTATAATATTTTAAATTTGACACTGTTTATATACAGCTCATTGTTAAAAGTATATGCAAAACAAAGGTATTTCTGTACTGGAGCAGTTCAGAGCAGGGAGTTTAGTTCCAGCCCTGATTTGCTTTTGTATTCACGACTTCAAATATTGCAGGGCTGTTCTTGCTAGTTCTTGTTCTGCTGAATCAGCTCTTACAGAAGCATCATTGTTCTTGGAGACTGACACAGGTTACAGACTGCTTAAGAAATGTGAATTAGGTGCACTGGTGCATAGGAATGAGCAGAAGAACTTGAAAGCTTTTTTTTTTTTATATTATTTTGTCCGATCAACTCTGCCTGTCTCTGTAGTTCTTATATCCAGATTAGCCCCAAGCTTCAAAGAGTTTTTAACAAAGCATCAAAGAAGGCAATTTACGCATCATTATTACCCTACTTTGAAAGCACACCTCTTTCTTCAGAATGCAAACATTCTTGAAAGAGGGATTGAAATCCAAAACAAAATTCCAAGAAATTGAATTAAACTGGACAAACCTGCTATATCTATCCTAGGCATTTTTTTTCTTATAGCATGGACACAGTCTGATTTGCATTCCTTCTCAGGGTCATTTTGTCATATCACATAAAGTACAGTGAGGTGCATATTCTCTATAGGCCCGCAGATCAGTTCAAGAGTTCACTATACATTTTCAAGTGTTCATTTCCGTGCAGCAAAAAAGTGAGCAATTCACATGAAAGGAGCTGACGTGATATAATTTGTGCCTCTGCAGGACAAGTATTCTGCTGCGTGGTTTAAGTGGGCCACCACACTGTATTTCTATGAGATTAAAATTTACTGCAGAGAAGACAGATTTATCGGATGTCCACTGCTCCCCTCCTTATGGTTATGTAACAGTGAAAATCAGCATTCATGTTGCATCCCCAGGTCTCCTTCTTAAATGTCCATGTTTTACAATATTCTGACAAAATAAGCAAGTCATATGAATATCCATGCTGCGTCTGAGTTTAAACAGACTGAGACATGATTAATGGGTAATGCTAGACACTTTTAACCTTACGGTGCTATTCAGTTGAAGGTGGCAAAGTGCATTTTTCTGTAATGATTAAATTCTGTGTGGTTCCAAATTCACCAGTATTTCCAAATCATAATGTGTCTGTTGCAGATGGACTGTTAGTCAAATAACCTGGCATCTGTACCAGTACAACACAAATGTCTGAATGAGGATGTACCAATTGAAATGTTTTCATTGAGTGACCAGATTGGTACAATACAGATATAACCTTTTATTATCCACTGACGATAGATAGTGTGAGTATTAGAGGTATCTTAATGTTCTGACTGGAGAGAGCTGCAATTTTCCAAACATGCATTTATTTATTTAAATGTGATTGACCAACATTCTGAGCACATATTCAAAATTTAAATATAAGCATTAAAAAATGAGGAATGTCTATGCTTTCAAGAAAACATTGGACTTTCAGTTGACTAAGGAAAGTAAATTACAGTAAATCAACTTAAGACCCCTTAAATGGTGAATGATAGTATCCACAGAGGAGTTTGATGTAGTAAAACTAGTCCACTTCAAATTCACTTCTCTAATAAATTCAGATTAATTTGACTTATGGTTCTCCATGAATCAAAGACATTTTGGGGGGTGAAAGATACAATTACAGAATGTTAGAAAAGTCTAGGCTGGAAGGGACCCCTGCATACCCTCTGATCCAACCCTCTGTGGAAAGCAGGGACTTAGACTAGGCTAGCCATGGCACTCTCAAGCCATCCTGAATGTTTTCAGCAAGGGAGACTCCACCACTGGTCTGAGCAGCCTATCTAATATTCAACTGTCCTAAAGACTTTTTTTTTTGTTACATCCAAATGGAATTTCCCCTGAAGGGACTTATGCCTGTTTTCTCTTGTCTGTTCACTTTGCAGCCTTTTGAAAAGAATACCTCCATCTCCTCTAAAACTACCATCCAGGTAATGGAAAACTGTGATTAGATCTCTCCTGAGCCTTCTTTTCCCTCAGCTGAAAAAAATTAGTTTCTTCAACTTTTTTTCATACATCAAATTCTCCAGCACCCTTATCATCAGAGGGGCCTCCTCTGATCCCTCTCTGTTCAGTCTGTCTTTTATTGGGGGTACCAAAACTGCGCACATTATGCCAGGTGTGGCCTAACAAGAGCTGAGTAGAGTGCAATAATCACATCCCTTGTGATGTCGTTGCTGCTGCAGTCACAGACATCATTTGTCTTCATTGCTGCAAAGGCACACTTCTAACTCACGTTCAGCTCACTGTCCACCAGTACCCCCAGATCCTTTCCAGCAGAGCTGCTCCCCAGCCAGTAAACTCCCAGCCTGTACTACTGATTGGGTTTATTGCATCACTGCTGCAGAACTTCACATTTGTCTTTGTTAAATCTCATGCAATTCCTTTTGGCCTGATTTTCTAGACTGTCAAGGATGCTGCATTTTACCTCTTCTATCCAGTGTTATCTACTTCTTCTCCCAATGTGGTGTCACTTGCAAACCTGGTGATAGTGTATTCAATCCCATCACCCAGGTTGTTTTTAAGGACCCTGAGGAATTCCACTCATGACCAGCTGCCAGTTTCACCCTGAGGTATTAACCACCTTCTGAGTTCAGCACTACAGACAGTTTTCCATCCATCTTGAGACTGATTTGTCCAGGCCATATTTTATGAGCTTTAACAATGATGTGAGAGATCATGTCAAGAGTCTTGCAAAAGTCAAGGTACGTGGATATCCACTGCTCTCCTCCATTAACTGAGGGAGCCATTTCATCATAGAAGGCAGTGAGATAGGCTCAACACAATTTAATCTTGGTAAATCTGTTGGCTTTTCCCAATCTCCTTCTTGTCCTTCATGTATGTGGAAAAAGCTTCCATCTGGACCAGTTCTATAATTTTCCAGGAACTGATGTGAGGCTACCTGACCTGTTGTTTTCTAGATTTTTTTTTTTTTTGGTTGATGGACATATTTAACTTTTTTTTATTATCTGTGCTCTTCCCTGATTTCCATGACCTTCTAACAATGACAGAGTGGCTTTGCAATAATGTCTTTCAACTGTCCTCAGATTTATCCCGTCAGGTCCCACAAACCTCTACCTGTCCAATCGGTACAGACGGTCCCTAGCTCAACCCTCCTCTACAGTCAGCGACTCACCATTTGCTTTGTCATTTCATCTTGGAATAGAGACTTGGGAGCTGACATGACCCTTAAAAATCGAGGTGAAAACAACACTGAGTACTTCTTTTCTGTGTCATTTCGAACTTGTCGGCTCCATTCAGCAGCAACGTTGTGTCTTCCTTGTACTTCCACTCAACAGTAATACACCTTATAGAAGCCTCTCTTGCTAGTTTAAGCTCCAACTGAGCTTTTGCCTTCCTAACTACATCTCTGCAAGCTCAAGCAATAATATTTATATTCCTCTTTTGTATTCAAGCAATATTTTTGTCTTTCTCTTTAGGCGCCTGCCCCTTTTCCCAACTCTCACATATTTCTTTTTCATATTTGAGGTCTTTGAGTGTTATCTGCTCAACAAGGTTGGTTTATTTCTATTTCTAGGCCTGCTTCTTTTTTTTTTTTTTGGGGGGGGGGGGGGTGGCGACACAACAGCTCTTGTGCTTTGAGCAGGATCGTGGTTTAACCCCAACCAGCAACCAAGCACCACACAGCCACTCACTAACTCCCCCCTCCACCCGCTGGGATGGGGGAGAGAATCGGGAAAAGAGGTAAAACTTGTGGGTTGAGATAAGAATGGTTTAATAGAACAGAAAAGAAGAAAATAATAATGATAATGATAACACTAATAAAATGACAGTAGTAATAATAAAGGATTGGAATATACAAGTGATGCACAATGCAATTGCTCACCACCCACCAATTGATGCCCAGTTAGTCCCCGAGTGGCGATCCCCTCACTCCCACTCCCCCCAGTTTCTATACCAGATGTGACGTCCCATGGTATGGAATACCGCGTTGGCCACTTTGGGTCAGGTGCCCTGGCTGTGTCCTGTGCCAACTTCTTGTGCCCCTCCAGCTTTCTCGCTGGCTGGGCATCAGAAGCTGAAAAATCCTTGACTTTAGACTAAACACTACTTAGCAACAACTGAAAACATCAGTGTTATCAACATTCTTCTCATACCTAGCTCAAAAACATAGCACTGTACCAGCTACTAGGAAGAAAATTAACTCTATCCCAGCTAAAATCAGGACAAGCAGGTTGCCTCTGAAAATTTCTGAGCACTTCTGAGCACCTTTGCCCACCAAGACAGACTCACATTGGAGTCCTAACAGTTCCCCAAGCAAAAACTCTTCTAGGAGGTGAAATCTGCACTTCTGAAATCTAAGGTGTTTATTTTGCTACTATGATTTTCAATGAAAACTATAAAGTGAAGAGTAGGAGGAAGTGTGTGTATGTGTATTTATGTGTGTGTTTGTGTCTATCTGTGAGATTTAAAGTAATTTTGTTATTTTGTTTGTGGTATTAATTACATACACACAATATATACTAGTCACAAGGATTTACCAATTCTTCTGAACTCAAGTGTTTCAGGAATTTAGGATAAAGGAAAACTCTCTCCAAGAATTGACTAATGTGTTTATTTGCTTCTTCTGCCCAATCTATGTCACTTTGGCTGTTTTTATGTTTAGAACAAAGAATATCCAAAGATCAAAATATGTCCCTGCTAGCAACAATGTCTAATTAAAGAAACAATAAAGAACATTTTCATGGTAAAAACAACAAAGGAATAAAGTTTCCACATGGAATTTTCAAAACAGTTTCTCTCCATAGCCCTGAATATGGACAAAATAGTAAAAGCTTGAGTAATATAATGTAAATTGGAACTATTCTTGGAGAAATGTAGCTCACTATGGGACAAGTGAATGTGAATGAGAATGATTTTGTCTCACTTTAGTCATTTAAAAGTTGGGCATGCCGTCCAAGTTATGTGTCTATACTTTCCATATAATCAATGGAAAGAGAGAAGGAGTGAGACCTCCACAGAGTGATTAATTCATCTTTAAGTAGGTATCTATTAGAAGCATGATAAATATATCTCTGGAGATGCTTCTCTCTTTAATGTCTGTGGAGGAAATTTGGATGAATAGCAAAGATACCTGATTTTTGGATACTTAAACTGAGGTGAAATGAATCTCATTATCTATGTTACCCTTTCATGCACAAATATGTTGGATGAGGGCATTACAGAAACTAGTTACTAGTATACCTGAATAGTATAAATTGACACACTGAGGCAACACATACAAACAACAATATGATGATGCCTAGCAGGTATAATTTTTTTTGTTTGTTCTTGAGAAAGACTTTGGCCATTTTCTTTACTCAAATTAGATTTGACTGCAAAATTTTTAAAACTTAGATTGTTAGAATTAGTAATTACGTTGTTATATGAATGCACACTCCCCAAATTCTTTCTAAATTCATTCCAGATTATAAATCCTTTTCTATTGTTAAATAATGTTATTCAGACCACTATATCTTATCTTCCCTTTTGATTGCTGTAATCACTCACTTGACCTTGGAATTTTTATAACTTTCACTATGAACAATAGAAAAAAAGAAAGTGGTTATTGCAACCATAGCCTGTATCCACTGTCCTATTTACATTATCTATCATTTCAGTCACTACACTAGTTCTCATCCATTTTTTTTTTGTACATAAACTTTTGGTCTTACGGCTCAGTGTCTTTAGAATTTGATGTCTTTTGCTGCCATCTTATTAATTCTCCTTCTACTGGTTTTGTTGTCATACTCCACACTCTTATGTCCCAGTTTTCCAAGCTGCTGCCTTTAAGCTATTTTCCCCATTGCATATTGACATTTTCAGAAATAAATAATTAATTATAAGGGACAAAATTTAGTGACAGGGTTAATTGCTCTGGTAAAAGGAACAAGATAATTTGTTTACATTTATAACTACTAGATGTTAAAGCCCAAGCTCTTTTATAAAACTATTTATGTATTATTGTGTATGTAACTAAAATGTGTAAATAAAGGTCCCAAGTAAAGCACTCAGTTACTTATCAACAAAACGAGGGTATACTCTTGTGTTCCCCATTAAATATTGAAGGCTGAGCACAATTTCTCTGCTTGTATATTTGGAACTGGGCTGTGGACATGATGACCTGCAGTAATCCTCAAGAGATTTTTTTTTCTTGTGACTTTATTTTGGCATTTGAACTCTCTATTTATCCCAAAGCAACTGATAGGAAAAGAATCTTCAAAAGTATCCTTGCACCTCAAGAATACATAATGTCAGAAAAGGGGTGAATTCATCAGAAAAAGGGAAATAATTTTAAATTTTGCTAATGCTCAGAATTCAAGGTTTTGCTTGTAAGAATCAGGTCAACAAATATAACTAAACAAAATCAGATTATTATTCATTAATATGAACTATTTCAGCAAGCCACACTTTCTAATCCAAGAAGCAGATCATACTGACATTTGATTTATCTTCTTGGAACAAAAAGTCAATAGAGACAAATAGACACTGTGAGAATCTGTTTTCAGACATTAGTGGCACCTTCTCATTGCCTATGAATGAACTTTAAAGGGATTAGCTCAGATTTATATGTCTCAGATTGCAGAAATTCACAGTTGGATTCAATGAATTCCATTTAATGCTTCACTTAACAGAAACAGTACCATGCATGAAATACATTCAAATTGTTCAGAGTAACATGGGTATTTCTTCAAGCCAAATAAAATGCAGTAACAAGAAAAAACCACTCATGTCTCTTGCAAGCAAGGAAAATCTTTTCCATTTAACATCTGTTGGATTACTGAAATCTGATCTCTACAGATCTCCTATCATGATGAAAGCCATGATGAAAGTTTCTGTAGCGCTGTTAACTTCCTGTGACTTCCTTTTCACTACTTCATGTAAGTAGCCCTTAGTACCTCCCAATTCAGTGACCACACATACAAGGCATGCAGTTTATTTCAGATACAACCTTGGGAAGACAGGTTCTTACCTTGGTTCACAGAAGTGAACTTGAGACTTGATGTGCTGTGCTAATGGCTGTCATTCAGATGGTCCTGTCCTAATGCATCACAGCAGCTTTCCTAGAAAATAATAATGGAGATAATCCCCCATAAAACTCCCTCTCCAGTTTAACATCATTGAACAATACAACGTCCTTGTCATGCTGCCTTCCTCCTAAATTGGTGTGGAACACTACTTTGTGCAAAGTTTTTAGTGACATCTCCGCCCACCCTGTGTTAATTATTCTATACTGACAAGCAGCATAAATACTGGCAGGTACTATTCACTGATACATTGAGCTTGCTAACAGTGCCGGTAACAGGAAAGTCAACTTGCTGCATCTTAATTTTCATTTGGCACTTCAAACCAGTATAATACTTCTAGGAAGAGTAACTGATTTTCTGGTTCTAGGCAATATTCCTGACAAACTGGTACACTCTTGGCTGCTATTATCATTACTGTTTGGATATTGATATTTGGATTTGGATACCTTGGTATTGATAATAAAGGTAAATACCTTTACCTTGATAATAAAGGTAAAGAGCAGAGAGTGTTTAACAATATATTTTTTCTGGCTGCACAGGGGACTCACCAACTTTGAGTAGCACTATTTAGCGGTAGTGAACTATACATTCCATAATGCCAGGGGTTAAATAAAACTTGACGCTGTCATTACAGGAGGTTTTAAAGAGGAATTTGAGTAATCGCATTGTTTGTATAGGTGTTATATATATAAGTGGTACAGCTTTTTCAGTGTGCATCATTGATTCCATTATGGAAACATAGTGTAAAATTTCACGTTTCATTCTGGTATAAAGTACTTCTATTTTGTCTAAACTTTGCCAGCTATGAAATGATCTGTACTTTTTTACTACAAGATCTTTTCTACAGAGCTTTGGCTGGAATCTTAACTGGCACAAATGTGTGCTCTCCAGAGGATGTTAATTTGAGGGCAGCTGGTTCAGCTGCAGTTCTAATCACTGGTGTATCCACTGATTCTAATTTTTCCCTGTTAGCTGTGAGTTTTCTTGTTCTGCTGAGCACTTTAATGTCATTTTTCATGTACCTGTAATACTGGATGCTGTATCATATAAGGCACAAGCAACAGATAACGGGTCATATATCAGGGCCCCTATAGCAAGAGTTAAATGAAGTAGCTTGCTATTCTTAACTTGTTGCACTTCTAACTAAAAAATTCAGAGAGCGTTTTGCAGTCAATATTCATGCTCTCTAGGATGCTATTTTCCCACTCAACAATTATCTGAAATAAAAAAAGGATGCTTAAGTATTGTTCAGACAACAAACTCCAAAGGTTTCTGCTTTGGTAAAAATTTTTTGGCTTCCTATTTCAGTTTTGCCTGTATTGGTTGGTTTCCAAGGCAATATTACTCTACTTTCAAACCCTGTTTTCATCAATGATCGGCCAACAGGAGGTTTTTTACATGTGGCTGATGTTGAAGAGTATTTGATCTCACATATCAGCATCATTGCTCTCATAATTCTCTTAATACCCTGTGTCTTCCAGCTGCATAGCTGTCTTAAAATTAGTACATGTTACAGCTTATGGCAAAAGTTACTGCTTTGCATGGCAGGATATGATACCGCTATTTCTTTTATCAAGATTATCATAGTGTACTCATTTAAAACAACAGATAGCTTCTATTCCAGTCCCTCTGCTGTGATTTAACTCTCAGACTCAGGGCAGCAAGTGTGGCCATTCTTGTATATAACTGTGAAGAACAAAGCCAAGCAAGAGCATGTGCTTCAAGCTCTATGACTGGAAGTGTTATTTAGTTTTATGATCTCACAATACACAAGTGTTCCTAAGATATTAATCTTTGGATTATTGGTTACACATTCTTCCTTTTCATGTGTTTAAATATTCATTTATTTATCAATTTCATATGATTTTAAAGTAAAAATTTACACAGATTACAGCTGATAACTTGGTTTGGGTTTTCTTTTCTTTTTTCTTTTCTTTTTTTCTCTTTTCTTTTCTTCAGTACCAGCAGTATGCCAATCAATTTATTTTCATTTAAACATGCTGGAAAGTCATAAAAAGATCTTTCTAAGCCAAACAATCTCATGTAAAGTGAATCAATATTGTCTTGCTTGTACAGAACTGAGCAGATTAGTAAATTATTTACTAAAACTCACAAATAAACTCTGCATTCAGTTTTTGCTTAGCAGAATAAACATGTAATGTACAAAGACATGCCATTCCACCAAGAAAGATATAATTTTACAGTATAAAGAAAAAGATCACTGCAGTTTCTGTATTATAATACAAAGAACACAATGATATTTTTCTTTATACTGTGAAATAACTCAGATTCCTACATCCAAGGCAACATGTAATGCAAAATAAATTAAAATATATATATCAAAGAGATTTTATTAAAATAGTTACAGTATCAAGCTCAAATGTTACTTATTTGAACAAAAAAACTTCTCAAAAATAAAGCTCTTACTAGTACAAAATTTATCCTAATATCTGTGGGTTAACTTATTTGTAAGGATGAAAATGTTTTATCCGGACTATCTATTTCAAATAAGTCTCTGTGTGTGAGATATAAAAACCTAGTTTATCCACAGAACTCATGAACAACCATCATTGTAGGCTAAATCAATTGCTTGAGAATATTTTACCGTATTTTTAATTTAAAATGAATTGCTAGTGTTACCTTTGCATTACATTAATGAAGATGGCCATTTCTCAAGAGTAATGAAGTGAAAGAGTGAGAGAAGTAGGAGGATGTGAAGTAATTCTTGTTAAGAATTTCCTAAGGAACTGATACCCTATTGAATAAATAACATCAAATCGCTTTCTGTTATTTTCTAATCTTAGAACACAGTTTCAATGTTTGACCCTATCTGGTTTTGAAAGATGGTCTCCATATACCTGCCTCTGGTATTCAGAACCTAGGCATGTCTTCTTACAGGCCACTCATGTTACCTTTTTTCAGCTCTGTTCTTAAGTCAATTCCAGGCAGCAGTTGCCTGCTTTGAATTGATTTCGTTAGACCTTGAATGAGATCTTCTCTGAATAGTTGTTCTGAAATAGCTATTTAGGGAATAATGTATGAGTCAGTAAGCAAAAGAGGCCTTCATCAACAAATAAACTGTGTAAAGGAGAATAAATGTAATACAGTCCCTGTTACCCCCACAGGCTTCATGAATCTGAAGAGCATGACAGAGAGCCCTCAATGTCACCACATGGTCTGTGGCAGACAGCTCTGCATCTCAAACCCTTGTAGTGCTAGTTCACCTTCTAGCCTGTGTGGCTCAAAGCCACTCAGTAGCATTTTGGATAGAGCTGAGGGTCTGCTGGGAGAGCTAGGACACTGGCCACATTTCCCAGAGCTCCAGTTTGTGGCAGTGTGGTTAAATATCCTGAACAGAGAATGTCTTGGAGTCATGCAGCTACCTGAAATCACATGCAAGTCAAAACAGATTAGGGTAAAACTAAAAGATAAACCTAAGCCTTTATTGAGAACCTCCAAAATAGATAATATGTCTAAAACCAGTTGTAGAAGAAATAGGTGAAGAAATAAAAACCTTGCTAATCTATTTACATGATGATTGCATCAGAAAAGTCTGCCTTTCCCTCATGTTTTGCCTTTCCTTTCCTGACAAGACAAGGTTCTGGGTTTTGATTATACCTTCTCCCACTTATTGGGAGAACACTAGCCTTTACAGACAGCTCCTCTTCCAAGGTATTCAAGAGTATCTAGGATAGTTTCAAATCAGCTGTTCGTAGACTGTATCCACATCAACAGAAGAAAAGGCCTTTGGGTTTTCTTTTTTAAGAGGATGAAGAACTGTAAAGAGCCAGATCAGCATTTAGGAGGACAACAGGGATGGACAAAAGGAGTGAAATGTAAATCACCAAAGTATCTTTTCCCAATAAAGAATCAAATTAGCATTCCTGAAAAACTTTATGGATTTTTTGGACATTAAATTCACTTTTTAAAAGAGGTACTAATTTATTTTTTTATTGCATATTAAACAAAGTAGGAAAAAGTAATAATCCCAAACCAATCCCTCCTTCAGGAGGACATTAAGGTTCACAGAGGGAAAGAAAGAAAGAAGCCAGAGTCCGGAGGAAGTAAAAAAGAGCTCAGTTACACAATATGTAGAGTATTCTGTGAGCTGCTGGGCTTTCTTATCTCTCACTGAACATACAAGTTCATATGAAATCGCAAAACATGAGAGGATTGAACCAAAAGGCACAAAAGAAGAATTAGGAAAAAGAACATTTTATTCAAAATAGAGGAGAAATTCAATTTTCAACTTTTCACTTATCCTTTTATTTGGTCCTATCTTCCACAGCAGAAGGAGGTATGCACAAACCCTATAAAACTATTCACATATACATTTTTAAATTCAAAATTAATGAATCCTAATTGTGCTGCAGTAATCCACTTTAGGACATGATTGACACTTCAAAGCTATGTTCTGATTAGTTATTTTGTCCTTTGGATTATATTATAGCTATTCATCAACTTTCAGCAACGCGTCTTTGGAACATAATCACTAAAAAAAACCTCCATGAAAATCCTATAGCTATGATGAATAAAGTAAATGGATGCAATAAGTAATAATTGCTTCCTCTGTTTGGGTCCTTCCCATCTCAGTATTTAGCTTGCAGATAATTCTTACTTCAGTTCCATTTTTTCACTGTGCTTCTCTATCCCTTGAACCTTCAATTTTCCATGACCCGTGCCTGGTAAAAACTAAGTTCTGTACAGATAAACAAAGAGTCTGACTGTACAAGAATTGTGTCCTTTTTCCTCATACAGGCCAAGAACCACAAAATCACAGAATCGCAGAATGGTTGAGGTTGGAAGGGACCTCTGGAGGTCATCTGGTCCAAACCCCCTATTCAAGCAGGGCCACCTAGAGCCAGCTGCCTCGGACTATATCCAGACGGCTTTTGAATGTCTCCAGAGATGGAGGCTCCACCACCTCTCTGAGCAATCTGTGCCAGTGCTCAGTGCTGAAACTCACACTGAGTATCATGTGAAACTCTGATATGCTGCATACATTCCACTGTGTTACAAGGACAATGCAATTCCCGCAAGTATATTTTTTTACAGAACAGTCCTATGGGTATCAAAAATAATGTAGAATCCATTTTCTATAGATGAGGTGGGATGTATTAGACTAGGGTCTATATACAAGGTTGCTATAGTCTACTGCTCTTTGAGAAGGGCATAGGATCTGACCTGAATGTCAGATGATAAGTAGGAGCATGAGGGATACAACTTCCTTTTGCAACTGAAGCAGTAATTTCTATGCCAAATTATGATACAGGTAATAAATTCTGTATATTTTCAAGTAGCAATATAAACTTTCTTTAGACTCATAGGAAACTTTTAATAGCAAATGAACAGCGCTGATTAGACTAGGTAGTTAGCCAGATGACTAACTGGAAGTTAAGGGAAAATTATTGCAGGAAAAAAACATTCTTTAAATTATACAATGCAGATACCTTCCTTGTTGATATAGGTGGCTGAGGAAAACTTCTCTTGTGTTTGCCAGTGGAAATGAGGGGGGCAACCTCTTTAAATATACAAGATTTTGACCAAACAGAAGTCATTTGCTTTTGCTTCTTTTTTCTAAAAGAATGTTATGTGGGAGTAGAGACAGGTGGAGAGCATTCAGAGGAAACTAAGAAGTTGATTTAAACCCCAAGTCTTCCCATCTAAGGGCAATACAAGTCAGGGAAATTATGTACAGCAAAGACAGCAGTATCTGGTAGTGAAATTTTAAGTGAAATGATTATTTGGATTTGCTTCACATGTAATCTTTGTTGCTTAAATTTGTAACTAACAGTGGGATTAATTTAATCCACCTTTAGATATTTACTATGCAGTATATATGAGCAGATATTTCTGGCATCGATTTATAATCAATAGAGTGAAACAAACATGAGGAAAAATTTAACTAATCCTACTATACCAATCTAAATTAGGTCAGAGGAATTGTTATCTACAAATGTCTGTTTCTCTGGAGAATAGCAATTGTGGTAATTTTAGACATCTACACTGCTCTCGGGGTTTAACCCCAGCTGGCAAATAAGCAGCATGCAGTTGCTTGCTCACTGCCCCCCAGTGGCATGGGGAAGAGAATTGGAAGGGTAAAAGTGAGAAAACTCATGGGTTGAGATAAAGACAGTTTACTAGGTAAAGCAAAAGCCACGCATGCAACCAAAGCGAAACAAGGAATTCATTCACAACTTCCCATCAGCAGGCAAGTCTTCAGCCATCTCCAGGAAAGCAGGGCTCCAGCACACGTAATGGTTACCTGGGAAGACAAACTCTCTAACGCCAAATGTTCCCCCTTCCTCCTTCTTCTCCCAGGTTTTATTGCTGAGCATGACATCATACGGTCTGGGATATCCCTTGGGTCAGCTGGGGTCAGCTGTCCCAGCTGTGTCCCCTCCCAACTCCTTGTGCCCCCCCAGCCTGCTCACTGGTGGGGTGGGGTGAGAAGCAGAAAAGACCATGACTCTGTGTAAGCCCTGCTGAGCCGTAAAGGAAAACATCCCTGTGTTGTCAACACTGTTTTCAGCACAAATCCAAAACACAGCCCCATAGCAGCTACTATGAAGAAAATTAACTCTATCCCAGCCAAAACCAGCACAACTACTTATATCAAAATTTATGTGAGATGGATGCCACACTAAAAGTTTTGCTAAATAAAACTTGTTTGTTTCACTGTTACACATATCTGGTACCAGTAGTCAAAAAAACAGAAGGATGCCCTAAGAGACCAGTTCCTGTTTACATAATCCAAGGAGCTGGAGAATACCTCCTGCCCGCCTGTAGTGTGCAGTCATATGTTAAATGTGTCAAGTTCACTCACCATCTAAACCATGCCTTTTTTGCAAAGCTTTTATAGACAGCAGAGAGACCACAGAGACAGTCTGGACAAGCTCTGATATAATATTTCATATTTAATGTGTTAGATTTCTTAACTGGTAATGTAAAATAGCAGTGCAGGATCATCATTAGTCAAGTCCTATAATGTTAGGAGCTACAATATGAGGGAAGGTAGACTGTAATCACAGGCTTCTTATTATGTCTAGATTTAAAGAAAAAACAACTGACAAAGCTACTGATTAGTCTTGGAATAGTAGGGTTAAAACTTTCAAGTTCATTGTCGTAATGTGATGTGCCAATGACTTAATCAAAAACTGCCTCAGTGCTTCCTAATAGGAGCAGCAGTCTTGACAGATGAAACTCTCCAGAAGCTCTCAACAATTTAATTCTTCTCTCCCTTTAATGATGCTAAATAGTCAGCTGTTCCTAACTGAAGATTAGAGTAAATACTAAAAATTTCTGAAAACTTAGGCCTTTGCTTCTCAAGTAATGCTATAGACCCTCTTTAAATTGCTTATTAGTCTGATAGCAAGAAAGATCTGATCATCTTTAATTTCTGTTTTGTCTAGTCTATGTAGAATTATAGTATCCCAGTTAGTATTTTATACTATGTATTGAAACATGGTTTTTGTCTGTGATTCTTGTGACTAAGCCTTGCTGGTTTTGTTAATTATCCCAGTACATATACCACTGAAGGCACACATCATTGACAAACTTTTTTTTTTCTTTCTTTCTTTTTGGGGGGGGAGGGGTTAAATTACCAGTAAATATTAATCTGAAACTCAGCTAAAGCAAGTATCTTAACACTTTAGAACACAGCAGCTGCAAGACAGCAGAAGCCAGAATCAACAAATCATACAACATTCTGCTTACACTTATCTCTTTCATTGCTCTAAGTGACGCTTCTGCATCATTCAGCTGGGTGGGAGGGATAGCTGATTTGGGATGATGAATGAAAGAGTTTTGTTCAGATCAGGAAATCTGGTATGGTAACTATTGTAAGATCTTCACAGCAAAAAGAGTCATCAGAAAGCAAATTTGTTTTGTATAAATGCCCTGTGAAACATATGCAATACGTTGGTTTTGGTTTTTGTTTTGGTTTTTTTTATGTTAAGATATTTTTTCAGAGGAGAGAAAAAATACTGCATCTTGCCTCTTTGGAAAACATTATTAATTACAGTCTGTAAGATACATTAAGCTGAAGTGTGGCTGTATTTCACAGCTTAGGTAATATTTCACATAGAGACATAGAAAAATTCTAGTCAGTAATTTACTCAGTAATTCTTTGCATGCTTGGCTTGAGTTGAATTAAAGGATGTTCTCCAGAAGTAGATAACCAACAGTTTCTGAAGATTCAAAACTTTTTAAAGTGCTTCCTGTTTAAGACTCTGGAAAGGGCTTTTTATCTTTGGACATTTTGCTCACTCCATCTATATGCCTCCAGGAACATAGATTAATTTTATGGATTAATTCTTTTAGGTGAGTTTATGGAGTAGTGTGCATTTTGACATTTTAGAGAAATATTATGAACTGTATTTCTCTTTGCAATGTCCTCCTGTTTTGGGTTTGTCTGGCACCGTTCTTTTTGGTAGCAGGGAGGGTCGGCAGGGCCGGCTGCTGCTGGAAGCTGCTGGAAGCTTCCCCAGCTGGGAGCCGGACCCGCCTCTGGGAGAACAGATTCCGGAGGGGAAACCTGCCGGGAGTCGGGGGATGGGGATGGGAGAGGAACCCCTGTGCAGATCCCGAGGGCAGGGAGGAAGGAGGGGATGCCCCTGCAGCCCGTGGGGAGACCAGGCGGCAGGCTGTGTCCCCCCAGCCCGCGGAGGTGAGCGGGGGAGCAGATGCTCACCTGCAGCCCGGGGAGAGAGGAGCCCACGCCGGAGCAGGGGCTGGAGGCCCCACAAGATGGCCGCCGCTCCCTGGGGAAGCCCGCGCTGGGGCAGCCCGGGACTGAAGGACTGCGGCCTGTGGGAGGGACCCGCGCCGGGGCAGTTTGTGAGGAACTGCAGCCCGCGGGAAGGACTCACGCTAGAGAAGTTCGTGGAGGACTGTCTCCTGTGGGAAGGAGTCACATTGGAGCAGTTCGTGGAGGACTGTGTCCCGTGGGAAGGACCCCCCGGCGGAGCAGGGGAGGAGTGTGGAGTCCTCCTCCCCCTGAGGAGGAAGGAGCGGCAGAGACAAGGTATGATGGACTGACCCCAACCCCCATTCCCCGTCCCCCTGCGCCGCCGGGGGGAGGAGGGAGAGAGAACCGGGAGTGGGGCTGAGCCGGGAAGGAGGGAGGGCTGGGGGAAGCTGTGCTAAGGTTGGGTTTACTTCTCAGTGTCCTTGTTTAGGTTTGATTGGTAGTAAATTAAATTAATTTTGTTTCTTCCCCAAGTTGAGTCTGTTTTTGCCCGTGACCATAAGTAAGTGGTGAGTGATCCCTCCCTGTCCTTGTCTCGACCCACGAGAGTTTCTTTATATTTTCTCCCCCTCGTCCCACTGGGGCCTGGGGGGAGGAATGAGCAAGTGGCTTCATGGTGCTTTGTTACCGGCTGGGCTGAAACTACAACACCTCCTTTTCAGGGCATGGTCCTTACTGTTCTGGAAGATTTTGTCTTCTTATATACTTGTAAAAAAAACCCCAAAAACCAGAATATTCACAGAGAACAAAAAGCATTATGAAGTCTCCTAACACAGGCACCTTCTCTTAACCTGTACGTCTTAACCTGGGGAAAAAACAATAAATAAATAAGGAAACAATCTGTCAGGTCCCATTTTTAAAGATTTCACAGAACAGGCATAGTAAATGGCTTATAAAATGGCTATGAATCTTAAAGTATTTTTTTCAACACATTTATGTTTTCCTTGCACTGTCAACTCTTTCAATGTTAGAACTATCCTGTTAGATCTGATTTTCCTTAGCAGTACCCAGTTTTTTAATTCTTTTTTCATTGTCAAACTCTCACCTTTTGCTGAATACAAATTTTAATTCTTACTAATTTATAGCAACTTTTGGTGCATAATTTTAGAAATACACCAAATAATCTAAGAAACAAGTGGTGAGCATGTAAATTTATAAATTTAAAATACTTGAGATATTTCCATTCGTACAAAACAGAAAATTAATATCACATGTAGAGGGACTCTGTAGCCTTAGAATTTGGAACTGGACTTGCTTCAAATAAATACATTTTCCATTGTTTTGCAAACATATTTATTTTACTTGTTTTCCTTTTACAGGTCATTTCAACTGCATGGTGTTGTGAGACACAGCATTGCGTGTACTTCAGAATGATTTAAGGCAGTACTTCTGCATCATCAGTGAAAGGTAGTTTAGTAGGTCAAGCAACATAACACTTTTCAGTAGAAACCTATTCACTTTAGCACAATAATGTGTATGCAAAACTTGTGGTTGTGTATTTGACTCACCAACAATTGTATATACAGTGCAATGTATTTTATATTCATATTTTGTTTTGCAAGTAACATTACTTCTGACAAAATGTTTTTTCATGAAATGGAAAATATTAAGAACTTGCCTTTTCAGAAAATGATCAGTCTATCATTTGCCATGACATACATGAAATACAGTATCACATTGTGAATATTGGGTAAACAAAAGTCAGACTGATAGGCAAACCAAGTGTTAGAATTTCAGTCTTGGGAGGATACAAGTGACACCAAAACCTCGTATCTCCATTTTCTAACTAGCACAGTGCATGCATCAAGATGCTGTATCTTAAAAATAATATAATGAATTCACAAATGGGATGTTTATTCAAAGTAGGTAGGTTGATTTCTCAATCGGGAAAGGAGCTAAGCACTTCTGTCAAGTGATGTAGAATAGGGAGGAGCAAGTACTTTGTGTCAAAGATTTTACAACAGAAAACATAAAGCTGCCCTTTTATACCTCCAGTGACAAATTGCCTCACTCTGAGACAAGTAAACCAAAAGAAAACAAATACTTGCTTTCCTAACCATTATAACGCAAGATTAGTCATGTAAATGAAGTCAGTGGACATAAAAGCATTCACTTCTAGGAAGTGAATTAGGGGATTTTGTAGCCTTGAAGCCTCTTCCTGTTATAGACAGTAATAAATTTAAAAATACAACAAAGTCAAAGTGACAGTTCTTACATTTCTTCAGGCACAGAGGAGCGTATATATGTGCTTTTTTCTTATGCTGGCTAATTGTTAGGTATGCATCTTCATTTTAGCGTACTTATATATATATTTGGTTCCCCCAAATAGCCTGGTGAGAGCAAAACAGGAGCCAGATGTTGGATGTTTTGTTATAAGGAGGCACCAAAAATATTCTATGATAACATACATTTTTTTTATGCATTAGCATCACTTTCTTTCTGAGTCTTCCAAAGTTACTGTTCTATTTTGTGTGAAGGGGAATGTTTCACATCAACCAAGTAAAATCTGTGGGGTTTTCATTTTGGAAAGAAGAATTTTTTGGGAAAAAAAAATCAGTTAAATGCTAACAATTTTCCAGTCAAGTCATCAATCAAAATTCAGTTATTCAGATATTCCTATCTAGTTGTTCATGTCCAGCTGCTCTCCTGCTGGAAGCAGGAATGATTATCTGCAATTGCTACTAAAGCTGTTAGCCTAGTAAGAAGTGATCCTTAATTTACTTTATAATTCCATCGCCAACCTGAGTTTCAAGCACTAGGTGAGATAAACAGCTATTTTTTTCCAGCTATTAATTTTGTGCTACTGTCCATCAGAGATGGAAGCACAAAATAGAATAATAATTACTGTATTTTCTTATTGTTGTTTTTATTTTCAAGGGTTCAAAGACCAAACTTTTGTTTATGCATACATTTAACCCTGCTCTTGAGAACTAATGATTCTTATGTGTGATAATTCCAGTAAAGAAATAGTAAAGAAATATGGTAGATAACCTCTGGCATATGAATACATGAAGTGGTTGTGTTCAGTAAAATGAACAAAGGTCTCAGCATTATTAATTTTGCCACAGATGCTACTGCTTCAGAAAGGGAATTACAAAAAGGCACATTAGCAAGAACGATAAAGCAGTTACATAAGAGATCTCTGGAGAGATATTTCTGAATGCAAAAAGCTGTGTGTGAGAAAAAGTTCTGAAGGTACTAGAAAAATGGGTTTAGGGTCATAGAGGCTGTTAGGGTGGCAATATGGTTTAGGGGAGGCATGTAATATGAGGGTACACTATGTTATGAAAATTAAAGACAAATAGTTTGAGTTAGAAAACAAGTTATTAGGAGGATGAAAAGTTATGAATAGAATACCTAGTGGTACTTGTGTGCAAGGAGAATGATAGTAGCAAACCCCTGCTCTAAACATCATTACCTCATCTCAATTAAAGGCATGGTAAAAGTATAAAAAATGTTACCCAGGAAGGCTGTGGAATTGCCACCCTGGAGATGGTCAAAACTGGATAAGACTCTGAACAGCCCACTCTAACTTTGAAGCTAGCCTCCTTTGAGTATGGGGTTGGACTAGATGACCTTCAGGAGCTCTTTCCAATCTAAATTATTCTATGATACTGTGATTCAGCTTGTCACAGATTGTTCTGAAATATTTGGCAGGATAAAAGTTTTAAGAAATTAACATGGTGTTCTCTAAAGAAATGTTTTAAGAGTGTTTAAGTACATAGTGAATATGACAGTTGAATAAGGATTTCTGTTCTTTAAGAGATTGTGCATTTTCTATGCTCCTCCATCCCCCTACAGAATGAAAAAAACAAGAGACCACTTTTTAAAATGTCCTAAAAAGTAAAATTCTGAAAACAGCAGCAACAACAATAAAATTATCCATAGTGATCAAAAAGTCTTCCACTGCAGAACCTTTTCACAGTATTATACTGTTGTTTTAGAATGGAATCCTTAAGTCCTTCTTTCCAAAAAGCTCTAAATACAACACGCTGATTGTATCAGAGTGCTCCTCTGTATTATGTTCCATGCTTAATTGAGCACTATCTTACAGAAGTTTGAATCCTAATATTGCTGAATAACTCAATTGTTCAGTCATTATCAGTCACGATCATTTTTCCATTTGTATTACAATATGAGGTAAAATACTAAAATGTGTATGCTAGATAATCTAAACACATATGGTAGCCCTGTATAAATGTACAGTAGTGCATTTAGTATAATAGTGCCAAAAGCATTACAAATTATTTTTATACCTACTTAGGAATTTAAAAATGTATATATATTATGAAACGGAATGGACCACAATAGAAAACTGCTTGAACAGCTGCCTGAGACCTAGGGAACCTCAAAGCTTTAGGACCCCTGCCCTTTTAGAAATGAGAGCAAATTGAACCACCTCAGCAACTACTTAACCTTTGCTGTCTCTAAAAATCCAGTATAAAACCCATCTATCATAATTATTTCAATCATTTTTTAGGAAAAAAAATAAACTTATTCTAAGATCCAGCTCAATAAATAAACTGCAAGCACATAGAGCTGAAAACCCTGTTTCACATTGTCTTTCACAGACATACCTAGAAATTCTTAATTTAAGCTCTTACAAGGCTTTTGTTTAGCTTAAAGAATATCTTGGAAATCACTCTTGCATTTCACTGTAGTTGTTTTTAGAGAATTGTTATTTATTTTTCTTACCTGAGTTTTACGCATGTGCAACTAATATACTTGTAAATTTGCCAAACTAGTTGAAATTATGTGCCTGAAGAACACTTTTGTGGACACAGGATCTGCTTTTACAAAACTATACCTTCACAGCTGCATGTAACTACTAGTAAATAACCATGACAACAAACAGCAAAACACCTCTAATTCTTGACAGTGATACTTAGCGCTGGATGATATGTACTTCAGTGATAAAGTTGGTAAAATTACAGCAAGTATAAATATGACCAGTGGATCCACATATATGTAATGAATACTTCAAACAAGCATGAATAGTTGAAGTTCAATTTAATATAGGACTAACATGCTCAATTTCATTGGCCTGCATTACTTAGATTGACAATGTAAGTTTTTTTCGCTGTGGTTGTAGCCTAAAAATACCAAAATGCTAATTGCAAGAACAACAGATATTTTCTCCCTCAGTAACTATTGAATGCTATGTGATACAGTATTTCATAATATAAGCCATCAGGGTTGGGAGTGTCTTTTTTTTTAAAGGAGAACAGATGAAGTTCTGGTGCTTTTAAGGTTACTTAAACAGCAAAAAATCAGTTTGTAAGAAATTCTATTGATGAATAAATTGTGCATTTTATGTTCCATTCAGAGTGGAAAAATATATTCTTAGGAAAAAGCACATTGGTAGTCACAATGTGTTCTGGGTTATGTATTGTGTAGAAATTGGTCTGTCTCTAGCTTGTTATTAAAAGCAGGGAAAAAAGGAGGAAGTAAGTAAAAAACATTTTTCAAGTGTTAGCAGCTGCAAAAAGTGTATATTATCTCAAAGGATTTTAGACTGAAGAAAAATTTCAGCCTTTCAGGGTGTTACACTCTCAGTCTGCTTTCTGTAATGATATGCTGAAATGATAAAATTACATCCCTTTCAGGTTTTGCAGTTTAGATGTATGTTAACTTTTAGATATAAGGCCTTTATTAATTTATTTTTAATCTTTTCCAGATGGAACTAAAGAGCAGAATAGCATAAATCAGAAGTTCACCTTTACAGAGTAGAATCCTAGTGTCACTGAAGTCTCAGTGACTGAAATCTAGGGGCTGATAGGCTTATTTTTACTTGAATAACATTGTGATGTTTACAGTACATGTAGGTTACATATGACCCTTCATTTTATGTGTGCTATCCCTGTCTATGACTGTTTCCTCTAGTGCTCAGTTGTGATTCCAGCTACAAGCTGTGATTCTGGTCTTGGCCAGAGCAGTGGCTGCTTCATCCTCTTTCAGAATAGAGCACAAATGCCCAGGTTCATGGGTTCTGTCCTTGTCTACATGCCTGGGCATATGTGGAGATGCATTCCGGCTTCTTCTAACTCATCAGGCAAACTATGATTCCCATGTTAGCTTTTAGTATTTGGATCCCTCCATTCGAGGACTGTAATTTTATGGTCTGCTATGTCTTTGGTGTCACATTAGTATTTTACCATCTTAGCATTCTAAACTTAAATTTTTTTAATTAATTTTCAATAGCTATTTTATATATATGGTGTTATATATTGTCACGTCCCACCTGTGGGGAGGGGGAAGAAATGTCATGTCCCACCTGTGGGGAGGGGAAAGTGACTCAGATTCACAAATGCCCTCAGTGTGGATTAAAGTGAAATAGCACTCAAGGTCTGTACATAAACATCAGCTTTAATGGGAAACATCTACAGCAACAAACATTCCGTTAACATTGGCACTTTCGCAACTAGATCTGCCTAAGCTCTGTGGCTTTATGGGAAATCAAGGTCAGCCTTGCATTACTTAATGATTTTAACTGTTACTTAGCAGCTTCAAGGCTAATTAGAAGGGGAGCGGGGAGAGAGAGAGAGAAAGATATCATCAGTCCTGAGTCCAGTGTTGGACCTGCCAATGGGGGTGTTCAGTGCGGAGAGCCCCAGAGACAAGTGTGTGCCCCTATTTATTAAACCCAGTTCTGGAACCTTCTCTTGCCCCAGTTTCAGGAGTGGTTGAGACACTAGTCGGTCAAGGGAAGTGACACCAACACCCCTCCCCATAACTTCCATTTTGTGTCTCTGAAACCTCCTCTCAGGGTGGGGCCTGGGCTCACAGAGCAGTCACTTGGGGCTCATCCCTTACATATATGTAGTTTTTATTTCTTCTGTTTTCCTTTGCTATCTGGTGTTGTTTTCATGATTCACATGTTCAGAAGCCAGACTCTCCTCCAGAGTGCTAATCAGACCCATGTTTTCCATTCTGTTCTCATGGTGATGCAAGTTAGATTGAAATATCACCTACATCAACTTCTCCACAGGAAAGACCATCCACATAATCTTTTGCTATACTCAGTTTAGACAATATGAGGTAATGCACTCTCTCATGTTATTCCATTCAACTTCTCTTTTTTTTTGAGAGGTAAGATAGCTTAGACTTACTACTGGTTAAGAGTATTCCCGGGGTAGATAAAAAGACGTGGTTTCAGTTAAAATTCTAGCTTCTGTTAGTTTCCTGTTCATGTGCTCTTGACTTGTGGCATTAGTAAGGACTTCATCATCCATTAACACGGATAGCTCCATTTGAGTCTGTCTAGACTATTTAATTTTAGAATTAAGCCTTTGATTCTATTGTCCCCTTAACTTTTACTGTGGGGGAAAGAAAAAACCATGGTTTTAGGCTTCATCATGAAAAATTCTGTTTATATACTTTGTGGTCTCTCATCCTCAGTAGTTCCTTGTATGTAAAGCCATTAAGGAGATTCTCATGAGCAGTGGTGTAGACACCTTTTGCTCTTTTTTCTAGATAGGCATGAAGACGATGTGAGTCTGGTAGGGCTGGGAAGTTCGTAGCAACAACAGTTCCCAGTTGTCTGTCCTGTAGGCAGGATGGGTCATTGGAGCTGAGATAATAGATAAGATATAAGATAATAGATTTACCTCAGGAGACTATAATTGTTCTTTAAAATCCTTTTTTCTCAAAGAGGAGCTGTTTGTTAAAAGAAAAAAAAAATATGAGTGAAGATGACTGGTGAAGCATATTAACATTAAATTCTAATAAGAGAGTGCAAACGCAGTTATCTACAAAACAAACCGAACTACTGCTCAAAGTGGAGAATTGAGGTGAGTGATAGAGCTAACTTCAAAACCAGAAGGGAGGAGTCAAGGCAAATTAGCAGCAGGCAGTATAGTAATGATTTTGAAGGTGGCAAGGATAAATTAAAAACATATTGCTGAGGAAAAAAGCATATTGCTAAGGGAAAAGGCTGTAGTTAAGATCATCTCGGTAATGTTTCAGGCAGACTGATATTTAAAGTCTAGGGAGGTACTTCAAGCCAAGTACTTCATACACAGTGCAATCGACAGTTTATTTTACCAGTCAAGCCAGATATGCTTTGATAGAAAGTTTAGAGCCTGGCAAACTTGCTTGAATCTGTCCTGCAGCTGGTGTAGTTTTAAGGGGATGATCAGGCTGTAGCCAATTCAAAGGCAGTTAATTTGGCCTGAAGGTGAAGTTACAGTTTTAACGTGCCAGCCATGTCAATGTAGGCTTTGTAGTAAAATGAACTACGTGCTTTTGATTTTTTTAATTTTAATGGATTCAGGATGAAGATAACCTCTGGTATTTTTTTGGTTATGAATGCCATTTTTAAAAGTGGGTTTTTTTTCATGCCACCTTTAATTAATATTTCAAATACATTTGCAAAAATAATTTTATTTTTATTCGGGTATGCTCATAACTTCTCATATCTGATGTGTACTAAGAAGGTCAGACCACTTTTCTGAGTAAAAAGAGCCTGCAGCATCAGCAGGTAATGTAAAAGGCTCTGAGCCAAGACACTGCTAAGGCAGCAAATGGTACAGGAGAGCATGCCAAGGAATATGAACTTCCTAACAAAGTGCAGCCATCTTTTAAGTGATTCTGAATGTGTTAGAGTTGGCAATTCACATACATACGACTATCCAAACTTCCTTTATCCTTTGTGCCTTTTGTTCAGATCAAATGCCCTGTTCTGAATGAAGTGATGGTCTACTGCTCAAGCAATACCAGTTATTGTGACAAACGCAAGGGGGATTTATACAAAAGTGTCTGGAAAAGAAAGAATCTGCTAAAATGGCAAGGCAGTACCAACTAAATGTGTAAGGAAGGAAAGGGCAAAGTAAATGAAAGAATGAATGAAACTTAAATTAAGGACCAAGACAGAACCCTGTCAGATTTTGGGGAAGTTAATACATGACAAATGCTCAGACCACGATCAATACAAGCTACATGGAAAAAGAAACCAAAACCCCAGAGTGACTAGAGGTAGAATTTTAGGCAGTTTACACTGGAAAAACACTGTGGCTACAGAAATGAGAGGAACAAAAAATGCAGCTAGTTTTTAAGATGCCTATGCATGATCTCCATGTATGTGGGAACATAAGGGAAAAAGTACAGATGAAAAAATTAGTGGTCCTACCTTGCTGTTAAGCTGAATTATGACCAACCTTCATCTGGTGCTATGCATTGGACATTGTTCCTCAACACTCATACAGCCCATTTTATGCTAGATGAAATCAGCCTCTGATTCTTCTAGTCACTTAACAGTTTATCCTATCTTCCAATTGCCTAAAGAATAGGAAAACAGTTCTAATATGTGGCTTAAATCTTCCTTCTGCTATGTCTGTTCTATATTGTAAATAATCTAAACTGAATTTTGACTATGACCATATCTAAGGTCAAGAACAGTTTGTTTCTTGTTTTTCATTTTACCTTAGTATTGTAATACACAGATAAGTGCATTTTTTGTTGTTAGTGTTTTGTTATTTTTTTAAAGAATCAATCTAACTCTTCTCTTTTAAGTCATTGAAGTATTATACCAGTTATATTTTAAGGAGATGATCTCCAGGACTTGTCTTATTACAGAAAAGCAACAGCTGAGAAAAATTAAAACTGAAAAGGGGAATTTTCAGAGTTTACTGGTGGGAATTTGAGGCACAGAAAGATGAAGAAAAAATTCAGAGTGTTAATATCTAAACTTCTAAACACATTAATTTCTTTGGAAAATTCTACTGACAGGGCTTTGGTTAGAGAGGAACAGTATGTCAAAGTGGTGACCTTTTTTTCCTTTAGCTCTTTTGGATAAAAAACCATTTAGTACCCAAACAGAACATTATGGTGCAAATAGTCAATTCTGAAATATCTAAAATTCCTGAAGAGTTTTAAGTTGAGATATGTTGATATTAGATGATCATAGTTTTAAAAGGCACAGAAATGAGAAGAAAGCACATTTCTTTACCAGTTAAATATATCTGTGTAGAAATATTTCTTGGATTAGTGCCTTAATCACAGACTTATCCTTCCCTTCAATAAACTTATTTCATCCTGATTCTGATCATATTATGTTTTAGTATTGGTGTAGATAGAGCTGAGTTTTCAAAAATATCCTCTGAAAAATAAAAATTCCATTTTCAAGTGAGTTTTAATTCTCTGCTTTTAGCAGTTTTCAGTTAAAAGGAGTTGTTATTCATTATTTTCTACTTTGTAACAACTCATTAATTACTTCCTTGAGGCACGTTTAGCATGCTTACAATTAGCAGGTTCTTGAAGTTCTTGCATTGACCTTTCACAAGTGAATGAATCTTATTTTCAGATACATTGTTCTTTTTAAGATCAGACAGTCTTACAAGTTTTTAACATGCACCTATAAATCATATATGTATTTTTGACTGTCCATTTCTTGGTAATATTTGTGGATCATTTTTTTCCTTTGATATAAAACTTAACCATTTTGTTAAGAATATTTCAGGGGCTTTTTTATAGGTTGCTCAGTAGCAAATAAAAGAATCAAGCACAGCAAAAAACCAAGCAAGACAACTTTGCAAAAGGGACAAAGGAAGCAAAAAAAAAAAGTAATACAAGAATGATCTACAGCAATGGAGTTTCAAAGTGGACAAATCATAGAAGAACAGGAAGCCTAATTAAAAGAAAAGTAAATAATAATTAAAAAAAATTAATTGGAGAAGCCTACAATTGTGTTTAGGTCCTCAGGAGGCATAAATGATTATTGCTCCATTTCTTTGCAAGGAGACCTACTAAGTAATGTAGAAGACTCAGGGTAGCCTTAACTGTGAATTGCAAATGAGAGCTCAATTTCAATACATACTTTTCAAATATGGACAAAACACAGACTAAGCTTGATTTGTTACTCATGCTGGAACACAAATTTTCATAAAATCCTGAATCTTAAATATTACTGTTTCGTAGAAGACTGCATACTTGAAATTCAAATCATGAGATAGTCCCTATCTCTAGTAAACAGTGCAAGAAGAACACAAAAGGATGAAAAAGAAAGAGGGTAACAAAGAGGGCATGTAGGTGAAAGACAGAAAACAGCAAGAGGAAAATAGGGACAAAGAAATGCTCTGTAAGACAAACCTTTAGAAAAATGTATGGAAACAGATGGCAAGGTAGTTTCCTATATATAGTCAAAACATGTTAGTGTGCTGTCCTTCTGCCTTTAGGATGCAAGACTGGTTAAGGGATGAGGAACTTAGGCATCTCTGGAAGCTGTCTTTGTATAATGGAAAACCTGGTGAAACCCTTTGAAAAGAGATTTCAGCCAGAGGGGTCGAAAAACCTGGGGGGGGGGGGGGAGGACATGGTTAGAGCAGTTGTGTCGGAATCCTTTTCAGAAACTTTGTCACCTTGCAATGCAAAGGATGAAATTTCATCTGTCCCTTTCTGAAAGATACTGTTTAAATACATTATATTTTGGCAGTGAAACAAAAATCAGACTTCCTGTGGGACTCCTGGTCTTTACTAGTTCACTAGAATGATAGAGCTCTCTGCTCCAGCTGGTTATGGAGTGAAATGACAGCACAGACACACTACGAAGAGAGCATTCTGTACCAGTGGGAAAGTAACTGAAGGACAGAGTAATAAATTATTTGGTAAAATAAATCAGATTTATTTGTATAACCGTATGCTTGCATAATAATATGAAGGAGAGATGAAAATGTGAGAGCAGAGCTCTGTTTAATGAAGGAGCTGTAAGAAGAGAACAGTCCAAGACGCTAATCAAATTACATCTGTACATTAAATGATCTAAATTGAAGTTGACCAGAGCAGCTACTAGAACTTCATCATAGTTTTGGTTGGTTGGTTTGGTTTGGTTTTTTAATTCTAAGTTTTTAGTGGAGGTTGATGAAACATGCCAGTGGATGTTTTTTAGTTCCTCAGCAGTATAACTTTGAGATATTTTTCTATGAATTACTCTACCTTGAAATAAAACATCTAGTCCTATAGGAATTTCAACATGGTTTAGTTTTTCAATCAGTACAAAACACATTCACCACTGTAGCACTGTTGGGCTTTTGTGTGTCAGCCCCTTAGAAGAATTCACTTTATGTCTCCGTAAGCCCTAAAATGCAGACAGCTCATCTGGGAAGCAAATACAGTTTTACTTCACCTTTATCTCCCACAGCTGTGAAAGCTGTCAATTTCTAAAGCATTCAAATCGAGAACTCAGAATATCCTCAGAATAGTTCAGTTGTCTCACACCAGTGTTTCCTTCATTTGTTTCTGCCTTTTTCCTGGATCTCCCTTTTTCATTAATGATAATAAGATCAACCTTGTCCCTGCGTATATTAATTGGATATGTCCTCTGTATTTACTACAGTGACTGTTTGTGTGGGTATAAAGAATTATCTTTAAACTAAATACTCAGTTTTATATAAGCGACTGAGTCCTGAAACATCTTAAGAAATGTTCTAGTAGCCAGTAATCATGAATAAGCCTTTAAAGACTGGAATAGTTTCAAATGCTATTTGCTCTACTGCCAAAAATCACATTTTTAAATGTCTACACTTAGCCTTTATCTCACACACAGATATCACTGGAGCTGTGCAAGATGTTACTTCTTACTTAACTGAAAACTGGCATTTCAAAATTTGTTCTTGTTCCAAATCAAATAAAGATTTATTTTTCTGATCATTTCCCTTGAAACAATTTTTTTTAAATATCAGCAAATTTTCAAATTGCAATTTTGTTCTAGAAAGATGAAATGTTTTCTTCTGTTGATGTATAATTTGACAGTATTTCATGGCATAATAGGTTTCTATTATGCACTATTAATGCTTTCTATCAACATATGTCACATAATTCATAGAATCATAGAATATTCTGAATTGTAAGGAACACACGAGGATCGAGTCCAACTCCTGGCTCCACACAGGGCAACCTAAAAGTTAAACCATATATCTAAGAGCATTGTCCAAACACTTCTTGAATACCAACAAGCTTGAGGCCGTGACCACTTACCCAGGGAGCTTGTTCTAGTACTTGGTCACCCTCTCAGTGAAGAACTTTTTTTCCTAATATCCAATCTGAACTTTCCCTGACATAGCTCTAAGCCATTCCCTTGCATGCTATTGCCAGACACCAGAGAGAAGAGATCAGCACCTCCCTCTCCGCTTCTCTGATGAGGAAGTTGTAGACAGCAATGTCCCCTCAGTCTCCTCTTTTCTACGCTGAACAAACCTAGTATCCTGAACTGCTTCTTGTAAGTCATGCCCTCTAGTCCTTTCACCATGGTTGCTGCCCTCCTTTGGACACATTCCAATATTTTTATATGCTGCTTATATTGTGGAGCCCAAAACTGCACACAGAACTCGAGGTGAGGCCACAGCAGTGTTGAGTACAGTGGGACAATCACTTCTTTTGACCAGTTAGCTATACTGTGCTTAATGCACCCCAGGATATGGTAATTGTCATGCTTCAATTTTAGTAGTTCATATTTTTAATTTTAATGAAAAATATGTATCATTGACACAAAAGATGGGGTTCATCTCAACTAAATTTAGTTGTGTAAAAATTAGGCATTTCATCTAAGTCAACTAGACTTTACAGTAGACAGAAATAGGCATCTCCAAATGAAAGTTCTTTTCAAATCTTTATCACCATCCCATTGAGTACCTGTTTAAACCCTCACTGCCAACAGAAGATGGCCTACATTTCTCATATTCTGTTGTCACTTGTTCTTGCTAAGACTGCCACATCTCCTGCAATTACATAAATATTGATATATTCTCACAGTTAAATAGTTGAGGAAATAGCTCTGCTTGTTTGCTGTAAAGGAAACAGAAGGAGAAAGGTAATATTTGCACAGATTTTGTGTACATCATCATTCCTGTATAAATGACGAAAATTGTACCAAATGGACCTGAATAATTTGCATGTGAATAAATTGTTTTAATTTTTGTTATCCGCAGACACTGCAATATGAAAAGGATTCGCATAATTGCCAATATACAAATGCTATTGGCAATATTCTTTGCAAATTAGGCCCTCTCATTCATGGTTGCTTAAAATATAATTTAGTTCCAGATTTTTATATCTCAAAAGAAATTACCTTATAATTCACAAATGTGGCAGAAAAAAGTTAAAATGCAAATAGAAATGAATTTGCATTTTTACTTAGAAACACAGAACATTTAAAACTCTGGTTAGAAATATTGCTTAAAAAAAAGCATTGTAGATTGTATCAATTACAAAGAACAAGGCCTTCAGAAAACTGTGACCCTGACTCTTAAAATGTTTTACAGTAACACATAAAACATGGCTTGTCATATAAATTCCAAAAATTTAATTAGCCTTTAACATAATGTTTTCTTATAAAATGTCCCTCTTAATTATTCATGGCAGTGAAGCAGACTAATTATACTTCTTGGATAAAGCCACATTGGCTGATTAATCTTTCTTTTTCAGTTACATACAAACATCAGCTATGATGAACAAGAAAGTTTTCTTTTTTTTTTTTTTTGCCTATATTAGATAGACAAATTTGGGGTTCCTGAGGAGATGCAAATATTATTTGAAGATCATAGTTGTGATTGTAACATTCATATGAAATATTAAGAGAAAATGAAATTAGACCCCATATGCAATCACTTTTTTCTGAATTTTATTTTCAATAAATTCCTGCTGTTAGTATTTTTCATGGTGTTAGCTATTACCTTAAGATGTATTTGCTTAGGTTTTCCTAAAACATTGATAATAGATGCAACTATCCAATATTAATTAACAAACATCTAGGACACATAAGAAAAAATTTGCTTTCTTACTGTTTCTTCATTTTTAAAATTAATGAGAAAAATTGAATTAATTATGCAGAAGACTGTATATTCAGGAGTTTCCTCCTTCTCTCATTTCATCTTAAAACCACAATAGCTGCCACATGTCACATTGCCATTGCATTCTGTCTTACAGTTCCTATTTCTGTAAATCCTTGTTGTGACATATTATTACACTGGTTAGTAAATCTAGTTCATTGCTCCGCTTTTTACTATAAGGTTAAAGGACACAGAAATGAATTTTGATCTGGCAAACTTATCCAAACTGTTGAAGCATTCTCCTCATTTTCTAGTCAGTCTGGGTTTTTTTGCTTTAGTCCCTTAAACATTGTCTCCTTTTTTACGTCATCTTGAGCTCACTTCAAATAGTTTCAAATTATAATAGAATTGTACTGTTATAGGGATATCCCTTGGGTCAGTTGGGGTCAGCTGTCCCAGCTGTGTCCCCTCCCAACTCCTTGTGCCCCCCCAGCCTCCTCACTGGTCAGGTGGTGTTAGAAGCAGAAAAGGCCTTGACTCTTTGTAAAGCACTGCTCAGCAATAGCTAAAACATCCCTGTGTTATCAACACTGTTTTCAGTACAAATCCAAAACACAGCCCCATACTAGCTACTGTGAAGAAAATTAACTATGCTAGCCAAAACCAGCACAGACACACATGCTTGTTCACTTATAATTCATTCGTAAGACTTAGAGATCTCAAAATTATAAAATCAGATAAATTTAGGTAGGATCCCTGGAGGACATAGAAGGCAAACACCTGCTCAAACCTGGGCCAACTTCAAAACTGCAGTTAGCTTAAGAGTTAGATCTGTTTGCTCAAGTCTTGTCCCATCGAGTTCTGAGTATCTCCAAGGATGCAGATTACACAGCCTCTCCAAGCAGCTTGTTCTAATACTTGGCTATGCTCACTATGAAGTGTGTTTTCCTTGTATCTAATAAAATATTTTTTTCTTAATGCAAAGTGTGTACATTCCCTCTTGAGCTTTCGCTGTCCACCTCCAAGGAAGAGATCTCAGCAAAACTGCTTCTTGTACGTGTTGCTCCTGTCACCAAATCATTTTAGTGATTCTTTCACAGACAAACTTTTTCCAGTTTGGCAGTGTCTTTCTTGTAATGGGAAGTCCAAAACTGGACACAGTACTCCAGATGCAATTTCACAATACCCAGCAGAAAGGAATAGCATTTTTTGACCAGCTGCCCACATGCTTGCTAATGCAATGCGGTATATTGTTGGCTTTCCTTGCCATGGGGTTACTCTGCTGGCTTATGTTTAACTTCTTGCCCACCAGGATTCCCACATCATTATCTGGAAACCTGCTCTCTAGCCAGTTGGCAATGCCAAGACTGTACTGGAGCATGGGATTATTCCATCCCAAGTACAAAACTTTGCAAATTTTGTCAAACTTCAGGAGATTTGGCTGCAAAGATATTATGGCTGGCTGTGAGAATATTGCTAAAGTGAAAGTAATTTACATACATGGCTCTCCCCTCACCCACGCAGCCAGACATCTCACCAGTGAAGACCATCAGGCTGCTAAAGCAGCTTTGGTAAATACATGCTGCCTGTTCCCAATCTCCTTCTTTATGTAGGTGTAAATGACTTACAGCAGGATTTGCTTCAGAATCTTCCAGGGTAATGAGGTGAAACTGATCATAATTTCATTCCCCAGATCTTCCTTCCTTTTTTTTCTTGAAAATAAATGAGAAATTTTCATTTTTCCATTTTGAGAGTGGCCTTACAATGTTGTCAGCTGTTATGGGTTAGCCCCAGTAGGCAGCTAAGCCCCACACAGCTGCTTCTTCATTCCCCCATAGCGGGATGAGGGAGAGAATCGGAAGGGTAAAAGTGAGAAAACTCATAGGTTGAGATAAAGACAGTTTAAGAGGTGAAGCAAAAGCTGCACACACAAGCAAAGCAAAATAAGGAATTCATTCACCACTTCCCATCAGCAGGCAGGCGTTCAGCCATCTCCAGGAAAGCAGGGCTCCATCATGTGTAACAGCAGTTACTTGGGAAGACAAACACCATCACTCCAAATGTCCTTCCTTCTTCCTGCTTCCTCCAGCTTTTATTGCTAAGCTTGGCATCATATAGCCTGGGATATCCCTCTGGTCAGTTGGGGTCAGCTGTCCTGGCTGCATCCCCTCCCAACTTCTTGTGCATCCCCAGAGTACTCGCTGGCAGGGCAGTGTGAGAAGCAGAAACAGCCCTGATGCTGTGTAAACACTGTTCAGCAATAACAAAAACATGGGTGTGTTATCAAGGCTGGTTACAAATCCAAAATATAGCCCCATACAAGCTACTATGAAGAAAATTAACTATCCCAGCCAAAACCAGCACATCAGCTCCCTTAGTGCTCTCAGATGAATCATATCTGGTCCTATGAAGTTCTATATGTCCAGTTTGCTTACAGCTTGTTTAGGTGGTTGCGAACTTTACCTTAATCTACCATGAGTAGTGCTTCACTTCCTCATACTACTAGGTGCAGGGCACATGGGAGACGAGACAGCTGTGCTAGACATTAGAGACTGATAGGAAGGCCACATTTTTCCTTTTGCATGTTCCCTTATTGATGCTAGAGAAACCACCACAGGTCTTCCCAGACGGTGGGAGTAAATCAGACATATGGTTAGAACAAAGGATTTATTGTCTGTAATGTGAGCAGGTTGCCCATAGATGTTGTGAAGCCTCCATCCTTGGAGTTGTTCAAGACTCAACTGGATACCTCCATGAGCAGCCTGATCTGATTAGATCTGCTTTGAGCAGGGGATTGGACTAGAGATCTCTGGAGGCGTCTCCCAATTTAAATTATTCTGTGATTTTTGCTTCTCTGTGTTGATAAGATGCAGGGCTGTTCAACAGGTACTCCAGAACAGCCCCAATCGCATTAGTTCCTTCTCTCTAAATTCACTACCCCCTCCCCCCTGTCCCAAACAGTTCTTGTCTTTTACCATACCACCTTCACACAAATACACAGCTAGCTGTTTGCTTTTTCACACTGAGCCCTGATTTTGCTGACTTCATATCCTTATCTGTTATTTGTGACATAGATGGAAAATTCTAGCTTGCTATTTGTAACACCTTATAATTTCTCAAGTTATCTTGCTAGTGTAGCTTCAAGTCAGGATTGACTATCCATGCACAGACCCTAAGAGCAATGAAGAAGGCATCAAATATCTTACCTTTTCAGTATCCTTAGACTACCCACCCCACTCAAGAGCAGGCCCACATTTTCCTTTGTTTCTCTTTTGCTATTGATACACCTTTGGGAGTCCTTCTTGTTGCCCTTCAGGATCCTCAGTAATTTCAGCTCCAGCTGAGTTTGGGCTTCCCTAATTCCCTACGTGCCTTGGCAGTGTTTCCATAATCTTCCAGGATAGTTAGATACCTTTCTGGATAGCTTCTACCCTTTTGAGTTTTAGCTTAGTCAGGAGGTCCTTTTCAACCATTCTGGTCATTCTTGCTCAACATTCTGTACATGAAAATGGACCATTTTTGAGCTTTGAGAAGATTAACAGGTCAGTTAAGTTCAACAAATGTGCCTTGGCTCCTCTACCCTTCAGAGCAGCCTCTCTTACTAGTTCCCTGAACAAGACCAAGTCTGCTCTCCTGAATCCACAGCTGTTATTCTGCTACTTGTTTTCCTTGCTTGCTTCAGGATTGTAAATTCCACCATCTCATGATTGCTTCAGTGAAGTTTGCTGTCAGTTTTCCCATCTCTAACCGGTTCTTCCTTTTAAGAGAGTTAGAGTAGTTAAAAAACATCTAGTAACATTGCTAGTAGCAGGCCACCGGCTTTGTATTGTCACCAGCGTAGGCCTCGTATCTTGTTTGGACATGCTTTGTCCCGAATAGACATTAGCTTGTTCTGGCTGTGACTAACCACTCTAACAGTCAGGTGATTGTTGCCTACCTTGTTGATAGCCGAGCTTGCTGAATAATATATGTGGTATGAAAACTTGGGTAGTCACTGAGCCACATTAGCCCTTTATCTTAACAGTGGCTGGGGGGTGTGTGCTATTGGGTAACTACCTAATAGCTAACTAGAAAAATGTAATAAAATTTTATTTGGGAAACAATAAGGAAAGAGCAAATAAGCAGACTATACAACTAACCAAGGCGGATCCAAGACAGAGAAGGAACAAACATCCACAGTTAACTTCACACCCCTCCTGGCAAAGAACTGGAATACTGGCAACCCCTCATAACTCTCCCCATCCTTCCTGGGAGACTGGTACTATCAACCATAGGTTACACGGGGGCTCTGAAAGGCATGGTACCCTTATAGCAGAAAGGGGTAGATACTAGAAAATTTATGTGGAACAATTTTGATTTTGTTATTAATTATTTTTTTTCTGAATTAATTAGACAATTTGGACTATAAATACCAGAATCATTTTAACTGGATTGATACTAGCTTTTGTTGTATTTTTATTAGGCAGTTAAAACATTAATTAATTCGACAATAAATTACTGGATCTGTATGTACAGTGTGTTCTCTTTTTGCCAGTAAGAAAATTTTGAATTTGTTGGCCCAAAAGAGCATACCCCTAGTTGGTTATCCAGCACCTCAATCAAAAATTTGTCCCCAGTGCAATTCAGAAATCTCTTGAATTGCTTATGTTATGCCACATTGCCCTTCTAGTATATAACAAGGTGGTTAAAGTAACCTATAAGAACCAGAGCCTATAAGAACCAGAGTGTGCTGGTTTTGGCTTGGATAGAGTTAATTTTCTTCACAGTAGCTGGTATGGGGCTGTGTTTTGGATTTGTGCTGAAAACAGTGTTGATAACACAGGGATGTTTTAGCTATTGCTGAGCAGTGCTTTACAAAGAGTCAAGGCCTTTTCTGCTTCTCACCCCACCTGACCGGTGAGCAGGCTGGGGGGGCACAAGGAGTTGGGAGGGGACACAGCTGGGACAGCTGACCACCACTGACCCAAGGGATATCCCAGGCCATATGACGTCATGTTCAGCATATAAAGCTGGGGGAAGAAGAAGGAAGGGGAGTCGTTCAGAGTGATGGTGTTTGTCTTCCCAAGTAACCATTATATGTGATGGAGCCCTGCTTTCCTGGAGATGGCTGAACACCTGTCTGATGATGGGAGGTCGTGAATGAATTCCATGTTCTGCTTTGCTTGCGTGTGTGGCTTTTGCTTTACCTATTAAACTGTCTTTATCTCAACCCATGAGTTTTCTCACTTCTACCCTTCAGATTCTCTCCCCCATCCCACTGCGAGGGAGGTGAGTGAGCAGCTGCGTAGTGCTTAGTTGCTGTCTGGAGTTAAACCACGGCAAGAGCTTATGACTGTGTATCTTCTCATTATTTAAGAAAGATTTTGCCCACTTACTCTTCTCAATTTGGCTGTTCGTAGCAGATACCCACCATATTTTCCTTGCTGGCCTCCCCTCTGATCCTGGCCCATATATTCTCAAACAGCCATCATCCATTCAATAGCAAAGCCCTGTGCATTTGGGCTGCTCCTTTGCATACAGCACCACCTTCCCACTTTTGTTTTCTTTGCCAGTTCTTCCCAAAAGCCTATATCCACCCAGAACTCACCTTGTGTTTCTCAGGTTGTATGCACTCATGTACTGGCACTTGAGATGGACCCCAGTTGTGCCAGTTGCTGAGGGGATGTGTGAGAGCCTCCCCTACCATGTTCTCCGTAGATGTTTCTGCCCTGCCCCCCATTCCTCCACTTTTCTGCAGTTTGGTCTTCATCCACCAACTAGCCTACTATAAATACCTCCTTTAAATACTTCTCTTAATGAAATGAAATGGATTTAATATTTAATTTTCCCTCAAAAAATAGTATTATTTTTCTATCTGTATAAACTGGCATTGATATATACAGAGCCATGGCAATTTATACTATCCACATACTGGTACCAGGTGTATTTAAGCTTTTAAATATAATTTTAATCTAAACAAGAAAATACAGATCTCCTTTGATGTAACAGGAGTCGGAGGTTCAAGACTCTTAAAAATATGTTTTTAAATGGATTTAGGAGCCTTACTTTGCGTAAAAATTAAAAATTCTTGGCTATAACTAAGTCCTCATTCTTGTCTTTTTGCATTTACATATAAATGCATTCACAGATCTTCCCCTGGAAATGTGTCATCTTTAGGTTAAACCATTTAAACTATGTCGTAAATTATTAACTGCTCAGTGAAAAATCTTATCCCATGTATGGAAAATATCTAGCTACACAGACTCTATTTCTTCTTTGATTTTGTGAACAGCACTTCTACTGTCATCATTGGCTGCCACATGAAACCTACAAATGACTCTTTTACCAGTCTTAAGCATTTAGTAATCCTTGCTTTAAAATAACTTTTGAAACTCATAAGAAAAACCTTCAGTTTTTTAAATTTTACTGAGTAGATCAGTCCTTGTTTTTCAGAATCTTCAAGTCCTTTCCTTTTATATAACTTTCTTCACCATATAAATCTGTCTATACAGTGATATCAAAATGGCAAGCTCAAAATTTGAAACTCCAAACATTAATTGTATTATGACAGGTTGATTATATTAAAGATAAGAACAATGAGGGTGTTCATCTTGACCAGGTTTAGAATCCTATGTTATAGAAATAATCTACATGTGAGCTATTTGTCTGGATGTTGTTTATCATTAACAAAGACAAAAAGAATTCTCTTGAACAATTCATGTGACCTATATTAAGGTATCTATTTTAGGAAGAAACAAACAATTCCTTGAAGATAGTATAGAATATAAGGGGAATTGAAGGATGAAAAAAATGTCTACTAGATGCAGATATTTATAGTGCAGATGACTAGTCTGACCAAATCACTTTAGGATTTCTTTCTGATTAATGAAGATAAAGAGGCAGTGGTATGCTAAAAGAAATTTAAAGGCAGTAAAAACAGCCCTCTGGGTCAAACAGACATAGAGGACACTATCATCAGTTCCACAGCCAGTGCAGAGACAATGTCTGAAACAATCAGCTTGGTTCCTCGCCTCTGGGGCACTTCCTATGAAATAAAGCCATATCAAATACTTGCTATGTGTAGGCTTATACATGTTAGGATTAGAACTGACCTTCTACTAGAATCCTTGCAAGGAAACGTAAAGATCCGTGCAAATGTGTGTCTGTGTTTAAGTGTTTCTTCCCTTACCTGTCCTAGGCCAAGACATCTCCTTGGGGCATGTCATGTAACTCTAGTGCTTTGTGTTCAGGTAACTGAATTCAGTTGTGGGGGTGAGATTCAATTCAAGAGAAAATACTGGAAGTTAGGTGACTACACATAGTCTAGGTGATTAAACATTTATTTTATTTTTTTAAAATGAAGAGTGATTTAAAGAATATAGTCAATGGAGCTTCTAGAGGTGCAATTCAGTAGCCTCAACATAGGCATCAGGAGCCATTTAAGATACACAAAGCCATCCATCTTGACTTCCAGATGCTTCTCAGAGAGGGTATAGGTCTACCATGCATCTTCGTCATAACTTCTAGCCTCACGCATATTTCTTGTATACCAGAAGACATCTCAAAAGACTTTAGAAGCCCATGTTTGGTGAACCAAGCCCCTAATATCTATTGACAATAGTACGAATTTAGATACTTAGCTCACAGGTTTAGTTTTCTATTAAGTATGTCTTAACTGTAAACTGAATCTCATACTAAATGATTATGGAATCTGCACACTTCTAAACTGCACCAGTGTCAACTTCTGTACTGACACAGTCATCATCTTCCTTTGCTTCATAGATTTGAAAACTATTGTGAAAAATGTGGCAGAATTCAATAACATTTTCAATCTCCATTCTGTATGGTATCTCTGAACGGACTACAGCCATAAGCTATAACAGCATGAGTCAGAAGAATACAAGTAACATTCCACAAGCCATGATCACATATCACAGACAAAAAATTGCTATTAGAGATTGCTTACCAGTACGTTAACTATTCTTTTTCCACAACCCTTGCCTAGCTGCTTTTCATGACTCTTCTTACTAAATCATGTGACAACTTCAAGTGATCTTTTTGGCCTGCTTAAGTATGCTAGGGCAGATGTCACAAAAACAGAAGTGTACTTTTCCCAGTTTCCTCTATTGCATCAAAGAAGAAATGGAACCTTTGTCTATGTCAGACCAGAGAAAAGACAAGAACAATATTTCTATATCTGTTTCAGTTTTATGAAGACCAACTTACAAATGAAGTGAAATAAAATAAAGTAACAAAGAACTAGGCTATATGTCTCATGTCACAGGAGAAGCACTTCCATTCTCTTTCTAGGGGGTCCACAGAATATGTTATATACTTACAATAGGACTAGCCATGACTGGGACTATATTATTAGACTCTGTATGGTACAGAAAGTATTCACCAAGGTCATCAATCTTTTGCATTTCAGAAAGCAAATATTTCCTTTTATTCACAGGTGATTTATAATCAGAAGCAGAATGCAGACCAAAAAAAGCTCTAGGTCAAGGCATGTGCCTGTTCTTGCAAGGCTCTTGATAATGTATTTAAAAAGTGTGTCTCAAGATGATTTGCAGCTTCACCTGGAAGTCTTTAAACGAAGAGCAAAGATTTTTTTTTTTTTTGTTCTAACATTCATCTAGTAAGACAAGTCTAGGTAACAGTGTAATAAGCTTAGTCTAGTAAGTCTAGTAAGCTTGGTAAGGCAAATATTGACAGACTGTTTCTTAGCATATCCAGTATATTAGTAAGTATATTGCACTTATCAGTATATGCAGTAAATTAAAATATTTTAGATTAAGAGATAATAGTTTATTTTATACAAACTTGAATTCTAGGAATAGTATTCCAATATGTAGAAGTCTTGATGGTTCTTCATTTCTTGTGAGGTTGACAGGCTTCTGTGCAGAAACACAAATCCATGTCCCTCCAGGATCTCCAAAGTAAGTCTGTAAGCAGTTTTTCCATTTGCTTATTACAACTAAATTTGTCCGTGTCCCCCCGCCCTGCAAAAAAAAAAAAGCAAAACAAAAATCCTCAAACTCAAAAAACCCCACCAAACACATTATCAATAGAATTTTCATTTACATTTCAAGGAAAGGTCAAGGAAGGAAAAAAAAAAAGAACATCAGTGTCCTAAAGCCAGCAACCAGTAGTGCCTAAAACAAAATCTTAAATGGAGCAGCTACTTGAATTATGTAATAATTGCTCAGAATGTTCATGAAGAGACTTGTTTCACATAAATAAAACGTTAGACTCCTTCTAGTCAAAGACTGATAAGAACTTCCAGAGAGTGAGTTAATTTTCTTAAACTGAGGAAGGAAAATGTCTAATAAAGCTAGACATCTAGAAAACCTCTTTTATTCAGGAAAGGGAAAGATTAGGAAATTTGTGATTATTCTTTTTCCATTAAAAGGCCTATTTTAGTTTGCGGAAAATTGCCTTTTGGAGGAATCTCTCTCTCCATTAGTTATTCAGAGAGCCTAAATACTAAGGCCTTTGGACTTGTTGCCTTGCTTTTCAATGGACAGCTATTAGACAGCTATTGTACTGTCTGAAAAGGTAGCACTTATCCTAGAGATCAACATGCTAGTTATAATAGAGAAAAGAAAATGAACAATTCAGGAATTACTTCAGAACTGAGCCATATGTAAAGTAATAATTACCTAGCATGCTTTTAAAAAATGTTAATAGGGAAAATGAGTTTGTAAGCAAATTCTTTGTGTGCAGAAACCTCAATTACTCTTTATTTGTTTCTAATAATTTGTTTTGAAAGATCTGGCTCTAGAGATTTTTAATACATCTTGTAGAAAAGAAAAAAACAAAATTTAAACTAACATCTATGCTTGCTAGACCAAAGCATTAGTAAAACTTTCAACTACGCTTTGTGACACTCAGTTTGGGCTGTTGTATCTCTAACATGCCTATGAAATAAATTCATTAACAAGAGCTCTATTGTAGTTTGTTAATTTTATTTGCCTCTTCTCAAGAGTACTGAAAACTAAGACACAGAATAATAGATCATTCCTAATAGTGGTTATATATGCCAGGGCTTGGATTGTCTCCAATGTGAAAGATTATTTGATAACATATTTTTATATATTTTGTGAACAAGCAAAATTCTTAAGCCAACTCAGGATAAAAAGTTCAGCTATCGTTTTCCTGTTAACAGTAGCACATATTAATTAGTGCTGGCTCTCTTGTTCAGGAAGTTGTTCAACGATTAGGGTCAGCAAATTTTTGATTCAGGTGAAAAATTTTATGAGCCAGATTTTACTTTGTGTTCTACCCCTATAATTCCCAAATGCGCTAAGTTCCTCTAGGATAACCTAAGGCAAAATTTATTCCTGTCCTTTAAGCAACACTAGAATAAAGGGAAAAAATCCAAATAAACATGTCTGAAAAAACAGAGTGCAAAATCCTAACAGTGTAGAGCAACTGTATCATTGAATGAATACATTCATATATTATAAACAATATACATTGTTATATTGTATTTATGAAAAAAACTCAACTGTTTTTTGCAATTAGAAAAATGATCCTTTGAGATTTTTCCCAGGGGATCAATTACTCACCTGTTTCATAACTGAGAAATAGTTTGCAGGTGAGTTGTTTGTACAGGCAGTGGCATCAAAACTCATCATCTTCTTATGCAGAACTTCCTTTGTGGTAGAAGGAATGCATTTTTATGGACAGATATAAATATATAGCCCTTTGATTTGAAAATGATGAATTTAAAATTCCTTGGAAGGTAAGGAAAGTAAAACAAAACATAGCTTGTTAGGCTGTAATTATATAATTTCTGTGAAAAAAAAAGTTTTGTTATCTCATTTACAACTCAATATCTTACTTGTCTTATTCCTTATTAATATTTTAACACTGATTCATGGATTGACCTCATCTTTATATACGCACTTATATAATGTAGCTGTCCTATATATTGACACTAGGACTGCTGTACAGCCTATTGAATTTCATGGAAGTGGCTAGCTCTTTCCACTGGCTATAGATGAGACACTGGATACTACTAATTTAGTAATTTAATTTGGCATTTAGTTCAAAAACAATCCAGGATATAAAATTCTGTCCTTGTTTTTCACCTCTGTGGTGCTTAGACCAATGAGGGCATATCTGTAGCACATCTAACAATAAATGTATTCAATTTAATCTGAAGAAGAATTGAAACAATTTAGTGCAAAAGTTTTTATAAAGCCTGTTTTTACAGATGCCTAAGTTTGGGATATTTTTCTACCACAAAGTGGAGCACTGACTAGAGATATATTAAGAGCTCAAATTAGTTAGTAGGTTTGCATGAGTTAGTACAGAACTATTTAAGGATACTAACTCATGGCGTATAAACAGTATAGTCAGGTCAACAGGGCACTGCCTAGCCCAGAGCTGATACAGTTCCAATTTCATAACTAGCTCCTTCATAACTAGCTGAGACATTTCTGCACAAGACACCACACTGTGGACTGGACATACCTGTGGGCTGTGAAACCCATGGTAAATCGCATTTACTGAGTAACTGGCCTGATTTTCAGAGTGACTGAACCGCTTTAAATAACATGGTAGATTTGAAAGAAAATGATAGACATTTCAGGCATAAATATAGTTAGTTATGAATGTAAAATTCTGTGTATTATTCCTCAAATAATTCTGGAGCACATTCAGGGCGGGGGGTGTTGTTTGTTTTTTTTAGTTCCACATGTAATATTATTTTTTACAGCATAAACCAGTTAGCTCTATTAAGAAATTCAGTATCAATATGCCATATAAAAATGTTAAAATATGGGTATATTAACTTTGGGGAAAAAAAAGTTCCTATAAGATCTTGGATACAAGGGTGAAGTTATTTAGACAATTAACTTGTGCCTAAACTTCAGATGTTTAAATGGATGTTTTGGGGTTTTTTTTGTGTTGTGGTTTTTATTTTTTAATGTCAAGTACTGTTTTCTTCATATAAAAATGAACTGATGTGGCTGTCTTCAAGTCCTCCAGAGACACATCTGTGAAACTTAAGTTTAAGTTAGACAGACTGGCTCTGTTCCATCCTCTCTGGGAAGAAGTGATAGACTATTCCTCTGATTTATATTCTAGCCATATGAGTAATGTGCTTTTATTATGCAGAAATTTATTTTTTTTAGCCATTTAGAATTTTAGTTTCCTTTCATTTACTCTTTGAAACAACTGGCACTTAAAGAAGTATTTAATCAGTCACTTGTATGCTTTGTCAAATAGTTTACATCACCAGAATCAGAAAGACCATATAGACGCAAAGAGAACTTTTTCCAGAGACTTCAATTCAAGGAGATGCAAGACCGATTTGAATAGAATTGGCCCTTATTTAGTCATTCATCAGACATGCTTCTGCTCTCCCATCAAGGTGTAATAAATCAGAGTATTACCCTGAAAAGGGAAACGAGAGAAAGAACAAATCAATTAATTGAAGTTGCTTTCATTTATTACTAAAACCACTCCTACTAAAAGGTATTAACCACAAAAGCCTCCTAAAGCATCATCCTGTGCTCTTCCAGAGTTTACTGAGACCTTGCTCCATTGCAGATCAGTTTGTATAGGGAACAATGTTTATTGGTGGTTTTAATTTCCTTTTTATAATAGAACTGCCTAATTCTTTATTTCTACTATAATTTCAAGCACGTTTTTGTGTTTTCACCATGCTTTCTTTGAAACAGAACACACAGTCATTATTTACAACTGATTTTCAAAGATATATCAGTTTTATATACTTCACTGAGAACCTTTGTCCACATTAAGACCATGACTTTGCCAAACAACTGGGAATAACAGCACAAGACAGAAGTTAGGTATAGAAGATGATGGTGTAGGCAAATAGATGTCTATTGAGTGGATGCGTGAAAAAGTATGTGCACACATCAAGATACACATAAACTCATGCACACACAAAAAATCTATGTCCAGTAGAAATGATTTTCGTACTAATGATTCCTGGAAAGAAAATACTTAAGTTGATTTCCCTTTTTTTTAAGACAGATCTATTTTTATGGCAGAAATTCTTCTCCAACTTATACTTCCAGCTATGAGTTGTATGGAGGTAAGAACAAAGGAAAAACTACTTCACTGTGTTTAGTTAAAAAGAAGAAATGGTTCCTTCTACCTGTTGCTTTTTTTCCCCCACTCCTAGTGGCTGTCTCAAGAAAAACATGAGAAAGTAGAGTACATTATGTATTTTTGGTTACTTTCTGTCATTAATGCATCATTTTCTGTCATAAATCAGTAATTTCGGATTTAACTTAAATACCTTTATTTGTGTATTCATAGGGCAGGTGCCAATGCTCTACTGAAAACAGAAAAACTGTGCTTATATGGAATTGTTGAATATGAGAACATTGATGGTTATCAAGAGATCAATTTCCCCAGAAAATCTCCCATTCCTCAGAGTCTCACACAACTTTCCAGAGCCTCACACAACATGCAAAGGATGAATTTATAGCATTCGGGCAAGAATTTCAAAAGTAAGTGATAACATTGAATTTCCACATAAGAAATATGACCTAATTTTTTTTAAGCAACTATGTTTAGGAGTATCTGTAAAGTTAAAATAAGCTTCATTTTTTTTCTTCAATAACTGGGTTTATTCACCTGTTAAATGACTGATATTGTACACTAATTTCATTTTAAAAGACAAAACTAGAGGAACAGTATGTCCTCAAATGCTCTTCCCTTTGTCTTTTCTAACCTAGCTGTTTAGCAGTCTGGTGAAATTAATTTTCATTTCCCATTTAAAAATACTCCCATCAATAACTGGCTCAAACATTTTGGCCCACTGCCTGCTGCTGAGGTCAGTCCCATCTACCACCCACCTCTGTCTATGAGATTATCTTCCTCTTGTAGCCACAAATGAATTTCATCATTTACTCTATCCAAATGAAAACTAATTCAATTTTTGCAAGATTTTCCTTTACTTGGATGAGAAAGCTAATGACACCTTGCAGAAGCATAAGAGCAGACAGTGTAAGAGGAGCGTTCAGGTATGATTCAGAATAGAGGAGGTTCAGACTGCCTTTTCAGCCTGAAGTCAAATGAGGAGCTACATTACATATCTAACGGAGATACCCTGGTAAATGATCTGACTATAGGCCTAGGTTCTTGATTTACAGTTCTGTCACAGTTGTTAGGGTGTCTGTTTCATTTAAGTACAAATTAGTAACATGTTGACATAGTAAGGTGGTAGTAATTCTTAGACTGTACTTCAGATATTTCTATTAATACCTTTAAATTGTTTTAATAATCAAAATATACAATAGGATATTTTTTCAAAATCATTATGTAAAACGTTGCATATATTTAGGTGCTACTACCAGAGAAAGAAATCTAACTGTTCTGAAGGCATTGCAGAACATACAAACATATTAAAAATAGTAGAAATCAGCATTTCAGTTTGAGACTACTTATAACATAATTTTTTAGTTTTGTTTTGCATGTAAATCCAAACATAAGGTCTTAATTTTAATAAAGAAAGATCCATTTTTCCCGTGAGACAGTTATGTACTCTGTTGCTAATCAGACATGAAAACTACGCCTTTACTAAGGTTACTTCATTCCTTCATGTAATTTTGCTCCTGCTCTTTTATCTTAATTTTCACTATAGTGTCCACATGTATAAATACTTTTTCAAGACTAAAAGGAATATTCAACTGAAATCCATACAGTTTCAATTGCAGGTTTGAGAGAAGGCAAGGGAAACACTAAAACAGTGACCTGAAGTGTTTTCACTGCATCTGAGCACTTCTTGCCATTCCCAGGACGGTTGCTTCAATGCCATACAACTGTCCTCCCACTCAACAGATGTCACTCTCTACATTGTCATATTACAGTTTCCTCTTCATCCCAGCAGCCCAACACTGAGGAATAAGCACTGTCCTGCACTGACATGCTCAGGTTGAAACCCATACACCTGTAAGAGCTTTATTACTGTACATTTAGTGTGCAACTATCCTCCTACTGTGGAGAGCTGGACAGTAGACACACACACATGCACACATGTGCACACACATCCCTTTGCATGTGGACCATTGCTTTGAATGAAACAGGTTATTTTAAAATCTAAGGTAGTCTTCTTAAAAAAAATAAATCTAAACAGAACCCTAGATCATATTACAAGAAACCCCAAAATGCAAAAAGCATAGACACCTACTCCAGTCCTACTGATAATAACTAGTCAGACACTACTTACAGTTGTTAGATGGCATAAATAGCTTTTGAAAATTATTTCTGTGGTGAAATCCCAAATCCTGTTTTTTTCACAGTCAGAAAAGTCTTTTAATTGGACGAACTTGTGAGCATAAACCCATAAACCTGGTCATTACTTTGGACTGCTATGGAGCTAGGCAACCAATCCATTTTTACTTTTTCTGATCAGTTTCTGCACATCGAAATACATTACTCCATATCAAATAATAGTTCTAATTCAATATAAGAAGCAGACACTGCCAATGTGTTCCTTAAAATCTTGTTTTCTCTCCAAGTTGGTTATTCATATTAGAGTCAAAGTAACATTTTTTATATATGATGTACAAGTATACTGTTACAAGCTTTTTATGCAACTGCTATATCAGCCTTTCTCTTCCTTTATAGTTTTCTTTTAGATACTTTGACATGATAAATCAGAAAAATCTTTCTCAGAATACAACAGACATTCTCAAGTACAGTTTCCTTTCCTTACTCTTCCTCTTACAAGGAAGAAAAAAATCTTAAGAAAGTAGCATAAATGGATCATCTTTTTGACATATATGGCAAGCACTTACAGGATGAAAAGACTGAAAGTATCATTTATTCTTTCTGGAACAGCTTCACAAGACACAGAATCTTCCCATCCCACAACAGGTGGCTGGTGATGAGATCAGGCTAATTACAGGTTTGATTCCTCTCATGCTGAGAAAAATCTAAGTTACCTCCAAGTTAGCTGAGTGTCTTAATCATAAAATAATTATTGGGAAAGAGTATGAGGGAGAGAGAGCTGCAATCACTATTACCTCCTCCTGCATGTATTTCTTAAAAGAAAGCAGTGTCAAATGCAGCTTGTTTGTACAGAGCTTAATCACAAATTGTGCTCCAACAATAACAACTGGAATGAACACCTCAGGCAGAAGTGTATCTTGTTTCTGCATATATTGTCTCCTTATGTTTGATATAGAATCATAGAACAGACTCATAGAATATCTCAAGTTGGAAGGGGCCCATAAGGTTCACTGAGTCCAACTCCCTGCTCCTCCGAGGACTACCAAAAACTAAATCACGTGACTGAGAGCATCATCCAGATGCTTCTTGAATTCTGACAGGCTTGGTGCTGTGACCACTTCCCTGGAGAGCCTGTGCCAGTGACCGACCACCCTCTCAGTGAAGAACCTTTTCCTAATGTCCAACCTGAAATTCCCTGATACAGCTTCATTCCATTCCCTCATGTCCTATCACTGGTCACCAGAGAGAGGAGATCAGCACCTCCGCCTCTGCTACCCCCCTTGAGGAAGTTGTAGACTGGGATGAGGGCACGCTTCATCAGCCTTCTTTCCTCCATGCTGAACAAGCCAAGTGACCTCAGCTGCTCCTCATAGGTCTTGCCCTCAAGACCTTTCATCATCTTGGTTGCTCTCCTCTGGACACACTCTAATAGTTTGATGTCCTTCTTATATTAAGGCACACAAAACTGCACACAGTACTCAAGGTGGGGCTGCACCAGTGCAGTGCAGAGTGGGACAGTCGCCTCCCTCGACCGGCTAGCTATGCTGTGCTTGATGTACCCCAGGACACAGTTGGCCCTTTTGGCTGCCAGGGCACACTGTTCGCTCATATTCAACTTGCCATCAACCCAGACCCCCAGGTCTCTTTCCACAGGGCTGCTGTGCAGCCTCTCATCCCCCAGTTTGCACATATAACCAGGATTGCTCCATCCCAGGTGGAGAGTCCAGCACTTGCTCTTCTTATATTTCATATGGTTGGTGATTGCCCAGCTCTTGAGTCTATCCAGATCTTTCTGTAAGGCCTCTCTACCCTCAAGGAGTCCACAGCTCCTCCTGGTTTAGTATTGTCAGCAGACTTACTTAATGTACATGTGATTCCTGCATCCAGATAATTTATAAAAACATTAAAAAGCATTGGCCCTAAAATTGAGCCCTGGGGAACCCCGCTGGTGACTGTCCACCAACCTGATGTAACCCCATTTACTATAACTCTTTGAGCCCAACGTGTCAGCCAGTTGCTCACCCAAAATATTATGGACTTGTCTAGCTTTGTGCTGGACATTTTGTCCAGAAGGATACTGTGAGAAACAGTATCAAAACCTTTGTTAAAATCCAGAAACCCCACATCTACTGGCTTCCCTTGGTCAACTAGATGGGTAAACTTGTCATAAAAGGAAATCAAGTTGGTCAAGCAGGACTTTCCCCTTGTGAATCCATGCTGGCTATGACCAATGGCTGCGTTGTCTCTCAAGTGTTTTTCAGTTTATCAGGCACTGAAGTGAGACTGACAGGCCTGTAATTACCAGGGTATTGCTTCTTTCCCTTCTTGAAAACTGGGTCAACTTTTGCCAGCTTACAGTCAACTTGAACCTCTCCAGACTCCCAAGACTGTTGAAAAATGATGGAGAGAGGCCCTATGAAGACATCGGCCAGCTCTTTCAGTACCCTGGAATAAATTCCATCAGGCCCCATAGACTTACGTGCATCCAGCTGGAGCAGCAAGTCTTGAACAAGTTCAGGGTCAGCTGGGAGTTTATCATCCCTCCCAGCCACAGTCTTCCAACACAGGGCTGCAGGAGTCCCAGGGCCTGTCATCAGTGTTGAAGACAGAGGCAAAGAAGGCATTAAACATCTCTGCTTTGTCAATGTCCCTATTTGTGAGGTGACCAGCCTCATCAAGCAATGGACCAATGTTATCTCTTATTCTCCTTATACCTATAGGCACCTAACTGCTTATCTTTGTCAAGGCTGAACTGCTTCTTAACTGAAGCAAAAGCTAAATGGTAGGCTACTGGGAAACTTTGGGAATGGAAATAGAGTTCAGAGAAATGGAGACTGAATAGAACTCAGGATTTCAGATTTGGTATTAGGAATGTAATTGGGGAGGGGGGGGAGAGGGGGGGCGGTGTGGTACGGAAAGTTCAGCCATACAAGTATTTATCATTTATTGGAAGTTTACAGCTCATGGATAACTTTTGATGGTTCGTAAGTAAATTTAGATACTCCACAGAATGTTTTGAACTGGGGTTGACAGAAACGGAAGAAAAGACTGGATGAAGAATTGCTTCATTCTGGTCATATCTGAAAGCTGCACCTTGCACTATTTATTTCTGAAGTTGTTTTTATGGACTCTATCCATTTGCTGTAGAAAGGGGTTTTTTTCCCACAGTTCACAAAACAGTTGTTCAAACTATGTTTAAGATTTGTACAAATGACAACTTGGAAACAAAGGGAAAATAAAGCATTACTCAAACTCTTGTGTTGACATAACTTTCTCAAAGATATCAATCTTTCATGCTTTCTGAATGAAATGAACTTTAGCTGCAAGAGTTCTGGAGCAATTTGTTTATTTTTTGACACTTGGTGGGCAGGAAGGAAACATTTTTTAGATTATATGTCCACAAGGTAAGTGTGAATGGGGGAGTGACATTCTATGGATTTCTCAAGGTAGATTTCAAATCTGAAAAACTAGACTTTGTAATTTGAGAGTTCTTATAGCCTATATTGAAATTTAATTTAATATGAAAAACCTTTGTTACTGAACGTAAGGAACAGTCACTCATTCAGTTTAAAGCTGGCTGTTTTCTATTAGGTGCTTTTTTTGTTACTTTCACCTTTCAGACCAAAGACAATTTGTTGCATAAATAAAAAAAAAAAAAAATCAAATATCCTGGCATGTAATCAGTATTTTTGATGGATTCATTTGATTATCATATATCTGTGGCATGTACTGTAAGACATACAATTTTGCAAACAATAAAGATATCTTTTGAGACCAAGTAAGAATATATCATAATCAAACTTAACTTTGTTTCTTTTTACAGGATTGCATTTATTCATACCATCATCAGTTCTTTAATATTTCTGATACATTTACCACTGTCTAAATATTTCTCCTAGCAGTAAATAGTGCTTATCTTCAAGCACAGATATAAATGAAGTTCTGTTATCTGTATAGCAGGTTTACAAGGCTATGTAGATGGTCTCTTGTTATAAGCACCAGAGAGAACTCCATGGTCCTTGGGCCAGACTGCATGTTCTCTCTCATGTCAATATAGTATCAGCACAGACTACTTTTGAGTGTGTTTTCAGTTTTTTTACCCAAAAATCTATTAATTCTCTCCTGAATGGAACAAGCATTTAAATTAAGCTATATGGAGTGTAGACCATCAGAGGTACATAAACTAAATAGAGAACAGGAACTAATCTGAAGTAGTTTAAAAAGCCAGAAGTGATCACTTTACATCATTGTTTGGTCTTTTCTTATGCCAGTTTATTTGGGTTTACAAAAAACAAGATACGCAAGTAATACTGCTTAGCTCCAAAATAAAATCCTCTGGAGTCTATTAAAAACTCAAGCAGGCTCAAGAAGATGCCGTTTACTTACACACAGTAACAAAAAAAAGGAGAGAATTATATAATTTTTAAATGGAGTCTTAACATTTCTTCTTCTTTTCAGTACACTAATGGAGAGTATGGAGGGAAAAGGACTGCAAACCTGAGTGATTCAGTTGTTGTCACAGGATGAAGTAATACCATTTTAAGGACACTAGAGTAAGATACAAACAGCCTTCGTGTTTACAAAGTTCAATGCCACACAACAATACCTATATGGCAGTGTGCTAGACTATTTACCCTTCTGACAGTGCTTGTTCTCAGGTAGCTCAGCCAACTACATGAAGCCATATTTCATTGAGGACATACCAGTATTATTGAGTTCTTTGGTAAGATCAAATTTCTCCGGAGAGGTCTGTAAAGTCCGGGGTCTGTACTGTGACATACTAGTGGTCCTTCAGCTCCTAGGCATTAAGGTGCGTGGGAACAAAGGCTGTTCAGACAAACTTAATTGTTCCAATTTCCAAAGAAAAAAGTGAATCAGATTACAAGTGTATATTCTAGATTCTTCTCAGGCCTGTTTCTCAGGGTGCAGTAGTGGATAATGAACTAAGTCCCTTTGAAGAATAACTGTCGTATGGGCTTATACTTTTGTTTGTTTGTTTTCTTGTCATTTTGGGAAATTTGACAAGGCTAAAAGACAAATTCTCACAAGATTCAGTTTCTGGACTGATGACAAAAGCAACTGAAGAATGCAGGGCTTTGCTACAAAATAAGTGGACACTGTGAAAAGCAGGGGAAGTGTTAGCATTACAAGTAACATTAGGGAATAAAGTCCTGAAGGGTCTATTTTAGATTGGACAGGAGTGTGCAGCTGTGCCTTGTTTGAATGAAAGTATTTTGATTTCAGAAGGAAGTGGCATTGTTAACAGCATCTGTGAAGCATACTTGATATTTAAACATACCACAGATTTTAACAAAATTATAAAATTTCTCTTTTGCCATATCCTTTCAGAATATTTTGAAAGCCCAGTATCTAGGATGAAAAAGAATAATTGGTATAGTTCCCTGTTAATATATAATTGTTCAGTATCATTTCTATCATAGCTTATTTTTTGAAAGTTTTAAGCAGTGGGCCTTCTTTAGACATGATTTGGCTCTTTCACAAAGTTAAAAAAAAAAATTAGTTACACTATTGTAATGCACTCATGGTGTTAAATTTTCTTTGGTTTTGTTTAGTCGGCTTGCTTTAGTTGGGTTTTTATTTAATCTAAACAAAAAGTCCAGGAAGGATTTCTGTAAAACCTCACTCATATCTGAACAATTAACTATCTGTCAGTTGGAATACTGTTTTGGCTACATAGTAACTATACAGATAGTCAAAACATGAGATAAATGACTAATCTGGAGCATGGGGGCCTAGATTTTCTATGTTTGAAAGAACAGGCATGAAAAGTTGTCCTTTTTTCAGTGATGGTGTGGAAACAGTTACTATAAACTTCCTATTTGTAATGAAAAAATAATTTTTTCTTGTGTCCGCCTCTGAAGTTAAGGAAGAATTTTTGATCTTAAATTCTTTGATCATTCATAATCTGGAGTATTCACAAAATTTAGATATAATGGTTTAATTTCTTTTGGAGGCTGCTGTGTCCCACTCACTTCTGATCTTGTCATGTTTTAAGCATTAACAGCTTTTAATTGGAAGTCATATGTGGACTTAGTGAACCAGAACATGTATGTAGCTGGTTCCATATTATGGAAGTAATACTATGATTATTACTTCATTAAAGTTTAATTAAATTTTAACCATCTAACTTATATGAAAAAAGGTAGTGCATGCCCTTTAGAGTTGGATAATTAACCTGCTGAATATCGATTATTTTTTTCTGGATATTTACAGGTGCAACAAATCATACAGCTAATTTAAAATAGAATCCTCACAAATGATATAACATTGCAAAACTTTTTTTTTACTTTTGTGAATGAGTGTTTTAAACAATGGAACAATATAGACAATTCAAAATATAATGTTGAAGCTCTTTGAAATGCTTAAGTCATTCAACAAACATACTCTGCAATTCAGACATAAGTGATAATTTCACCTTTTGTTATATTTATACTCTGATGTAGTCTAAAGGAGTAGTTAGGACAACTCTAAAGTAGTAGCACTCAGACTTGACATGGCTGAACTTCAACTGGCATTTTTCTGCACTACTAGGTATTCTGCAATTCTATGTTTTGAAATTTGTGAGTGGGTGAAAGCACATTTCCAAAGTCCTCATTATAGAGTACATGTCTTCTGAGTCTTCATTATATATATGTCTTAGCATTAACTATCAGAAGACAGTTCCATCTGTCACAGTTCCCATAGTACTGTGGCTTAATGCTGAAGTATCTGTTCTTTCAGAAGAATTCCCTCTAATGGTTCAGGTTAGATTTACTAGACAAAGACACTAAGACAGGTAGACTTCAGTTAAGGCACTGGGGAAAATTCATTCTGACTTACCCTTATCTTGTTCTTGTCTTTCTTGTTCCCACAATTTTCAGTAATTCCTTGTTTAAACAGCTCCTTCTTACTCTTCCTAAGCTCTCTTAAGTGTTTATATGTCAGCAGAGCTGGTAAACAACTCAAAAGATGAGAAAAAAAAAATGCAACTTAACCTTAGAAGAAGCAAGATTTGCAGAGTGGAGGATAGTAAGTTTATGAGAGGAGTGATAGGTGAAGGCTGGAATGCTACTGAACAAAGTGGAACCCTAGGCCTAGGACAAATTTGAATACAAGAAAAATTGAAAAATATGAAGAGTTTCAAAGAAAATTAAGGGGGTTTCTGTTTACTTGGTGACATACATATATGTATATCACATACGGTATATATGCTTGAATCTATCAGAGGAATGATATACAAAGCATCCATCTGGCTGGACTTCAACAAAGCACTTGGTATAGCACCATATGGAAAACCACACATCAGCTTAGAAAAGATAAAAATTAGTGGAACTACAAAATGATCAAGGTTCTAATTAAAGGGGAGAAGACAGCAGAAATTATTGATACTGAACATGTTATGAAAGAAAAGTGAAATAATAGTGTTTCTCCAAGGGTTGTTAATACTCTTATGTGAGATTAATGGTCTTGCATATGAATCAGGAATACCGTGATGAATTTTGCCAATGTTGTAAAGGCAGAAGTCATTGTAATCCTAGAGATAATGAAGATTGATTCCACACATTTGCTTAAATAAGTAAAAGTAATCAGAATAAAGCTGTTGAAGAAAATACAAGCAAAGCAGGAAACAACTTCCTCTGACCGTGTTTACCCTTCTGTTCTATAAGATAAAATTGGTTACTTTGAATTTCAATGCCTATTTCAGCTAACATGTTCTTTGTGTTGTAGAAAGTTACTTGTACAGATGTGTACATTTCACTAACTGGTGAGTAACTGATGAATCAGTTCTACCTGACTGGTAACTTCAGCAACTTTAATCTGATCTTTAAAAAAATGTTCATACAGGAGAAAACTGGGTGAATTATGAAAGAAGGAGACATAATAATACAACATTTGATAGTACAAAATTCTGTGATGTGAATCTGGAAACTAGTAAGAAAAATCACAGACAAAACCTGAGGGCAGAAATTCAGGCTCATTGAAGGAGCTGTGTCATATTCAGTCCTATGAGGTACCAATATGTTACAGCTGTGAAAAATGCAAATTGTGTCCTAGGATTTGTCAGCTGAGTTAAGACAATATTAGTTTCATTATACAAAATTCTGGTGAGATTGCCTCGGAAATATGTGCTCTGGTCATTCGTATTGAAAGAAGATTAATTCAAACTGACAGATGGAGAGAAGAGCTTCTGTGATAATGAGGGAAATTGAAAGTCTATTATATGAGAAGAGACTAGAAGCACTAGACTTGGTTAGTCTGGTGACACAAAGGCATAAAAGGGATAAGGTTGCAATCTATAAATTCAGCAAAGGGTACAGACTATGTAAGGTAAAGGATAATATTGGTACAGGAACAAATAGATATAATGAGTATGTTCTGCCCGAAATTGGAGAATAGCTAGTAGTTCTATCCAGTGACTATGGGCACCCAGCTTTTACAATGAGTAATGGAGGGAAAAACAAAGCATTAACAAAACAAAGATAACTTTAAAATAGATCTTTGTAAGGAAGATTAATCCTTTTTTAAGGATTAATAGGTATGATTCCTGCAATAAAGGGACCTCTTGTTATATCTATGTATTGCATGGACAATAGGTTGCATGTATTGCAAGACATAAATGGGTTGGAAATATATATTGAATATAGGTCTGCATAATGTTAATTATCTGGTCAAATAGCTGCAATTATGAATGTGAATAAAGTCAACCAAGGGATTTACTATGGAGTCAGCTGAAGGCCTGGGAATAACAGGTCCTACTATCTCTATTGGATAGAAAGAACTCCCTTTTTTAGGAATTATTTAAGAAGAGATCTTCAGCTTGCCTCTAGGTCAGCATAAATTTCCACACTAATGCTGTGGCTAAAAGCATTAATCTAGTGCTTAGCTGTCTTCATTTGATAAGATGAATCCCACCCATAAACTATAATAGGCCTGAGTGAGGAAGGATAGTTGTCACTAGCAGAGTCTCTCAGGTTACCTAGAGAAGACTATGACTTAATACAAGGAAGCAGAATGGGAGAGAGATGAGGGCTGTCTAGAAGTGATTTGACCTGGAAATAAATGCAGATTTATTAGGGAGAAAAGTAAGGAGTGTGGTAAGAAGATAATAAAAGTTACCTAATCTCTGACAGTGTGAACATAAAATGTTGGAAGTAGTAGGAAAATTAAGGTAAGATAACTCCAGGGACACACTTTGGTAAAAAAAAACCACAACAACAAAAATTCCCAAACCCACAGCTGATTATAATGAAACAACATTGTTGTGGTTTCAGCCCAACCTGCATCGAAGCACCAGGAGTCCGCTCGCTCACTCTCCCACCCTGCCCCATGGTGGGATGGGGAGAAGAATCAGAAAGGAGAAGGAAAAAAAAAAAAAAAGAAGGTAGAACCTGGTGGGTTGAGATAAGGACAGTTTACTGGGACAACACAAGGAGAGAAGAAACAGTAAGAACAATAATACGAATAAAAGCATATGCAAAACAAGTGATGCACAATGCAATTGCTCACCAGCTGGAACCTGACACTCCACCACTTCCCCTGCTGTGATACCACCCCGACCCCCCCAGCCCACTCCCTGGTTATATACTGAGCATGATGTCACATGGTATGGACCATCCCCTTGACTAGTTCAGGTCAGCTGTCCTGGCTGTGCCCCCTCCCAGCTTCTTGTGAAAATTGACTCCATCCCAGCCGAACCCAGGAGAATCACGTAAAAACACTTGAGACATATTAATGCAGCTTTTGGAGCTCAAGAGTGGCTTAAGCTGACTTTGTTGATAGAGCCTCTATGGTTCTGACTGAATATGCTACTTAATGCTTGCTCTACCTGCAAACTGTTTCAATGACATCGTATTTAAGAAAGGGACTTTAATAAATTTATATCTCAATTCTTATGGAGATCTTAATTCAAATTCCAAGAGGTAGATGTGTAATAAATCCTACAGGACACCCATGACTTTCTGGTGCAGGAGAAATGTGATGGATGACCTTAGAAACATAGAATGATAGAATAGTTTGGGTTGGAAGGGACCTTTAAAGGTCATCTAGTCCACCCCCCCTGCAATGAGCAGGGACGTCTTCAACTAGATCACTACAGCATGATGCATCATGCTTCATTGACACACTAGGTTGCTCACAGATCTCGGATATGAAACTACATTGCACTTTTCAGACTTGTCCATTGCCTCTCTTAGTGAGTCTGTTCTGATCTGTTTATGTGTATCCCTTGTGCCAGACAGAAAGCAGGGTGTTTGTATGCCATTGATTCAGACAGTTCTCTGGACACACAAAGATGAGACACATCTTCTAAATCACCATAATAGACATGATTATGTCTAAAATATAATCTCATTTGAACCACTCTGTAGTGTTTGGTGAAAGTCAAAATAGAAGAGCACCTACTTTAAAAAAAAATCAACGGTCTCTGTACTACAAATTCCTATGAGATCTCAAGAAGAGCTGCTTTGTATGGTAATTTTTGAAAGTCTGGCCTTTTCCTGTCAGTATCTGCATGGAAGCTTCTGGTTGATGAACAGTATAAAGACGTGGTTCTTCATATCTGATGTCTAAATATGAATTTATAAGCACTTAGACTTGACAGTTTTAGCTTCAACTACAGTTCTTTATTATCCTCAGATGCCTTTTGCTCATTACTCCTCTCATAGAGCTGTTCTTGAATATAGCTGTCTGTATTTAAGCTTCAAAGGAGGTTATTTTACCACATTTAAAATATTGTGACAGATGTGTAAATGCTTTAACATTTTCAGGTAAATATTTATTTCTAAGGTATTTTCTATCAGTTGCCTGTTATTTAACTGTTTATCGGTGTTTTGTCTGGTGGTGCTTAACTTCTAAAAAAATTCTTCTACTAATAAAAGCTAGTGTGAGCTATCAGCATTGAAAACAGTACACCGGGATGTGTGAATAACTCTGTGAACCCATGAGTAGGACTTAATGAATAGCAATGTTCACCACCTCTGTAGCTTGTTCAAATTGTACAGGCTAATATGCCAGAAACTTCCAAATTTAATCACAGATGAGGGTTTATTCATAAGCAGTTCAGTGTATAATTTGCCTTTTGGCCCAGTCTGGCAGTCTTTTTATTCAAGAAAGAGCTAACATGGAATTTAATGAAGTTAATCTAGTTTGATGCTACAGAAATGGAGAATTGATATGTATAAAATGTTTCTGAATTACGACTGCTTTCATATTAATTGAAGTCATTAATATAATAGTAGTAAAAGTCAATATTTATCCACTGACAGATCAAACTGTTCCTTTTGATGTGTGTATATTGTGAACTAATGTCATTGTCGCAGTCCTAAAGGTTGAGATACTGCAGCTTTTCCTCTTTCTTTTGTGAAAGAATGTTGAAAAGTGAATTCATAGCAAATCACTGCTCCCAATCCTCCCTATAGCAGAGTGAAACCTAAGGATTTAGCAGAGTATTGGAATAAAAAGTCTTGAACAGCAAATATGGAGGGGGAGTTGACTTCTAACGGTACTCCTCACTTCCAGATACAGAGATTTAAAAAAATTAACATCCTGAGAATTCCTCAGTCTCTCCTGTTTTTCTCTTGCCTGTCTCTCTTTTTGCAGTTCTATTGGAAATATGAGAGCTTGTTGTGAGGCGGAGGTACAGGTTTTTAGTATAGTTCTTTGCGATTTCACCAAAAAGACAACACTTTCCAAGAACTAACCCTTCTTTCTTCCATTTAGAGAGTGGAGGATGGGGG